>NC_069382.1:194414856-194750213 GCF_027475565.1 Acinonyx jubatus | reverse complement strand
ATGACGTTAGGCAAGTGGGTCCTGGGATAACACTAAGAGCAGTGGGAAGGGCTGAAGGTCTCCAAACTTGGGCAGGGGTTGTGGGGGACGATGAGGTCGGCAGGGCAGGCAGGCCTGGGGTGTCAGCACTGGGGGGGAGGCGGGAGGACGGCGACAAAGTGGCCCCAGGAAGACCCAGGCTGGTCCACACGAGGGATGACGGAGGTTTAGACCAGGGTGAGGCCAGGAGTAGTGACCCACTCGCACGGCGGTTCCGAGGGTGGCCTGGGGCACAGGGAAGGCCGGGCCTCGCTGGGTCACCGTTTGGCCCGTGCCCTCAGCCTGTGCTGAAGCAACCCCACTGTCCTCCTTCAAACGCTCCGGAAAGGGTGGGCAGCCCAGGGACTTTGTCCTCAGACACACGGGCATGGGGGTGCGGTTCCAATTCTGATGACTTAGCCCCGTGACGCTGGGCAAGTTACATAAGCACGCCGAGCCCCGATTCCCTTTTTGGGAAGGAAAAATTCGAACCTCCCTGAGCAGGACAAGCACTGCAGTGAACTAAAATGCAGAGGCAGCCACTGGGGAGCAGGTGAGGAAGGCTCACCCCCCCCACACACACCCCACCCCCACTTCCTGGTGACACATATTCCTTTATCATCTTCGAGTGCCAAAGATGAACACCCAACTCAATCTCCTCCTTTTGTCCAATGCTCTGTGAAAAGCCAACTGCCGCCTTTTGTGGCTAATTGCACCTGATTGGAGCCTCTTGCGTTGCACGAGATACCTGGAAAATTCCAAGGTTGTTTGTCTTGCAGCGGTGAGGTGAGTAAGGCGGGTGTGTGGTTGTAACCCGTCACCCCGTCCGCCAGCCCCAGTGCGCCACACCAAGCCGGCTTTGCCAGAGCCCCGTGTCTACCTGGCCGCGACAGTCTCCTTCCATCTCCGACCGCGTCCCAGCGGACACCGTGTCCCTCCAGAACACGCTCTTTCCACCCTCTGCTTCTCTGGACCACAGTCCTCTCTCTAAATTCAACCTGAGTCTTGCCTTTTTCAAGAAATCCTCAGTATCTACCCTGAAATCTTCTGGATATGGTACTTTCTGTTTTAAGAATAGAGAAGCTAAGCTAGGGGCGTCTGGGTGGCTCAGCATCCGATTCTTGATTTGGGCTCAGGTCATGATCTCACGGTTCGTGAGTTCAAGCCCCGCGTCAGGCTCTGCACTGACCGCAGAGCCTGCTTGGAACTCTGTCCCCCTCTCTCTCTCTGCCCCTCTCCCGCTCTCTCTCTCTCTCTCTCTCAAAATAAATAAAAATCAACTTCAAAAAATATATATTAGGGGCACCTCGGTGACTCAGTCGGTTAAACGTCCAACTTCGGCTCAGGTCATGATCTCACGCTTCGTGGGTTCGAGCCCCGCGTCGGGCTCTGTGCTGACAGCTCGGAGCCTGGAGCCTGCTTCGGATTCCGTGTCTCCCTCTCTCTTTGCCCCTCCCCTGCTCGTGCTCTGTCTCTTTCTCTCTCTCTCAAAAGCAAACATTAAAAAAAAATTTTAATGAACAAATAAAAAAATAAATAAAAATGGGGAAGCTAAGTTTAAAATCTCTGGTATCCACCAAAAGCCCAAATTCTTCAGCAGACCATGCAAGCCTCCACCACCTGGCCTCCTCATCCAGTTCTAGCCTTTATTGACCAAGAAGCAGCAAATGCAGGGTTTTTGAACCGTCACTCTCCCCTCCCACTGCCATGGCAGACGTCGTTAATGAACGCGACAGCCTTTCCCCGCTGAGCCCAGATACAGGCTTGCAGCGGGACCCGGGCATCGGGGTTGCTGAATGAGAGGCCACCTGCTGGCCCTCACCACTGACTCGATTCTGTGAGGTGAGTGTGTGACACCACCCGGCCTGTGTGCACCCTCCCACTTCCTCTGCCTTCTCTGCCTGGTCACCCCCACCTGATCCAAGTGTCACCTGCTTCCTGGATTGGTCCAACGCGGCCAATTTAGGAATTAACGACTCCTGTATCCGGCCCTAGGGCTCTGCACCGGGCGCTGCCAGCACCGAGGCCTTACTGAGCCCAGTGACTCGGGGAGGGAATGATGATGGCAGTCTCATCCTTTACTGATGGGCACTTTTAATCACAAGGGAGGCAGTGATGAGAGCAGAAAAGGGGCGATTCTGCAAATGCGCAGAGATTTCATTTAGGACAAGCTTCTGGACCAGATATTCCCACACTTGGCTCTGCAGAGGCCAGGTACCTGTGGCGGTTTAGCATTCCTAAAATATGTACATCGAGAAGCCCTGAATGGCCAAATCCTTTCTCCATCTCTAAGGGACCAAGTCTTCTTTGCTGGCTTTCAGTGGAAAGGATTGGGTTATGAGCTCTAGCAACAGCCAGCGTTCATCGATAGTGTTATCCCAGGAGACTGTCTGGGGTGGCCAGAATGAGCCTTGCCAAGGATCTGTGCATCCCTTACAGCCGGTGGTGAGAGGCATTTACTGTTTTGCTTTTTTAAAAAATATTTATGTATTTATTTTGAGAGCGGGGCGGGAGGGGCAGAGAGAGAATCCTGGGCAGCCTCCGCACGGCACCAAGCCCGACGTGGGGCTCCGATTGACGAACCGTGAGATCATGACCTGCGCCAAAATCAAGAGTTGGCTGCTCACCCGACAGCCACCCAGGCACCCTGGGTTTACTGTTATTATCCCAAGAGATAGCATAACAGATATGAGCACAGACACGAGGGCGAGTAAAGTCTGGATTCCTCCTCTGCAAATTGCATGACTCTGTACAAGGTTCCTGAAGTCTGAGTCCTAATGTCTTCATCTGTAAAACGGAGAATGTGATACTTAACTGTGTTACCATATTTTTAAGTATACCTGTTTAGTTAGCGTTGACACATGTTGACACATCTGTGAACCCATCACCCCATTAAAATAGTGGGCATACGTATCAGCTTGCCCGGTGCCTCTTTGTGATCCTTCCACCCCGCGGCCACTGATCGGCTTTCTGTCCCTGCGGATTAGTTTGCATTTTTAAGAGTTTCATGGAAGTGGAATCATACAGGATGCCCTCTTTTCTTCATGTATGTAACTATTTTGCATAGAATTCTAAACAGTTGTTGCTACTCTGTTTATACTTTCCCATCCCGCTTTTTCCAGTTGACATTCCAGAAGATTTCTCTTCATTAACATCATTGTGTTTTGAGGGGGGTTGCAGGGAGGGGCGGAGGGAGAGGGAGAGAGAGAATCCCAAGCCGGCTCCACACTCAACACAGAGCCCAATGCGGGGCTCGATCTCATGACTGTGAGATCATGACCTGAGCCAAAATCGAGAGTTGGATGCTTAACCGACTGAGCCACCCAGACATCCCCAACATCATTTTCAATGGCTGTTTTAGCTTCTAGTTTTTCGGTGACCACATGTCATTTAGCCAGTCGGTCAGGTATGTTGTTTTCCCTTTTTCGATATTACAAACAGCTCATAGAAATGAGATTCTATAATTCATGACTTTCTATGTCCGGCTTGATTTGTTTCACGTGATGTTGCCCCTCATCCTGTTGTATCAGCTTCTTGATAAACCTTCTTTCCTTGGCTTCCAAGATCCTGTGTTCTTGTGTTTCCTCTACTTCTCTAGCTGCCCCTTCTCTCAGAGCTGGGGCTAGGGTGAGGTAGGTGAGGCATTCGTGTCGGCAGCAAAACCTCCAGAGGCACCAAAACCCTCAATCATCAAGATAAATATCTAATGCAACATTTTTTAAAAGTCCACATGAATGCCAAAGAAGTCCATGCTGACGACGTGTAAACATTTCAAGTAAAGGCAGAATCCGGTGGGGCCAAGAGTGGGCGGAGACAAGGGAGGTGAGCCTTACAGGTGGAGGGTTGGACCCAGGATGGTGAGAGTTGTGGCAGCCCCAGGACGCGAATCCAGTACGCGTTCATCTTGCTAAATTTCTGACTGTCGTGGTCCATGGTCACCAGCTTCTTCCAGGTCCGGCAGCCTTCCCCGTTCTATAGTGTCCTCGTCTGAGTCAGACTTGAGATTTTAACTCAACGTCCCATACCAGTGTCCTAAACAATACTTCTCCCTGTCTGCCTTCACCGTTTTCTGGCAGAACCCCAAGCCTGGGTGGCTAAGTCTCCACTTTCTCTTCTGCCCCACGGATGGGCTAGCCGGCCTGTGGATTCAGTCCCTAGGGCAGGGCGCCATGCTCAAACAGGGGTGGTGCTCTCAGCACCTCACTCTCCATGGTGTTTGTCAAGCCTCCTTTACTTTCCTTGGTCCCGTAACCTCCCCGTCCGCCCCTTGCTCTCAGCAGATGGTTCTGGTGGCCCCCAGACTCAGCCAACGACTATCTGATACAAGGGTACAAAGAGCAGTTTCCCTTGAATTCAGGTGGGACGGCAGGTGGATATGGTATGGATTCCCCCATTTAATCCCCCAAAGACTCTGCGGCCATATACTCAAGTAACCATACACTGGGGCAAATTAGCCATCAGGCATTGGATACAGGCTCTGGGCTGGCACTGCCATTCTAATGGTCACAGCCCCCCATTAGAATCAGCTATACAGGAATCAAGTAGTCAGTATCGTTCCGGCCCAGGTATGTCATATAGTGGGTACACTGAGTCACCAAACCCACCCCGCAGTCGTTTCCCTGGGTCCTGAATGTGTTTAGGAAAGACATGCTAAGACCCTGGAAAAGAACTCTCACATTGGTTCCTTGACCTGCAGAGTGAGAGATATTGCCTAAGAAAGCCTGAGAACTTCCACCCCGTGCCAAGATAGTAAATGAGAAACAATATTACATCGTTTACAAAATGTGTTAGATTATTATTTGCAGAGGTCAGCGCCCCCCTCAGAGTATTGGGGTATCCAGGAGTAGTGGTCCCCGTGATATCCCCACGTGATTCACCAGGCTGACCTCACCAGAACTCTATGGGTCAGAGCAAAAGACCCTGGAACTTTGGGAACTTAACCCAGTAGTAGATGCCCAGCTGTAGTTACTGACTGATATGGTGAGTCTTCTAGTGTGGATGCTTTTGAGTACGCTGAATGCAGCTATTCATGGGCAACTAGATCTTTTTCTACACTGATGAAAGAGAACAATCAGAAGCAGTTTACATCCACATGGGACAAGATGGTACCCACATATGGCCTTCCTCTAGGGCTCTACTCATTCTTCTGTTGTTGTGACGGCAGCGCAAAGGGACCTAGACCATCTGGACATCCTATGGGACATGGCAATGGTTTGCCATGTCGATGGCATTGTGTTAAGTGCCCTTGAAAAGCATGAAGTACTAATTCTGTGTGCTTTGGCAAAGCATATTCATTCTGGAAGGTGGGAGGGAGGTAAACCAGACAAGATCCCAAAGGCCTAGAGCCCAAAGGGCCAAGGGTCACATCAGTGAAGCTCTTTGGGGTCCACCGGTGGAGACCATGCTGGAAAATCCTCTCTCGGGTAAAGGACAGAGTCTTGCACGTCTATCCCCTATGCCTGGGAAAGACATTCAACCTCTCCAGGTTTGAGAGGCACATGTTGCACAACTGGGGATATGATTTCCACCTATGTGTCAGATGTGGAAGATTTGCGTGGGATCCCAAGGTAGGCAAAGCCTGTGTACGGGTCTGGGAAGAGGCATAAGCAGCCTCGCCCCTGTGCTGTCCAGCCCAGTAGATCCCGCAGAACCACAGGCATCTGTGGGGAAAGATGTCAGATGGAGACCCTGCAGGCCCCACCGGGAGAGGCACGGTGCAGACCCCCAAGAGTCTAGAGCAAGACTGTGCCATCCACAGCAGAGGACTGGGCACTGTTTGAAAACAGCTCCCGGCATGCTGCTGGGCCTTAGTAGAAACTGTATCTGAGGATGCCACACCATCTGAGCATGTGGCCACTCATGACCTTGACATTTGCTAGGATCGGGTAGGCCCTGGGAAGTGGAACATAGGGGGTTGAAGGTCCAGAGAGCCCTGCAAACTGCATGAACAGGTGCCCCAGGCCCCAGGTCATCTGCCTCTATGGCACTGATGCTTCTCCCTCAGCTGATGCTTCTCCTGCAGCGGACACCTTTGGCCAACGATATCATAAATGAGTGACACAAACCACAGGAATTTGCCTTCTCACAGCTCTGGAGGCTGGAGAGTCCAAGATCAAGGTTCCAGCAGGGTCGGGTTCTCGTGAGAGCTCTCCTCCTGGCTGGCAGATGGCCACCTTCTTATAGTGTCCTCACATAGCACAGAAGCACAGAGAGAGAGAGAGAGAAAGGACCACTTCCATGGTGTCTCTGCTTTAAGGACACTGGTCCTATCAGATCAGAGCCCCTCCCCACCCCTTCTGACCTTATTTAACCATAATTACTCTCCTGAAGACTTTGTCTCCAGATACCATTGCAGCAGGGGCAGAACTTCAACAGGGGGACACGAGCATTCAGCCCATAGCGCCAGCTGACAGAGCGAGAGAGTAATCTGAGCTCGGCTCGCGGGTGCATCAGCTTGGCCCGGGGGCAAGCCCAAATGGTCTGCAGCTGACCTGCAGCCACTCCGAGGGGGCCGGAAAGATAATGACTGGAGGACAGCGTCCATTGCCAGGACTTCAGGTGGTGCGTCTGGTCATCTACTTTGTGGCCCAAGGTCGGGGCACACGGCATGGCTTAAGAGGCTGTCTGGCAGGTGGCCCTTGTGTAACTCTCCAGCGTCCTGTTTCCTGGCTGCCCACCCATGCGGCACCAGGCACTTCCTCACCGTTCTCTAGATATTATGAGTCTTTTCCCAGGCTGTCCCTCCACCTAAATGCCTTCTCCATGTACTCATCCTTCACGACTCCGTCCAAGTGTCCTTTCCTTACACTACCCACCCCCCTACAGGGTTGGCGGGTGTCCCTCTGTTCGCCTAATGTCCCTGTTTTCTGCCTAATGGAAGTCTTGGCTTTGTCATGCATGCTACAGTTCATTACAAACACTGATCCCCACCAGATCACACGCACCTCGAAGGTCGAGGCCCCTGTAGGCTGACAGCTCCAGACCCACACGTCCAGCTACGCACTGGACATCGTCACCTGGGTGACTCACAGACTCTTGAGTTTCTCTCCTAAACGTTCCCCCATTCTGGGCCCCCCGGTGGCCCCCCAGTTCTCCCGGCTCCCTTGGGTAGCTAGAAACCTTGGTGGCATCCTGGTTCTTCCTCGCTTCCCTTTCGACCTCACCGTGCATCAGCAACACGCACTGGTTCTAGATCCAACCTGTCTCTCACCTCCACCTCTCCTCTCCCCTGGCTGCCACCGTTCTCAGCTACCTCTCCTGTGGGGTCACCGCCGGCTTCCCCCCGCACTGGGAGGACCCCCTTCGCTGCCAACATGCCGTCTTTCTCTCCATCCAGCCCCTGGTTTGCGTCCTTCCGGGTGTCTGTCACCCTTTACGATCATTCTGTCTGTCGCCTGATGTTTGCTATCTCCCCCAAGTGGGGACTGTGTGTCTGTCCCTGTCAGCGTACCCCCAACAGTCAGCATGGTGGCTGACTCATAGAAAGGGCCCAACAAAAGCTCATTGACTTAGCGCTAAAGGCACATTAACGGCCAGCTGGACTATTATGACTGGAGTGCGTTCGTGCGCAGCACTTAGGTACGGACAGCACCAGTCCACACCGTGAGAATCAAGCACTTATACCCACGTTTCCAAAACACCAGTTCGTGAAGTCAAACACAGTCGTGGTAAGTGCGGCGCCAGAGGGCAGAGGAAGGACAGGCCATCTGCCAGGTGAGGACCCCACGTCGAGACGAGATTCTTGCCTGGGTCTGCTCCCATCCGCTGCCTGGAAATCACCGGCAGGGCAATTTCATCCGGAGGTTGGAGCAGCACTGAGAGCAGAGCCAAGGTCCTCAGCCAGGAAATTATCTCCTGATTCCTCCCGTGAAAATTGTCCACTCGGAAGCCGGGGAAGGGTGCAGGGGAACCCGCCCCATCAGCCCGTCCGATGAATGTCTGACAACCTCTCCGGTCCGGATGCTTACCTCCCACAATGCTTCATGATTACCCCTTTTCCTTCTCCTGTCTCCCCGTATTTAAATGCACGTGCATAAAAGTCAAAGACGAGCTACTTCCTGGGGACAGGCTGCAAGGGCTCCCGAGAGACCCAGGAGGCTGCAAGGGCTCCCGAGAGCTGGAACTCCATTTGTAAGGTCAGTCATAACGTGGGTCAGTTCTTCCGCTGGGTTTTGGTGGGAGAGCAAGACAGGAACACAGGGAAAGAAATCAAATTTTAGAGGCTTCCCCTCTTTTGTCTGGTGCTATTTTCTCCCAGTTCTGACTTTTAACATTTCATTAAAAAAGCCATTTTGACCTTCTAAGAGTCAAGGTTAAAAAAACAAAAACAAAAACAAACTACATCTTTCTTGTAAGAAATGGCTGCATTGACTGAAACCCATGTGGGGGATTGGATAAGGGACAGCAGCAGCGTTCCTTCCTGTTTTTGTAAAGAAGAAAGCAGGAAACCCAAGAAGGCGAATTGGACCCTTTGTCTGCGGTCACGAGGGAAGCCCGGGGCCAAGGCCAGCTGCGCTCAGGCCCCTGCGTCCCTGGCCCTCGACGTGCAGGGAAGGCGGGGTGGTGACGGCCACCTGCCAGGCACCCTGTATGCCTGAGCTCATATCACCCAGTCCCCAAGCACTCTGCAAGGGCACCATCCAGAGCCCGTGTCTGAGCAAGGAAAGCCTGAGGACGGTGTCGAGGTCAGACGCGGGCCGAGATGCAGTGAGACTCTAAGTCAGATCTGTCGGTGCCAAAGCCTGGGGGCTGCCTCTCCCCGATGTCTTTCCCACCCCTGTTCAAGCATCCAGAGCCTCACATGTCTTTCCCGGCGAGGGCCCTGACTGGACTTTCTGGGCCCACGACAATCAGCTGAACTCACCCGGTCTCCTTGCCAGGGCCCAGCGTCTCAGCCCTCCTTTTCTTCCCTCTTAGTTTTGTTTTGTTTTTTTAACGCTTATTTATTTGAGAGAGAAATAGAGCACAAGCAGGGGAGGGTCAGAGAGAGGGGGAGACACGGAATCCGAGGCAGGCTCCAGGCTCCGAGCTGTCAGCCCAGAGCCCGACGCGGGGCTCGAACCCACGAACCGTGAGATCGTGACCTGAGCCGAAGTCGGATGCTTCACTGACTGACCCACCCAGGCGCCCCAGCCTTTTCTTCCCTCTTAAATGCAGCCACCACCCTCCCTCCAACATTCGCTCCTTGGGGATCCTCTAGCCACCCCAATGGACCCACGTGTGGAACACAGCA
The DNA here is from genome assembly GCF_027475565.1 of Acinonyx jubatus. Lineage (NCBI taxonomy): Eukaryota > Metazoa > Chordata > Mammalia > Carnivora > Felidae > Acinonyx > Acinonyx jubatus. The sequence goes on along the minus strand of NC_069382.1, from coordinate 194,740,963 downwards.
TCCCACGCTCATTCCAGGACCTTGGGCCCTGACCCCTCGAGGGAACACGTGAGCCGTGCAACAACAATGACACATTGATGACAGTCATCTGTTGACTACCTTGCAGACGTTATACCTCATAACAACCGCAGGAGGGAACGCCGTCTCAATCCACCGCAGACACCAAGAAAGCCAAGGCCCAGGGTGGTTCACTGATCCATCCAGAATGAAGTTAGCCAGGAGAAGAGCAGGGGCCACGCCAGGCTAGGGGTTCTGCACGGCCTCCCAGACTAAGTCCAGCTTCCTGGAAGTGTGGAGCCTGGACTCAGACAGCCTGGGTTTATAGTCCAGCTGTGTGACCTTGGGAAAGTTACCCAACCTCTCTGGTTTCTGTTCCTTCATCGGTAAAGCGGAGATGATAAACATCCTACCTGCTTTGTGGGGTTGCTGTAGGGTTACCTGACACAGACGTAACATCCTTAGCGTCGTGCTTGGCAACTGGGCTTAATATATGCCACTGGTTATTTTTCTTCTAGGAATTTGTATTCCGCAAAACATCATGGACGGTTGGGTAAGAATCTTAACTGAAGTCGGAATGCTAGAAAGTCAGGGGCGCCTGGGTGGCTCAGTCGCTTAAGCGTCCAGCTCTTGGTGTCAGCTTAGGTCATAATCTCATGGTTTGTGAGATCGAGCCCTGCGTTGGTCTCTGCACTGACAGTGTGGAGCCTGCTTGGGATTCTCTCTCTCTCAATCTCTCTCTGCCCCTCCCTGCTCGCATTATCTCCCTTTCTCAATAAATAAATAAGACAGAGAGGGAGACACAGAATCTGAAGCAGGTTCCAGGTTCTGAGCTGACAGCACAGAGCCCGATGCGGGGCTCGAACCCACAAACCTTGAGATCATGAGCTGAGCTGAAGTTGGATGCTTAACCGACTGAGCCACCCAGTACAATTAACCAGAGAAAGTTTGCCCCGGCCACCTCCCCACCTCCAGGGAGGTGGGTGCCCAAGCCCACATCCCCACCGACACTGAGCATCGCCCACTGAGAAAGCATCGCCCCAAGCGGCTAGACCTTCCTGTGCCTCACGCACGAGGGCCTCAACTCAGCAGTGAGTCAACTCCGCGCTCCCAGCACGACCTGTCTAACGGGTGCACTGATTTCACAGGCAAGCCTCTGGGAATTAGCCCCAGCGGCATCTCCTCAAAGCATTGGTCAGGCTTCCTGTTTTCCACATCTGTGATTTGCCCATCAAGATCCTTTGCCATAGTCGTTCCGTTTCCATAGTCGTTTCCATAGTCCATTTCCATAGTCGTTCCTGTCTTTCTTGGTAATTTCCAGAGAAGTCCCTTGTGCATTGTGGGTATACAGCTGGCCCTTAAACAACACAGGTTTGAACTGTGCGAGTGGACTTCTATGGCGCTGGGTATTTTCTCTTCCTTGTGAATTTCTTAGTAACATTTCTCTAGCTTACTTTATTGTAAGAATATAGCATAAAACACATATAACATGTAAAATATGGGCTATTTATGAATCCATCGGTCTTCCCGTCAACAGTAGCCTATCAGTAGTTAAACTGGGGGGAGGGAGTCAAAAATCATACATGGATTTTCGACTGTGTAGAGGGGTTTGGTCCCCAAAGGTGCCCGTGGTCATGTCAGTTTCAGATATTACAAATACTCTGTTGCAATCTGTCATCTATGAATTTGTCCCTGGTGACCTCCCATGCAACAGACATCCTCTGTTTTGACATGATCTCACTCGTCAGTTCACCAAGTAGATACCGGCTTGTTGGGATGCCTCTCAACAGAGGAGCCCCCAGCATGGACCAGAACATTCCAGAAGCGGTCCGAGCAGTGAAGTGAGAGTCTGGGTGACTGAATCTGAGTAAGTGCAGAATGGCGTTGCTGCCGATCTCCGTTTTACGCCAACTCGCTGGCTTCTGTCCGCACCTTCAGACTGCTGAGGTTGTTTAATTCTGATCCAGAAACTGCACAGCACGGTGTCATCACGGCACGCTGATAATCATACACGCTGTGGTTTGGTTGACATCTGATAGGTGGAAGGAGATCAAGGAGAGCCATATTCCATGCTGTGTCCTGCAGAGACCCCGTGTCCTACAGAGATCGTACCCTGTACGACGACTGTACCCCGTACTTGCCGTGTGACCCTGGCCACTCCCCTTCTCTGAGCCTCCTCTCTGTTGACTACAGCAATGATAGTGGCACCTGTATCGCAAGCTGCCGTGAGTCACAAGTGTGTTACTCCACGGAAAGAGGTGAGAACAGGGCCCGGGGCACAGAGAAGATACGGTACGAATGTTTTTGCCATGATTGCTAGTATTATGGAAGAATTACAATGCTCCTGTTTAAGGGATATTGAAATGGAGTCTCAAAGAGTTGAAATAACTTGTCCCCACCACCCTGCCAAAGAAAACAGAGTCAAGGCTGCGTGCTCTTTCCACGGACCCCGCGGCTCACGCCAATTCCCTCCCAGGATGTCTAGGTGCGCTGAAATCTGCCTCTCTGTCTGTCCCTCGCTGGGCTTTGTGTTTAGCATCTAAGGGCAGCGAGGATCAAGGCTACCTCTGCTCCCCGGGACAGACACTCACACGTTTGAAGAGGGTGCACATGCACTCCTGACCCAAGGACCTCTTCTCCCGGTTCACTGACCCCTTCCCTTAAAGTGCCCTGTGGCCGACCACCGACGTGTGTGTCCCACCTGCTTCTGCTGCCCTCGGTCACGTGTGCTGGTTGCCTTCCATCTCGGTGTGGCCCTGCTTTGCTGTGACTTTTTGTTTGTTTTTAATGCTGTCCTGGAAACATGCTCTGGGGTGTAAAACCCATAGGAGAGTAGCATCTGTGTGTGGGGGGGTGCTATTTATTTTTATTTATTTATTTTGAGAGAGCGAGAGCACAAGTGGGGGTTGGAACAGAGACAGAGGGAGAGAGAATCCCACCCAGGTTCTACGCTGTTAGGTGCGGAGCCCGACGCGGGGCTCGAACCCACCAACTGTGAGATCATGACCTGACCTGAAATCAAGACCCTGACGCTTAACCGACGGAGCCACCCGGGTGCCCCACACCCGGGGGTTTTCTAAAGGACGCTTGACTTTCTCAGTCATGCTACTGTATCACCCCGCTGGCCTCACGCGACCACCTTCGCCGTCTTACTTTCCCCCTTTTGCAGATGAGAGAACTGAAGTGTCATTAATTTATCACCAATTCACCCTTTCCACGTCTTCGTGAACGCTTTAAGAAACCTCCTTGAGGGCTGTCTACATGCAGCCTTGTGTTCAGGACATGACGCCCAGCCGCTCCCCCCCGCCACGTACCCCAGTTCCTGAGATTTCAGGATGGGACGCCGTGCGCACACTTCAGTCCGCACCGTAGGGAGAAAAGCCCAGAACTCTGGCCCCCGGCTCTGCCCACTGGGCCCCCGCCCCCCCCCCCCCCCAATATTTAAAACAACAACATGAGCTGCAGCCACAAAACACAAGACGGCTACTCACCACCTCCGGTCTTGGGCTCAGACCTTGGGGAGAGCTTCTGAGCTCACGGCCACTTAGGAACTAATTGGAGCCACATGATGGCCTTGAGATTCCTGCTGGCTGGACAGCCAGTCCTACCTCCCCGGTAGGGCTGGTCTCTCAAGAGTTTCCGTGAAGTCCCGTGGCTTTTTCAGTACTAGCTGCCCCCAGGCTGTTTGTCCGATCTGCTGACTGGATTCCTGTTGCCTCTTCAGAGCTCCTTCCCGATCTGACCGCAATCCTCCTCCTTTCAAGGGGTGAGATGTTAATTTCCTTAATGACTCACTATTGCCCCACTCCAGTCCGGTTTCGCAAACAATGGCACTGTTACATTTTAACGATAATTCCATGCATTTCAGGATGTTTAGTAGCATCCCCGGCCCCTCTGCCCACTTGATGCCCCGTGTTGCTCTTACACCCCCAGCCCCAGGCCCAGCCCCTCATCCTCCACCCGCTTGAGACAACAAAAAAGTCTCCAGACATTTGCCAGATGTCTCCCAGGGTTATTTCTGTCTTTATGCCACCATTTCAACTGGATCCGGTGATCCGTATCACTCTCCCCATGCCTCTGCCATCACCCATTCTCTAGTTGTAGAAAACGAAAGTGGGGTGCTTTATTTATGATTGTGTTCAATAAGAGGTCAACCAGAGCGAGAGAGAGAGAGAGAGAGAGAGAGAGAGAGAGAGATTATTTTAAGGAATTGGCTCATATGATTGATGGAGGTACATGTCTAAAATCTGCAGGGCAGCCCAGCACGCTGCAGACCCAGAGAAGAGTTGAAGTCCAAGTCCAAAGACTGTCTGCTGCAGAGTTCCTTCGTGCTCAAAGGAGGTCAGTCTTTTCCCTCTGAAAGCCTTCAATTGATTAGATGGTCCCCGGCATTATGGAGGGCAATCAGCTTTATGCAAGGTCTACTCTGATTGAGATGTTAATCTCCTTCAGAAAACCCCTTCCTAGAAACATCCAGGACAATGTTTGACTACATATCTTGGCACGGTGGCTCAGCGAAGTTGGCACGTAAAATTAATCAGCATAGTCAGCAAGGATGAATTAATGTATGGCAAAGAAAGGGAGGATGTACTTGAACTCATCTGGAATGTGGGCTTCCATGATTATTGTCTGAAATGTCAGTGCCACACTGGGGCCATCAGTGATTCTCAACCCTGGCCGTTACAATCACCTAGGCAGCCTTGAAAGGATGCAGATGTCAGGGGCACCTGGGGGGCTCAGTCAGTTAAGCATCCGACTTCCACTCCTGTCATGATCTTGCAGTTCGTGAGTTCGAGCCCCATAACGGGCTCTGTGCTGACAGCTCAGAGCCTGGAGCCTGCTTTGGATTCTGTGTCTCCCTCTCTCTCTGCCCCTCCCTCACTCATGCTCTGTCTCTCTCTGTCTCAGAAATAAATAAACATTAAAAAAATTTTTTTAAATAAAAAAATAATAATAATAAAAAAAGATATTATCTTATCCTCACAATTACCCAATGAGGTAGAGTGTATGATGGCCCCAGGCTATACCTGAGGAAACCGAGGCACAGAGAGGTAAGTGACTTGCCCAAGAAAGTTGCTGACAGTCTTGGGTTCATCTGACTCTGAAGGTTAACATTTTTTTTTTTAAGTTTATTTATTTATTTTGAGAGAGACACTGAGAGGGTGTAAGTGGGGGAGGGGCAGAGAGAGAGGGGGACAGAGGATCCAAAGCGGGCTCTGTGCTGACAGCAGAGAGCCTGATACAGGGCTCGAACTCACGAACCATGAGGTCATGCCCTGAGCCGAAACCAAGAGTCAGATGCTTACCCCACCAAGCCACCCAGGCACCCCTGAAGGTTAAGGGTTTTTAGGAACTTTGCTTCCAAGAGACTTAGATCAGGATTACAGCCACTGGAAAAGAGGAGGCAAAAATGCCAGGATTCCTGGATGTCACCATCGTGTACCTAGAGAACCTAAGAAAATAGAAATTGAAATGAATATGAGAGCATAGTCATTAGCCATTTCACAAAGGCTTTTGTTTAAAAACAAACAAAGTCACTTGACAAAAATGTTGGTGCATGTCCAAAATTCAGTCATGTTCCTGGTGAATAGCAGGGACAGAAATCATATTTAAAACAGGAAGCAGAAATCATATTTAAAAACAAAGATCCCATTCATAACAGCAACAAAACCATGAAATACCTGAGAATACATTTAGCACGGGGGGTGAGGTAGGTTAATGAACACAGCTACCAAATTTTATTAAGGGATATTAGAGAAGATTCGACCTTCGGAGAGATGGTCTGTGCCCATGGTAGGTACTGTAAAAATGCCACTTCTCTTCAAATTAGTCAGAGGTTAAAACAATTTTCTTGTTTTCAAATAAAAATTAGGCATTGACGTAATTTTGAAGCAATTCAAAAATTCTCAGGTCTAATACAGAGTGCCTTCTGAGTTCCCAGCAACTTCTAGTATCTCAAAAGGAAAAGTCAGCCCTCCTGAGCTCTTGAATCACTTCCAGACTTCCTTTTAGATTCAGTTACCTAAGGCCATGAGATTCTTTTTGCTTGGCTATCCCTGGGCGCACTCAGATCCAAACTGATTTATCAAAAAAATGGCTTTACAGTTTTTAAAATCTTAAATTGCGAAACATATTACAGGGTTACAAATATTATACACACACCCACACTTTAACAAATAGTTAAATGTCTACCTGTGTACCATTTGGGGCCGACAGACTCTTAAGGGGGCCCCATGATCCGGCTTTCATGTGCTCGTGTGACCCCTCCCCCTGAGCATGGGTAGAACCTGCGACCTGGTTCTGGACGTAGAGAATATAGCAAGAGTGACGGGGTGTATGGGATTGCATGTGTGTGATTATGTTACATAAGATGGTAACCTCCATAGAATGATGTGTTGTGAGCTGCCCTTCGGAGCTGGCCACAAGGCCGGGAACTGGGGACAGCCTCCAGCGCATACCCAGAGAGACGCCAAGGCCCTCAGCCCAGCAGCTTTCAGGAATCTGAGGGTTGTCAACAATCACATGAGCAAGGGAGGAGACCCTTCTCCAGTAGAGCCTCAGATGAGACCACAGCTCCAATCGACACCATGATTGTAGCCCCACAGAGGACACAGCTAAGCTTTGCCCAGACTCCAGGCCTACAGAATCATGAGATAACAGGCATATATGTTTTTAAGCTGCTAAATTCGGGAAAATATTGTTATTACCAATAGATAGCTAATGTGCTACCACACAAGTGAAGCAATAGAATATGTCCAATGCTTTAGAGGCCCCATGTGTCTTTCCTAACACATTACTTCCCTCCTCCCAAGAAGAAAGCACTATCCTAATTTTTCTGTTGATCATTCCTTTGCCTTCCTTTGTAGATTTACCATCTATGTAAGTATCAGTAAATAGGATATGTTTGGGGGTACCTGGGTGGCTCAGTTGGTTGAGTGTCTGACTTTGGCTCAGGTCATGATCTCGCAGTTCGTGGGTTCGAGCCCCGCGTCGGGCTCTGTGCTGACAGCCTGGAGCCTGGAGCCTGCTTCGAGTTCTGTGTCTCCCTCTCTCTCTCTCTGCCCCTCCCCAACTCCTGCTCTGTCTCTCTCTCTCTCTCTCTCTCTCTCTCTCAAAATTAAATAAACATTAAAAAAAAAAGTGAAATACAACACAGAAGAACCTAAAGGTAAATATTCCTCTGATTTGAGAATAAATTTCCCAAGATTGTTTTAGCTTAGAAGCAATAAAAAATCATGACATTTATTGATAAATTTGACTGCATAAAGATTGAACTCTTTTTACCAGAAAGCAACCTAAATGAAGTTGGAAGACAAAAAATAACCCATGAATATGAAACAGTATCAACTCCTTGAGATATGTCAGGAGCTCACACTGACGTTCCAAAGGCTAGAGATTCATATAAGGAAAAGCAAAAATAATGAGTCTATCAGAAATGGTCAACGTCACAAGTGCAAATGGAATTGCAGTGCCATATTGGCAAAATTGGAGTGATGGTTCCCAAAGTTGGTGAGGGGTGGAGGGAGACAGGCGTCCCCTCACTGTTGGGAGCGATGCAAATGAAAAGAATGTTTCTGGGGAGCAGTGTGGACAAATCGTTCCTATATCTTGAAAATGTGCGTAGTCTTTGTTATAGTTATCCCATTTGTGACCATTTGTCCCGAGCGGGAATCACAAATGCGATGACTGATGTTAAAACACGTTCATCAGGACATCTGCACTGGCAAAGATGGAAACAGAGTGAATCACGAAACAAATTATGGTATATCCATCCACTTGTCCGATACAATGCAGATATTAAGGGAGTGTTTACTTACAGCCTTTAATGACAAAGATGAATTCTTATGGCTGTACGTTAAACAAAAACAGCACTGGAATCCTCGTGATAGACTCTTCCCGCCAAAGAGACGGCAGGTTTTTGGTGGGGTTGGACACATCGGGGTCAGATCCCAGCGACACTACCAATTTGCTGTGTACCTTTGCAAAGTTGCTTCATCCTTTGGAGCCTCAGATCTGCTCAGAGCATTGCTTTAAGGATCCAATGAGATCACATAAACAAGATAGCCCTGCGTATTCTAGGTCCTTCAGAAATGTCCTGCTGCCTCTTGTTAATAACATAGAACATGGGGTTTATGTGGCAGGCAGAGGGAAGAGGAAAGGATACCAAATCACGTATAGACTGATTATGAGTTTAAAATACATCTTTCTCCACTAAGAGAAGGGTGGAAACAGTTGGTGTCAGTGTTCCATTTTTAAGGAAAAGTGGAAAAGAGTTGCCTGTCTGCATTTCCAGGAGAGTGGGGCTTCTGTCTTGGGTGGAGCCTGTGACAGTCTTGGGTTCACAGGACCCCAGCACCCGATTTTCAGGTGAGAAATCTCATACCAGTCTTATTCCCTAACACTCGACCTCTGAAAAAAATCTTGTAATGCTCTAACCCAGATGGGAAATGGGGTCTGGTGTGTGACCAGCCTGCCATGCTGGTCGTCAACTTTCGCTGTGCATCAACACCAGCAAACACACAAAATGCAGATTACCAGGGTCCGCACCAAGAGATTCAGATTTGGTAGGTCTGGAACGAGGCTGAGAAGTGCGTGTGTGTGTGCGTGCATGTGTGTGTGTGTGTGTGTGTGCGTGTGTGTGTGTGTGTGAAACATATTAAAGTTTGTCACTCGTAAGCATGAGCTCAATGCACATGTATACACCTGTGCATGTAGGGTATATGTGCATATGTGCTATATATGTACCGTGGTATACATATGGTATACTACGTACAGATAATACACCAACGTATATACCTGCATGTATACGTTTTTTCACATGTGTATATACGTGTCTAACCACCATTCATATCCAGATATAGAACAGTTCCAAAATCCCATACACCCCCTCCCTTCAATAATCCCTACCCTCATGCTGGGTAACCATTATACTGTCAACATAGATGAGCTTAGTCCATTCTTCTTTTAAAAAAAAATTTTTTTTAATGTTTATTTATTTTTGAGACAGAGAGAGACAGAGCATGAACAGGGGAGGGGCACAGAGAGAGGGAGACACAGAATCCGAAGCAGCTCCAGGCTCTGAGCTGTCAGCACAGAGACCGACACAGGGCTCAAACTCACGGACCTTGAGATCATGACCTGAGCCGAAGTCGGATGCTTAACCGACTGAGCCACCCAGGCGCCCCGAGCTTAGTTTGTTCTTAAATTTCATATAAAGGAAACCATCTCATATTCACTCCTTTGCACCTCGTTTCTCCTGCTCCACCGTATGTTTACAAGATGGATTCCAGGTTGTTCCCCGGAAAGGTAGTCGGTTCACTTTCATCGCCCAGGGTGGACAAGCCACAATGAGTCCCTCCATTCTTCTGTGGGTGGGCACCCAAGGCTTGAGGCTCTTTGGAAGAGTGCTGCTCCAGTGTTCTTACCCGTGTCTTTTGCGGGACGTAGACTCCCATCCTCTTGTTCATACTTGGGCGTGGGATCGATGGGCTGCCAAGGCAAGATGCGTCTAATGCCAGTAGACATTACCACACAGTAGAAATCCATGTTTGTATAAGGAGTTTTGACGCAGGTGGTCTTGGACCACACTTTGAGAAACCCTACTTAGCCACAAGCCCCATTACGCGAGCAAACACATTCCTTTGAGTTGACCCTTTCTTGGGGTGCAAGTGGGGGCAAGCTTGTTGACACTGAGATGCCAGCTAAGTGATTTGGGGAAGGGGGGAGAAATGCAAAATTAAATTTCCACCATCCCTTAGCACCTCTTTGGAACAAATGTTTGCAATTTACTGCTTGTGCCCCAGAACTTCGAGAAGCTGAGAGCGGCGAAGTTTTGATGGGGGGGCGGGTAGGAAGGTGAGAAGCCAGGCCACTGTGCCCCATCAACCAAGCCCTAGCTCACCCCGACCACGAGCCAGAGTAATGTCCACTTAATTGCTGATAAAAAGGGATACGCTTGGGACCTTGGGTTGTCCCTACGAGGAACAACTGTCCCTTCCACTCACCTTAAGCTAATTGCAAAGCCATTTCCCCATGCTCCTGACAAAGGAGGTGGCTTGCAGGAGGTGAGACAGATGGTCTTCCTCCTGCTGTGCCCAGCAGGTCTGACAATAAAGGCCGGTTATAGGAAAACTGGCTCTTTTAGCCAAGTCTGGCCGTTTCAGCACAGACTCAGCCAGCTTGTCTGAGGTCAGAAGGCCAGGAGGCAGGGCTTCGTGTTGGCACACTGGCAGGGGTGTGGGAAGGAGGGCCTGCCTGTCCAGCTGGCCAATGCCCTGCTTCCCCGGTCTCTCAGCCAGGAGCCGGTCACCCTCCCGGATTCCGGTGACCTCAGCAGGCGTGATCTCAAGCTGCTCTCTGCTGTTTTCAGCAGAGCACTGCAATCAGGGGCCGCAGAGACCGGAGACACGAGCAGGTCTTCTCCAGAAATGGGAGAATGGCTTCCACTTGGAGGCAGGTGGGGGGACGGAGACGTGGGTTTAGCAAAAGAGCCGGGGCTCTGTCCACGCAAGGTGGGTGGTAACCCCCACCCACCCCACCCGCCGGGCTGGGCCTCACGTCCCTCCCTCGGGCCCCACAGCTCCCTGTGTGTCGTCTACCAGAGGACTCCTCCCTCACACTCTCTCCCACTTCTCTGGAAACCCAGTGAAACAGGACAAACCGTGTCTGGCTTTCCTCAAAGCTGAGTATGTCCCCAAAGCTGGACGTGTTGCCTGGTACAGAATGATGGATGAATATTTAGTTGAATACACGAATGGATAAATAATTGAGCGGACTTTGAACGAAAAGGAAGAAGTCCAATATCTCATTTGTGCTCTCTTTAAGAGAATTAAGCCACTAGGATCACGGAGTTATAAAGCTCTTCTGCCCACAACAACAACAACAACAACAACAACAACAACAGATCCCTGGCTCTTTCAAAATGAAATCCCTAGCTCTTGTCGGAACTGGCAGGGACCGGAGATACTTGGGATCATCACAACCAAAGTAGGAAGCTACCGGGATCTAGGGTGTAGAGGCCACAAACATCACCAAACCTCCCCAGATGGACAGGCTGGTCCAGCCCAACACAGCGGTGTCCCGGGCAAACTGTGAATAATGCCGAGGCCGAGAGGGCGTGATGGGAGCGCGCGGTCTGCTGGACGGCTGGTGTTGACCTTGTGGGTACCAAGTGGAGGCAGCAAATCTAAATCTGCCGGGGAGAAACTTGCTCCAGTCAAAAGCAAGACTGGAAAACTGAAACCAATAACGACCGCTCAGAGATTTTACAAGCGTTATCAGCAGAAGCCAAAGATTTGGTACATCTGTGTATCAGCAAGTGAATGCGTGCTGTTTCTATAGGACATCCCGGCTAAACCCAGAAGCGTGTTTGCGTCTTGTAGCTAAGGTAACGCACTGATAAAGGCGCTTCCCAGACCGAAGATTGTGGGTTTTGGCTTTTTAATTTGGCCAGACCCGGAATACTAGCTTCATCTAGACAAACAGTATTTTGCAACCTTCATCTATTTTCAGTGTTCTACCCATATGCAATGAGTTGGATGCTATAATGGAAAGGAAAGAAGGCAGGAAGAAGGGAGGGAGGGGGGGAAGGAAGGAAGGAAGGAAGGAGAGGAGGAAGGAGGGAAAGGGAGGAAGGAAAGGGAGAGAGGGGAGGGAGGGAGGAAGAGAGGGAGGGAAGGAAGGAAGGAAAGAAGGAAGGAAGGGAAGAAAGGAGGGAAAGGGAGGAAGGAAAGGGAGAGAGGGGAGGAAGGAAGGAAGAAGGGAGGGAGAGAGGAAAGGAGGGAAGGAAGGAAGGAAGGAAGGAAAGGGAGGGAGGGAAGAAGAAGGAGTGAATTAAAGAAGATGTTAATAATCAAAGATAGAAGTTATTCAGGGCACAGGCTCGACCTGCATTCATGCAGCACAGAGGACACCCAGGTGAGCACAAAGGCGGAAGACAAGGCCACTTGTGGCTCTCCTGGAGCAGTCAGAAGTGTGACCTCCCCACTCCCTAGTTTGCTAAAAAAATAACACGTCTCAGACTTACCATCCTCGGGATGCCGGGAAGTCTAACTTATGCCCAGATCGTTAGAGAGCAAGTTGATGGTCATAATTCAGTTGCCAGTAAGATGGCATCTGTGTCCATCTGTGAAATGATGCTGCTCCCCAGATGGCCACGCCGATGGTTCCAGCCAGCATTTCTTACAATCTTTTGTGGGGGTGGGAAACAAGGGGATACACAACATGACCTTCGGTGAAGGCTCTACTAGTTTAAGCTAATTTGTTTATTATACAAGAACACAAGTCCTGGATTAAGTTCTTAATAATAGTTCCTTGCATTCTTCCCTCAATAGCCCTATTAATACAAATCCCCTCCAAATCTGGCTTCCCTGCGTCCCCCACGCCCACCCTATACCCGGAGGCTCAGCGTGGACACTTAGCCTGTCCCAGACCCCTCAGGAGGTGGGCGGCACATCGAGGGCTAACGGCTCTTCTAATCAGCGTCTGATGTTGGACGTGGGTCCTGGAAATGCACTCCTGCGTCTCTGGTCTGCTTGCTTCGAGCCTAATCGGTCCAACGGCGCCTCCTTTGCTCTGCTGCGCCCCCAGGCAAGTCACGAGGTCTCTCCCCTCCCTGCTCACGGTGGCCCCTGCCATCTGACCTGCTCCACAGCAGCAGGGGGACCTGCCCTCTGGGGCGTCCAGCAGGGCCCGAGGCCTGTCTGGCAGCCAGCTCGGTCACTCTGTGTCCTGTGTCCTGCAAATCAACTGCTCCCCAGATCTAGTCCGCACGCCTGAAAATGGGACAGAGCGTGAACTCCCCCACCAGGCTGGGGAGATCGTCCGCTTTGTGATGTGAATGATTGAGCGGCTCCCCCCAGGCATCGTGGTTGCCATTTACCTGTGAGACACGAGTCTGATGGGCAAGACAGTGTTCATCTTCCTCATTTTTTTTTTTTTTTAATTTTGGCATAGAAGGTACCAGAACAGATAAACGCAATCACGAAGTGCAGCGGTATCCAAATCAAAAGGCTCGATTTAGGGTCACTGGAGCTAGTCTGGCTCGGGCACAAAAATGTTATTTTATACGCTTCCCTTCTTCACACGGGATTTCTAACATCCCGGGACCTACTGGGTCGGTTGTTTCCAAGATTCTTTTTTCCTTTCAAAATTAGTCAGTTATTGGGGCACCTGGGTGGCTCAGTCGGTTAAGCATTCTATTCTTGGTCATGATCTCACAGTTCATGGGTTCGAGCCCGCTGACAGCTCAGAGCCTGCTGGGGATTCTCCCTCTCCCTCTCTCTCTGCCCCTCCCTTGCTCACTCTCTTTCTCTCTCTCTCTCTCAAAAAAACTTAAAAAAAAAAAGAAATCTACTAAAAACCCAAAATTAGTCCGTTATTAAGAATTAATTGCATTCACTATATTAATTTATAACTAATAGTCATTAATAATTAACCAAAGTATTGATTTTAATTATTACTATGATGATAAACCAAGAAATAACTAAATGATGGGGCACCTGGGTGGCTCAGTCAATTAAGCGTGCCACTGGCTCAGGCCATGATCTTGCAGTTTGTGAGTTCGAGCTCCTTGTCAGGCTCTGTGCTGACGGCTCAGAGCCTGGCGCCTGCTCTGGATTCTGTGTCTCCCTCCCTCTCTGCCCCTCCCCTGCTCATGCTCTTCCTCTCTGTCTTGCAAAAATACATAAACATTAACCAAAAAAAAAAAGAAAGAAATGATAGTAAACTCATAAATGACGAGTCACTTAGAAAGGGCACTTCTGTGGTGACAAGTTCTTTACCTTGAGCAGGAAGGCACCTGGGTGGCCCCAAAGTTACACCTCAAGTGGAACGCACATACAGGTAGGTATCCCTCGCTTTTCCAAACTTTGCGTGACGCTCCTACGAAAGCTCCTACGACGCTTTTACGAAAGACCTACATTAGTACCCGTTTTCACTAGCTGGAAGAAGTCCAAAGAGGATTTGCACTTTTGTGAAAAATGGCGAAAAGCAAAAGGAGCGGTCGGAGCTGGTTTTGCAGCGAGGGGAGCCGGTGCAGAGGCAGCGCCCCCCCGCGCCTTCCCCGGGAACCACACTCAGCCCTTGATTGTCAAGCCGCCAGCTTGGCACCTTGTCTGTGAGCCTCCGGGCGGCATCCCGACTTGTCGTGTGCGTCTGTGAGCAAGGTGTGCCCGAAAGTATGGGAAAAGCCTTAGAGAAGTTTCATTTGGGGGTCTGGGGACGCTAAAAAAGTTTTCTGTAGAAACAAATGGTAACTACTTGTTTGCTTTTGGCCATTTTGGCTCAGAAAGTTTCACAGGCAGACTGTACTTTCAGATTAGCCAGGCCACCCTGTATGTTGTCAGTACTCAATTCCCTCATCCTCTAAGGAGATTCTCTATGCCCCGTGGCCCTCAGAATCCTGGCTTACAGTAAGCCTATGAAAACAACCTCCCCTTCCCTCAGTTTCTGTTCCCTAGTAGTTGCTAATTACTGATTTTAGACAGGATTATGATAGCCAGGAGTAAATCCGAAAACAGCAGACTCCCAGAAATCTAGGACTTAATGCAAGAACACAGGGGAAAAAAATCGAGGTTTTTGTACTAAATGCGAGGTTTATAATTGTTTATCTCCGTAAAAGGGACAAATGAATAAATCCAAGCAAGAACACCGGATGATATTAAACCCTGTCTTGGGTATTTTTCAGGAAAGTCACGGCCGGATTTCCCGTTTAGCTTTCTGAAAGCCTCTTCCCAGCCTCGAGAGACCACCTGCTCCAGGAAGCCTGCCCTGATTTCCTTCCTCAGAGTTCCCCCTGGACTTCACGTGGGCTCCTCCTGGGGCACAGGTCACTATTTGTTGTATGTTATCACTAGGTGGGTACTCATTTGGTGCCCCGCATTCACAGTGCTAACTTCCGTATGTGTGTTACTTGCAAATCAATTTCCTAATACCTTCTACATCTACAATGTCTCACATTTATGGCGTTAACTGTGGGCCAGACACTGATGTAGGCTTTACCTGGGGTATCTCACATAATCCCTGCACAACCGTGAGGTGTGTACCATTATTACCCCCAATTTACAGATGTAGAAACTGATGCAGACACCAACAGCCCCGATACGCAGGTCTTTGTTTCTGTGTTAAGCCAGCTTGGGCTAGGCTCTGCTGTGGTAACCACGAAATCAGTGGATTGATGGAATAAGGGTTTATTTGCTGCTTGCACCGCAGTCAGGGTGGGAGCAGAGATGAACACACAGCCCTTACCCACCTCTGCCTGAAAGTGCCCCCCACCAGCCCTTACAGGGTGCAGTATGAAGGCGTCCCTCCTCGAGAGTAGAGATCTTGGGTCAACTCAAGCTCTGCTTTAGAAAGCCTCTAGTGAGGGGTGCCTGGGTGGCTCAGTCAGTCAAGCGTCTGACTTCAGCCCTGGTCACAATCTCACAGTTTGCGGGTTCGAGCCCTACATCGGGCTCTGTGCTGACAGCTCAGAGTCTAGATCCCACTTTGGATTCTGTGTCTCCTTCTCTCTCTGCCCCTCCCCTGCTCATGCTGTCTCTCAAAAATAAACAGTAAAAAAATTTTTTTAAACACAAAGCCTCCAGTGAGGAATTGAGGCGGGTGACTCCCTGTGCTGTCTGGTGAACGGCCCTCCTGCCTCCCAGCTTTGTGTCTTCTCAACCAGAAAGCCTTGGTTTCAAGATCCAAGCCTGTGGTCTTTTTCCATAAATGTAGTCACTTTATATGCATTATTCTATCAGTTTTCTATCAAAAATTTTTAAAATGGTCTCATGTATGCACATATAATTTCCATTAAAAAAAAAAATCCTGTGTGCTCAAGGAAAATTATACCGAGCATAAAAATGTACACATCCTTGGGCCTAGTGCATACAGCATGGCGTTTGCTGTATTTTTAAATGTTTACTGTGTTTTTTCTGCTTCAGTGCACTTTAAAAAAATTACAGCCAAATGTAACATTCTTTTATCCTTTATAGCTTTTCTCATTCTTAGCAATACTCATATCTGTGTGGACACAAAGTCCCCGGATTTCTTCTAGTATTATTGAAACTCTGTTGTTTAAAATCAAAAACTTGGATCTGCTTTTGATTTAGCCTGGTGTAAGAACAAGGTACACAATCTTATTTTTTTCAGATTGTTACCAAACTTAATCTTCATTGTTTAGTGAATAATTCGCCATTTCCCCATTGATGTGAAGTGAAAAGTAGCCCGTCCCCAGTCCACACAGGAATGAACCACACTCCTGGACTTTGTGATTTGTGGTGGCCCCAGCTTTAGATATTATAGACTTCACATTTAATTCTCTCTTCCTTTCACAGGTCCTTTTTATACATGAACTATGGAAGCAGTATGATGAAACCAGAAGAAGAACTACAAATTTAGACAGCTTTACGATGTTGTCTTTCCAGCCAAGAAGATAACCTTTCACAATTAAAAGGAGTGTTTGGGAATTTCGTTTTTTTCCCGACATCTAAACGCACGCTATTCCTTACTTTTGAAAGCAACCCCAGAAAGGTCACAGACTGCCCCAGCACTTGAGAATCAGTGAGATCTGGGGATCATCTGGTCCTCTGTTTTCAGTTTACAGATAATCCATTTAGGCCCAGAGAAGGGAGAGGAGGTGGCCCAGGTCACACAGCAATCTGGCAGCTGGGATGAGGATCCAGAAGGCCCCTTCCCTGGGGCTGCTCTCCCACCACTGGGTAGATCCAACCATCCGGGTTCCGGAACTGTCTCCCTCTGAGGGTGCAGGCCAGGGCGAAACCAGAAGGTCCCGCACAGCTCTCCCCGTCCCCACCCCCACGGGCCCCCCACCACACAGAGTCAGCAATCCACAGTGAAGAGAAAGACATTTAATCACTTCTTGGTCTTATCTCTTAAAGCGCTCAAAGTGTTTTCACAAGTGCAAAGGGAGCGATTGCTCTCGGCCAACATTTACCAGCAATTTCCGACACACGCAAAAGAACTACAGATCACCGTGCTTTATACTTACTTTTAATTTCTGCACTGAAAAAAAAAAAAGGTGAAAACCATAACAGGTTAGTTTACAGTGACTTCACCTCTGCCTTTAAATTAACCTTTGCTCTAGAGGGCAGAAGGGGGAAAGAAAGACAGGAACACATCAGAGCGGGAGAGCAAACGGGGGCCGAGACACCTGGGTCCGGCTAACAAGGGCTCTGAAACCCGGAGGTGGTGCCCTCAGCGCGCTAGCCCGTAAACACGGACAGGCAACAGTTAAGATACACTTAAAAAAAAAAAAAAAAAAGCCCGCAATTCCGTTCTTAAAATCAAGCACAAAAACGAACAGTGAACACAAGGTCCGCTGCGGAGGCCACCACACAGCGCGCCCCCCGGCTCCGAGCGGCACCTGCTCTACACACAAGGCCGGCTTCGCTGAGCTGCCCGGGGCGCGCCCTCTCCTCGCCGGCAGGGGGCGCTCTGCAGGTGGCGGACAGAGAGCAAGAGCCGCGGGGGCGGGGCCGGAGGGGGGGGTGGGGGAGCGGGTCTGTGTGCTTTCGAGGCTCTGCCTCTGGAATGTTCTGCACTCGGGCTGGGCTGGGCTGGGCTGGGTGGTGGGTTTTAGTTACGCTCCACACGCTGTTTAAGTGCTTGCTTTATTTTTCATGTGCAAACAGTCACTGTCTAAAGCTTTCAGAAGGACGTGTACAGACAGGAACACCCTGCAGAGACGAGACGAGACGCGGGTGCTCGTGAGCTAAGGCCCCTCCCTCTGGAGCGGGGCGGGGGCGGGGGGCGCACGACAGAGAGATTTAGAGAAATGACGTGTTCTGCTGCGGTTAGGCGCTAGTCCCTGATTCGGTCCGTCCACGGGAGGGGGGCTCCTCAGTAGGTGATTGTCCACTCTTTGACAGAGGCGTCGTGGGAGGTGGTGACCAGCGTGCGCTCGTCCAGCCAGGCCAGGCTGCTGACGTGGTGGAGCCGGTGCGCATCTGGGAAGAAAGAAGGCGCTCTGAACGAGGGCCCGGCGTCCCCACTCCCACCACCCCTTCGGCCTGGGGCACCAACAACAGGCCCGGAGAAACCCAGTTGGACAGCTATTCATCGGACCCCGCCCCTCTCCGCAGAAGCATGGTGGGGGGGGAAGGAAGGAAGGTGGGCGCAGGCATTCTCGACCCCCTCCCCCCCCCGGACCCCCCGCATGACTGACGCTCGGGCTCAGCAGCGTCCTTGCTGGACCTCCCAGACACAGGTACCGTCCTGACAACCGGATACCTCCCCTGGGAGACAAAACTGCTCCTCCCCCGAAAAATCTTTCTTTTTGTGCATAAAACAAGACACAGACAGTACACAAACAGCTTCCTGGGCTGTCTGCGGTAATAAAATGCGGTGGCAATGAATAAAGGCTGAGAAGCACTGGGCGGGCGGGTCTCCTCACCCCACCCCTCTCTGTAACAGGTGCACCAGGCATGACCCGATTCCTCCCCAGTCTCATGCCCTCGCCCAACGGACACCTGCACCGGGAACTTGCTGGGTCTTACTACACAGACAGGAGGGCGCGTGGGAATCTGTCCTGTGTGGCCCGCAGTCTGCTGTGCCCTCCCTCTGCCTACAGCACCCACAACAGGCCTCGAGGTGGACTCAGAGATACTATTAAATAGAAAAGCCTCCCATTTGTTTTAACACGAAAGGCTGCCCGCTGTGCAGAAAAGGGCGAGGGGGACCAGATGGCACAAGGAGGCCACTGAGGAGCAGTTCAGGAAGGAGAGGCGGGTAGCGGGGGTGGGGGGGGTCACCAGGCAGAATTTCAGATCCACCTCGGACAGGCGTGGTCCCTCCCAGGGCTCTGAGCCGCGTGTGACTACAGAGCCACAGGCAGAAAAAAATGTGTTGCATTAAATAAAACTTATGGAGAATAGTTTCACCTGTTTTTAAAAAGGGGGGGGGGGGTGCTAGGAAAGCGTGCAGGCCAGGTGAGGCTCCACTACACTGCCCGCCATGGGCCGAGAATCTACCCTGCTCAGCGGTTTGGTGCAAGGGGGTGAGGAGGCGGAAGGGAAGTGCCGTGGTCTGAGTGTTGGCGTCTGCTCCCCAAAACTGCACGCTGAAAACCTAGCGCCCAAGGCGACGGCATTAGGAGGTAGGACCTTAGAAGAGCTGGGGTCACGAGCGGGAGCACTGCTCCTTCCCCCCCGCGTGAGGCCCGACGAGAAGTGTCTGACCTCGAAGAGCCCCCCCACCCCTCCAGCCACACCGACCTCGTCTCCGGAGCCGTGAGCAGTCACTCTGTGGTTTGAGCCGCCCAGCCTGTGATGCTTTGGCACGGAGGCCCAACGACTAAGACAGGAGGAGAGGTCAAGAGTGACCCCCGTGCCCTGTAGACGGAGACCACCTGCTCTCACGCTGGGAACACGAGTGTGCTTGGTCACTCGTGTCTAGCAGGGGCTGGCAGAACGCAGCAGACGGAACCGTGCCTCCCGGCCAACTCCCCGGAAACAGACGGGACACTCAGGCCCGGGGAGCCGAGGCGGGAGCGAGAGTCACCTTGGATCTTGACCCTGGTCTCGGGGTCACTCAGGGTCCAGACGTACACCATCATGTCCATGCCGCCGGACGCAAAGTGTTCGTTGTCTGGGGACCAGGCCAGGCAGACGATCTTTGCATGGTGTCCATAAAAGACGTTGTTCTCCTAGTCGCGGGGTGAGAACAGAAGGTGGTAGTCAGGGTTCAGGCCAGAGTGGCATGTGTCACCTCGCCCGGCCCTCGCGGTGACAATGAGGGTCGACTTCAGAGGCGCTTTCTCTGCCAGGCACCGTGCACGTCTCACGGACGCCTCAGAAGAACCCGCGGTGCCCGCTGCTCCGTGAGAGGAGGAAACTGAGGCCCAGGAAGGAGCGCCCCAACATCAAGCAGCAGCCACTGCGTCCCCTGGGCCCCCTGCATCACAGCACTTATCCTGAAGTGCTAGATGTGTGCGCGGTCCACACTGAGCCCTTGGGCCAGCAAGGGGACAGGAACACCTGCCGAGAAACAGCCCCCCAGGCTCAAGGGGGTCCCGCTCCGTGCAGGCAGCACTCAGTGAAGTGAATGCTCAGGGCAGAGGGAGGCTGGCCTGCCTCTCCCCTCACACACCTGCCCTCTACCCTGGAGCCCAGGCTGGGGGCAGGGGCCCGGACAGAGGCTGTGAGCTGGACGAGGCCTAATGCTTCCCTTGATGCTTTAGGAATGCTTTTCCTTCAGAGCATTCCGTTTTCTTATTCCCTAGAAAGGGTCGACCTGATGGTGATTTTCTTTCCCAAGTGTGCCTGGTCCGTGCACTGCTGGTCCCGCTCCCGAGGACCGCTTACTTAGCAGGCTGTGAACCAGACCTGGGCGGTATACAGACGAAATCATTTACATAGAGTCTGAGGAACGTGGTAAGGGGCCGAAGGAAATCTGGGAGGCGGGGTGTGATGTCCGTGGAGGTCCGGGTTCCAGGCGTGTGCCTGACTCTAGCATATACCTGCATTTGCTCACACCTGCCGTCAGAAGTGACGTTACAGGAAAGACATAAACTAAAAGGAGACTCCCCTCTAGTTAACGATACATAAGCCTAAGTATTTACGGGGAAACCTACGGCTGTCTGTAGTTTACTTTAAAAGCACCCAAAATGAAGATGAAAATGACTGGATGGATGAGGGGACACAGCGAGACATTAATGGCAGAATCTAGATGGTAAATTCTTCAGCCTCTGCCATGTTCCAACCCATCCTAAGTGCGGGGGCTGGCACACTGAAGGGCCCAGGGACCCGGAACCCCCCAGCCAGTGCCCCCTGCTGTGGCCACAGACAGCAAGCGACAGAATCCCTAGCTGAGCTCAGTCCCCTGTCTGTGAACCGGGGCGAACAGCTCTGGGCCCGAGTTCTCCCCACGATGAATGCTCCTGCCCCTTGGCTGTGAAGTTCCTTGGCTGTCCTCCCAGGCCCAGGCACCTCTACCCTCGCCGAGCCGCTGCCCAGCTTCCTACCCACCGCCTCCCCCCCCCCCCCGCCCTGCCCCCACATGAACAGTGCTGGGATGATCAGTGTCCACCTTCCCAAGACTTTAAATGGCAGTGAGACTCCAGAGGAAAATCTAGTCTCAGCCCTTTGACCTTGGCGAAAAAGAAGGTCCCTGAGACCCGGAAGTCACTTAGCCAGGCAATCCGGGTGACCGATCGGTCTGTCTTCCCAGCACGCCTCGCCGGTGCCCGGGGCCCTTCTTGGCAACCGTTCTGCCTCGTTAACCAGCCACAAGCTCCTGGACGACAGGGGGTATCTCCCTGCCCTACGTCACTCAGCTCTGAGAGCATGGGTGCCACGTGGTTTTGGGCATCCATGGCTCCCCACTTGCCATCTGCACCGCCCGGCACGGGGACAGAGCCGCGCGACCCGCCCACTCACCGAGTAACCATCAGCGACGCTGAAGACCGTGACCACTTTGCTGGCGTCACACACGGCGAGGAAGGCGCCATCGTGGGAGTATGCCACATCGGTCACAGGGCCCTTGGCCTCCAGGAGCTTGCCCTCGTCCTTCAGCGTGGTGCCCAGGATGGAGTACAAGCGGACATTCCCATCCTGCAGGACAGAAGAGCGGCAGGTCACTTCCCGTTGTGTGCACACGAGTGCACACAGGCGTGTACACATGCGCACGCGCACACACACACACACACACACGCTCCTGACACCCTCCTAAAACCTCTCAGCAGTTCCCAGGGCTCGCTCAGCACATTGGGAAGAATTACTCGGGAAGGTAATTGAAATGCAGAATGCTAGGCACCCCCAATTCTGATTCTGTGTTTGGGTGCTCAGGATTCTGCCTTTTTTCATAAATGTTCCAGTAAATTCTAACACAGGTGACCACAGGCCAAGCTCTGAGAATGACCTATACACGACAGCACTCCAGTGAGGGCCCTTGGTCTGGCTCTGTCCCCTCTGGCCACACTGCCTGTCCCCTGTGCTCTGTCCCTGCCCTGCTTCCTTCAGGTACCAACTCACTCCGACCAGGCCCCGCTCTGTCCCGCCTGCTGTTGCCTAGGATGTCCCTGTGGCTGCCCTGGGAGGCAGATGGAGGGCCAGCCCACCCCCTCGGGGCAGCCGAGCTGTCAGTGTGGCACAAACAATCTCAGGTCTCCTAGCTATGTCCACGACGCACTCCTCTCTGCCTCTAACATGGGAGGAACAGCCACGTCCAGACCCCGCAGGGTTCCTGACCATGGGAGTCCTAGAGCTCACGCAACAAGCCCATCCGATGCCTAATGCAGCGGGGGTCTGGGCTCCACGTCTCGTGAGCACACTGCCCACGAGGAACACATTCCAACGAAGGAAAAGCCTATGTTCACAGATGGCACATGAAGCACATCCTGGGAGGCCCACACCGATGTCCACTACTGGGCCAAGTACGTGATGGGACAGCTACCTGCTGCAAGGTCATCAAAATAAACCAAGACGGCTAGTGTGTGTGAGACGTGGGGAAACTCGGTATAGACATACGTATGTCCTGTGCCATCATGGCGATTCATAGGCCAGGAGTGGTAGACAACCAGGAAAGATGGAAGCTGCCGAGGCCTCGGGGTACCAGCTGAGGAGACGACGAACTAGCCATCTTTCTTTTCAAGAGAAACAGTAAAGGTCTGATAAGCAGGGCACAGTGGTACGGCCTTGCAGGGGGAACACCAGGTTCAAACCCCACATCTGACCTTGACCTCCTACCCCAGGACCATGGCTGTGAGCTCCTCCCTAAAAAGGTGAAACCTGTTTCTCAGAACCTGCCAGAGGACAGCATCTGGAAAGGAATGGGGGACGGGCCCAGGAAAGACCACTGGGACTGCAGGTGCGCAGGCCGACGGGGACGGTGTCTGGGCCGGGTGGGAGCCCTGTGGGAACCGCTGGGGCTGTGGCCCAGTCCCGGCCTTGGGCTGCCTGGTGGGAGGAGATGCGGTGCGCCCTGTGGAGGGGCAGCCACACTCACAGGGACACATCTGCTGCTGCACGGACAGGCAGCAAGGACAAGTGGAGTGGCCAGCGCGGAGCTGATGCACCCCACGCGCCAGGTGCAAGCCACGCCCTCAGGCCAGCCTCTCGACCCTCACGGCGGCTCCATGAGGACGGCCGTGCGCCTCTCGGTGGGCAGCTGGTCCCCGGGTCCTCAAGCGGCTGGGGAGCAGGCGGCCCCCGGCCGGTCTCTGACACGGCAGGTGCTGCCTGACGCCCGCTTCCTTCCCTGGAGGCACGAAGGTCTGCCGGACCTCCTCCGCCAGGGGCCCCCCAGGACCAGACGGGAAGAAGGGAACCGGTTTGCCTCGGCCTGGCGGGCAAAGACCAGGCCCGAGGCTCTAGGTTTAGAGAGCGGGAGCGCCACACGGCGCACGACGGGGTCAGCACTGAAGGAAAACCCTGAACCTATCGGGTCAGCGCTGCTTCCGAGGCGCTGAGCATCTTCTCGTCACGCTCCCTTCTGCAACCTGCAAGCCCAGCTCATCCATGCCGGTCCTCTCAACATGCCAAGTCACGTGTGCCCCAAGTACTCACGTGGCCGATGGCTCCTGCCGCAGGCCCTCCGGCCCAGTACTGCCCCGCCCAAGATCACTGCCTGGGGCCCCCACCACTCCCCTCCCGTCCTGCCTCGGGTCAGCCCCGCACTCATACGGCTCGTGTCACCCCCAAACCACCCAGACAAGCCAGGGCAGAGGACGTGAGGGACGGGAGCCTTACCGCGCCCCCGACAGCCACCGTCTCACCGCTGGGGTGCACCGCCACGACTTCGGGCTCGTAGCCAGGGTCGTCGATGCTGAAGCACTTCTTCTGATCTTTGAGCAGGACGATCTGAAAAGCACAGTCCACTAGTCAAGGTGCAGTGGCCAGGGTCAGATTGCTCGGCCCTGCTCTGAGCTCTGTCCCGAAGATCGCTGGGGGCGGGGGCCCTGGGACCCTGGTTCCGTGCGCCCTCCCTTGCTAGCCGTTGGGGACAGTGACAGTTCCTAGTCACGGTATCACAATACCAGCTGCTGTCACCATCGCCACGTTACTGCCATTGCCACTACGAGCACCCACTCCTCGGGGAAGCCATCTGCCATCTGAACTCCCTTCCTCTCGTTACACAGTAAACGAGCCTTGCCGAACAGTGTTCTCACGAGGTTCAAGAGACACAAACGTTTGGCTCTAAGGCAACACTGGGAATGAACGGGACACATGACGATTCTCAGTTCTGGTTTCCCAGGTCCAAAGAAACCAGCTCCGATCTGCAGCGTGTGAAACCTCCAACGTGTCAGACGGGCGTCCCCCGCGGCTGGGGAGATGGCGTTGGTACCCATCTTGCAGACAGAAAACCGGGCCCCAGGTGTGGGCGCCAGTGGGCAGAGAGCAGAGCCAGGCCCAGGTCCACGGAGGCTCTTTCCCCCCAACAGGCCTCCTCCAGAGCGCGCCTGGTCCCAGGGAGCGGGAAGGACAGCGCGGGTGGCACACAGAGAGGTGGCTGGAGGCGCCCCACCGCGCCCCCTGGCAGCACATCCCTGCTTCCCTCGGACTCCGTCGGGGGCAGGACAGAGTCCTCAGGCAGGGCTGAGCGCCTGGGCGTCCCAGCCCCACTGAGGGGCTCCGCACACAGACCTACTCAGCCTCCCAGGCTAAAAGACGCTGGAGGTGCCTCAACATTATCAAATATAGTCCCCTCCAGAAGCGAAATAGCCTGAAGTTCACGCAGCGTTTGCCACAGCCTTGCCAATGGTGCTACACGCGCTGTGGGCCCCTCCCCCACCCTGGAGAGGGCACCGTCACCCCACCCTGGAGAGGGCACCGTCACCCCACCCACCGTGCGGAGGAGAAACTGGGGTACACCCAGAGCCACAGGTCCAAGGCCTCACAACTCGCAAAACCAAGCTGTGGGGCGCCTGGGTGGCTCAGTCAGTTAAGCCACCATGATTTCGGCTCAGGTCATAATCTCACAGTTCGTGAGTTTGAGCCCGGTGTCGGGCTCTGTGCTGACAGCTCAGAGCCTGGAGGCTGCTTCGGATTCTGGGTCTCCCTCTTTCTGCCCCTCCCCCACTCACATGCTCTTTCTCAAAAATAAACATTAAAAAAATTTTTTTAATAAAAAACAGGAAAAAAACCAAAATAAACCCAGAAAACAAACAACCAAGCTGGGACGCACATCCCGGCCCACAAGACCTCAGCGTCCCCGGCTAGCACAGCCTACCTCCTGCCATCTGGTGGGGACCCTCTGCTGCCCTGCACCCCCACTCGCTCCTTGCCTCCCCTCTTGCCACCAGCTCACTGGCCTGTTCCCAGACAGCATGGCCCTGATCAGGGACAGCTTTGTCTTCACCCCACCGCACCCCGGCCCGAGCTGCCAGCTGTCTCCCCCCCCCCCCACCCCTCCCCTCCAGTGGCTTCCGCTTCTGGTGTCCTATGGGCTGGGGGCCAGGGGAAGAGGAGCAGGTGGGTGGGTGCCGGTACCCTCACTGAGACATCAAAATGCACCTGAACAACCTGCCCCTGTCACCCGCCCAGCAGGTGCGGGCACTGGCTTTACCCGACAGGGGAGGCCTTAGGAGCATGAGCATCTGAGACGAGGCTGGACCCTGGCTGTTTCCTGACCTAGAATCACAGCCCCCTTCTGGCATGTTCCGCTGACCCTACGGCCTGCACTGGGGAGTTCAAGAGAAGCTTCCTACCCGGAGCGGGGGAGGGGCAGGGCCAGGGCAGCAGCGGCATGGCACGGAACTCCGTGGCCCCCCTGACCTGCTTGCACTCGCCTCGCCGTGAGCCTTGGAGGAGGGCCTGTCAGGACGGCCCTCCGCAGGCAGGAAACTGCCGCCCGAGGCCCTGCCACAGAGCCCAGCCCCGCCCATCCTCCTGGAAGGCTGCCTCTCCGTGCCCCCTCCCCCGCCCCACAGGGCTCCACGCGGTTCACTCCAGTTCTCCCACTGACCACCCAGGCTGCCTGGTAATCGCCCGGCTGAAGTTCCTGTTATCTGGGACGCGGAAGTCCGCTGGCGCGGCTACTCGGAGCGGCCAGCCTTCTCTAGCAGGGCTGTGGCTCCTGCCATCAGGGACTCGGTCACTCCTGCCCTCCCTGATCTACATGCCGGGACGCCCGGGTGTGCGGACCCGCACCGCCTGCTTCGGAGCAGGACGTGGTATGGAGCGGGTCAGGCTGGGGTCTCGGTCAAGAGACCAGAGATGCTGACATGCTGAAAGATCAGGTGTGTAGGTGGCCCGTCTTGAACAGGAACCCAGGCTGCACAGCTGGAACGGCCCAGGCGCCCCGGCCATCACGCAGCCTCGGGAAGAAAGCAGACTACTGTCTGCCTCGGCCTCGTTTACGAACGAACTTACACGGGCACGAGGGGCCGGACCCACACGTCCTCGAAATCCTCCCCGTGAGCTGCTGGGGAGGGAGGAGAAAAGCAGAGCCCAGAGAGGGCGAGGAACGTGCACGGAGTCACACAGCTCCAGGGCTCGGGGCTGGGAGGTGAAGTCCGGTCGTGAGGAGGACGCCGCCCCTGCTGTGCCTCCAGCAGGCCGTGTGGGCCGACGGACACGGGGGGTGCTGTGGGAGGCCGGACCCCGGTGCCAGGCTGAGACCGGGTCGAGCAACAGCTCCCTGTTGCCTCAGCCAACCCGGTGGTTCCCCCTCCCATTCCCCCACTTGCAAAGGCATACGAAAGCCTTGTCAAGGCTGAGAAATCTAATTCCTGAAGCCTGTGGTCTGTGGGTGTTGGCAGTAACGTTACCCACCTTTCTACCCCGGGTCAAAGAGAAACAAACACGGGAACTGTGTTTTGCTAGCAATCTATCAACAAGGTCTTGTTGTGACCCGTTTAGAAAGTTCACAAGGTACACAGAACTAAATGTTTTGGCTGGCAGTGATCATGTGAAACCTGTTTATTCTTAGAATGACCTGACCCATGAGAGTCTTGATATAAAAGATTGTGTACGGCAACAATAAAGCCGTCACTTGGGCCATCAGCCCAGGGGACCCTCCTGTTCCCAAACTGGCTTCTCTTCTTCTTTTTTTTTCTTACGTTCCCCTACCCTCAGGACCCTGATCTCGGTGTTTGTTGCGCCGGTCGCAACGGGGTGCCTGATGCCCGACAGCTGCCCAGGTACGAATCGCAGCTCCGCCCTCTGTCCGCCGCAGACCGTGGGCAAGCGGCTTACCCTCCTTGTGCCTCTGTGTCCTCATCTATAAAATGGCGATGATGCTGTCCTAGAGGACAGGACTGCTGAGGATCGACTGAGCGAACACACGTGCAGTGCTCGGTACAGACAGGTGTCAGAGCTCCTGTCAAACGGGAGAGCAGCACAGCTCGGACCTCAGACCTGGCGCTCTGCCGCTCCCTCCGGCCAGACCAACGCGGACCTACCTGCCCGATGCACACGACCACGGTGTAGCCTCCGGGGCCCACAGCCACGCACTTGGGTTGGACGTCCAGCTTCACAACCCCCTGCCCGCTGTTGGAGACGAGGGAAAACACATTACACCCGCCTCACGGGGGGCTCAGTGTGCGTGTCAAGCACACCACACACTCATTGCACACCCGAGCAACTCGGGGTAGGAAGTGGAAGCTCTACTCCGTCCGTGCCACAGGAGCCACGAGCGGAGACCTGGGACCACAGAGAAGGACCCTTTCTGGGACAGAGACCAGAGATCACACAGGGGCTGGTGGCGGGCAAGAGGAAGTAAGGAAGGGGGCCCCTGACGAGCTGTTGGCCCTCGTCCCTGGCGTTCCCAGGGCACAGATCGAACTGAGCCCACCCCTCACACCAGCAGCCACACAGCCACTCTGCTCAGCACGGTGACCCTTCCGAAGAAGCTGGCACGTTCATGGGTGAAAATCCTGTTTGCTTTTGGCGGACGCCCTGAACCACGCCCTAGGGGAACTTGCACACACAGACCCCTGTGACCAGGCCAAATGTGGGGTCCACATGGCTCGGGGGTCTCCCCCCGGTGAGGCTCAGGGCGCCGCACCGCGTGCAGCTCCCGGGAAGGCTTTCACGGGGGCCGTGCTGATGCGGGGTCACTACGGGGCAGCATGGAGGGCGGCTGGAGTCTGGACACCGGGTTCTGGGCCAGCTTCTGCCCTTCACTGTGAGGCTCGGCTGACTCCAGGCCCGGTCCTGCCAGGCGCGGGGGACACACCGCATCCAAGTGAGGGTCATCAGCATGTCTCCAGGAGTCTGGAGGGACGGGGGTCCGCGCACGGAGCGCAGTGGGAAGGCAGGGGGCGGGGGGAGACAGGTGCCCCATCCGTGCTTCTACGAGCCAGACCTTGCTCTCCTTCTTCCCCACTGTGCACGGGAAGCTACAGGCTATTTGCTAACAGCCGCTATCCCAGCTCCGGGGCCGGCCAGTTCAAGACCCCAGAGCCAGACCAAACAACACCGCCTCTTACTCAGATCACCTGGGTGCCTGTCTGTCCTCTGGAGCCACCTGCCACGGGCCAGGGGCCTTCGAGGGCCTTGCTGGGCCTTCCCAACAGCCCTCAAGGCAGCCTTGCCTCCTCTGTTGCCTTCCTTCGCTGTTGAGGAACACAATGAGGAAGGCGCTCGGGCTGAGATGTTCTGCCTACTTCCCAGGCAGAGTCTACACCTGGACCCTAACCCGGCCCGTGGTCGAAGGCCTGGGCCCGGGAGCCTTTGGGGACAGCGCTGAGAAGAGCCACGTGTCATCGGCAGCACTAAGCGCTGCAGGCAAAGGGCTTCCTGTTCCAGGGCGCGCGCTCCGGCCATGGCCCCCTCACCTGTAGTCCCTCAGCGTGAGGTTGGTGTACCGCACCGTATCGTCCATGCTGCAGCTCACCAGCTGCCCAGACTCGTCCACAGTCATCCTGGACACCTGGTTCGTGTGGCCCTTGCCGGCGAAGGAGTCGTTCTCCCCTGTCTCTGAATCCCAGTAATGTGGGGCGGGGGGTTAAGGAAAGGCCACCTGCAGGACATGGTGCAGGCCCCACTGGGGAGGCCTGACCATCCCTTGTTCGGGGCGGCATATTCGGGACAGGACCGTGGGCACGGGGCCCGAGGGGAAGCCCAGGGCGAGTTTATGTCTCAATTCCAGGACAGGCGTTCTGGTGTCGCAGCGAGCCCGCAGTGAGCGGGCCACTGAGGACACGCTGAGTTACAAACAGTGCAACCTGAGGCCACGGGAGCTGATTGTGGGACCGCACCAGTCCCTGCCAGCTGACGGTGTGCGCGGGTCACAGCCCCCCCGTGACGGGCTCCTGCAGTGAGGGGACGGGGCCCTGCCAGAGTGGAGGCTGGCCAGTAACCTGTCACCGGGATGGGACGCTGTGCGGCTGAGTCCATGCTACAGCCTGCTTTCTGCGGCGAGCCATCCAGCCTGGGACTGTCGGCAGGAGTCTGGTCCCTCCCCACGCAAGCCGATGGCCAGGTAGGACCACCACGTAACAGGCCGGGGCTGACCCACCTGGCAGGGCGGGTTTATAGACCGTGGGTTTGGGGTGTTCCGGTAGAAGGTGTGTTTTAAGCTATGGGACTTCTCTTTCATATGAACAATCGCAAATCTCACTTTAAACAAAGATCATCACCTCCATTAGAAAGCTATAGTTGTGTTCCACTGTTGACATGCTCTTGTGATGGAGACTCCAGCCCTCCATACCCGAGGGAACATTAGTACCTGGGAGCCTTGGGGGTTCATGTCGGCGTGCTCCCATGCCGGGGCAGACCTGGAAGGGGAGGGGGGCCACGCCAGGGCAGCTGAAGATGGCACGCTGCTCCAGGAGAGACAGATTCTAGAGCCTTCTCTGCCTCTGATTCTAATGCAGCTCCCACCGTATGCCACCCTCCTTACATTTGACGGGGTATAGAGTGACCTATGTGCCCCCTCCCCTGGGGTGTGGGGAGACCTCCTTAGTCGGATCTCTCCTCTGAAAACCGCAGAGCCTTGGAGGGATGAGCCGGCTCTGCAGGGGTGAGGAAGGAGCACACGGTTCCGGGACAGCCCCTTCCAGAAGCTAAGAAGCACGCAGACTAGGAAACAGTCCACACAGGGGCAGGCCTTTCACATGGCGCCAGCAGCTGGATGACCCGCCCGGGCCCCACCCAGCACCCTATGGACCGCAGTCCTGGGAGGAGGAGGGGCTACCGGCCCCAGGCCACAAACAGCTCGGCTGTGAGGGCGGCTTCAACGTGCCTCCAGAGAAAGTCTCCAGGGACCGTCAGGAACCTCACCAGAGGGAGAAACAGGCTCCAGTCCCTTGCTGCCCGCAAGCAGTGTGAGTCTGCGGAAGGCCCTGGAGAGTTCTGAGCTTCAGTCTTCCATTTTTAAAACAAGGGGACCGTCCTGAAAGGTTCTAGCTTCTACTGAATTCTGAGACTCCTGACTTACTGCTTATGAGAGGGATCGGGCCGCTCGAGGGGCCCACGCGGAAGAGAGGCAGCTTGGTCCAGAGTTCCATCCAGAGCCACTCCCAGCCGCCCAGGAAAAAGTGACCCGCCAGGTCTGGGCTGCAGCCTTGTCCCCAGTGTGGACACGGCCTGTCTGAGCAGCCAGGGCTGGCTGCGCCCTGCTGCTGCCACCTGGCTGTCCTTGCCTCTGGCTCCGCGAGGACAGAAACCTCCCACATCTCCTGCCAGCGGCCCCACAGCCAGCTCTGTGAGTCAAAGGATATTAATGTGTCCATCGTGGCTCCCAGAGTAGATGTAGGACTTGCCTCCGTTTTTGTGCACCGTCAGACACTGGATTGACTTGCTGTGACCCTGTGGGGGACACGGACGGGGCAGGGTGAGCGCGGAGCACAGAGTCCTGCCGCTGCAACTTGCCAGCCACCCTCTACTGACTGACACGTGTCCCTGGGTGACAAAGAGGCGGAAGACCCTCGACACTGCTGCTGACGTCAGTGGCAACACCCGGCGGCCCCCCGTGTGCCTGCAAACACCTCCCCGGAGCCCTGGTCGGCTTTATCCCCAGCTGACTGAGCAGGTGACAAAATCGTATCGTGCAGCCTCTTCCCTCCTAGTACCTCAGCTCAACCCGGACCAAGGACAGGATCTAAGGGAGCCCAGGAGTCAAGAGCCTCGTCTCAGTAGCGCCCCCGAAAGGGGGAAATGCTGCTCACACCTGTGGAGCTGCAGCAGCTAACAGACGGGTCTCGGGAGGGTCTGGCGCTCAGAGGCGGGTGGAGAGGCGTCCGGGCCACCCAGAGAGACCCAGGCAGTCCTGGGGTGCTGCTGACAGCCTGTTCTCTTCCCAGACCTGTAACTCACAAGCTGTTCGAGGGCTCTGACCACCCCCCCCCGCCCCCAACCTCCCTCCCTGGCAACGTGGCAGGCACAGGACTCTACAGCCGGACCTCTGCTGCAAAGGGGACACGTAACCCCTCTGTAACTGCTAAGGGGGGTGGGGGGCCTGATCACTGATCCCCCTTCACCAGGGGTGGGAGGAGGGCCTTTGCCAGTAACGCTCTGCTGACGGTTGGCACAATTTTGCACAGGCCCTCACCCAGGAACTTCCAAGCTTTCTGTGGGGTTCCACTTGTTGCCACGATGCGGCAAGTGTCTTCAGAGGAACGGTGCACAGTTCTCAGGGGACATATTGGGCTACTCCCACCTCCTGTCTCCTTCTAGGACAGGGCCCTGCCAGCCCTGACACTTTAAGTGTGGTCCTCAGACCAGAGTCTGCCCCACTGGGCATCCACCTGTGTCCTGGGGACTCGGGACCTGCACTCGGTAAGATGCCCTGGGGCTCTGTGCACAATCCCTGCCTGGGGTCGCTGCCTCACCTGGGAACTTGTAAGAACCCCGGGCTCTCGCGTGCCCCACAGATGTCCACGGACGAACCCAGCTGCCGTGTTTTAACAAGCTGGCCCTCTCGGATGAGCCTGATGGACCTTCTCCCTTGAGAATCGGTGCTCCGGCTACACAGGAGAATCCCCTGGGTGTGTTTACAAGTACCAGCACCTAGGCCCATCCCTACGGGGATGACCCAGTCCCTCTGGGGCAAGCCAGGCACCAGCCCTTTTTAAATCTGAACATGCAACCAAGGCTGAGAACTGCTCTTCTGACTCCAGTCTTTTCCTGGGCTCCCACATGTGGCTTAGAAACCCCTGCAGCCCAGGATCGGCACCAGATACGTTGGGATTCACACACCTACACACTGGCAGGCACGGGGCCAGGAGTCTCTTCTGAGAACTGTAAAAGCCCACAAGATTCCCTGAGCTGGCCTGGGAGGACGGAAGCCTAACTTGTGGTCCCTGTGCTTCTGGTGGCCTACGGGAAACCGCGCTCCTGGGCACAGGTGGGCTGATGGCGTTGCCTGAATGTCTCAAGCAATTTCTCCCCATCACATCTGGAGGCCCAGCAAAGTGACTGTGTCCTGGGGTGGGGCCCACCCCCAGCTCCCCCATGCTCAGTGTCAGGCCGGATACACCTTCACGGCACGTCCATCACGCCAGGCTGGGGCCTAACTCAAGGAGGGGTCCCCACGCCTTGTCCTCAGGGCCAAGGTGGGTGAAGCTTCATGAGAGCAGATGGCACGAGGCCAGCAGTGAGGACAGATGTGGCCGTTGCAGTGGCTCAGTCCTCCCTCCACGCAGCATCCACACCTGAATGGGACACAGTGGTTCCCACCCTGGACCATGCCTCCCTTGACTCCTGGGCAGAAGCAAGGCCTGCAGGGATAGCAGCAGAGCCCGCCCTGTCCTCAGGGAGCTCCTGGCTCTTGCCTGGCTGCTGATTTCCAGAGATAGCGAGATCACAAGGGCTGAGGCGGGAGAAGACGCACCCATCCCTGTCAAAGGAGGGGCACTGGGGGCAGACCCTGGGCATCACCTGGCCCAAGGAAGCCTGCAGGTGACAGGACGGGAGCCGGGGACAGGGTCCTACCACCTCCCGTGGCCTGCTGCTGCACAAACTCCCAGCTGGGCATTCAAGGCCTCTGTACCCTAAGGTCCACCTGCTTCTCCAAGCTCATTCCCTGCCACGGGCCTTCCCTGCTTGAACCACCCAAAACCCAAAGTCTCTCCTTCCCACGTTCAAATGCCACCTAAACTAAATGCCAAGGTCCAGCGCCAAGGCCTCCTGGTCCTCCTCGAGGCTCTCTGCGGGCCCTCCGTGTCTGTAGCGATGCCCTTGGGCTCCGTGTGTTACACCTGGAAGCTCCGAAGTGAGGGAGGCTGCCCCAGGGAGGCCAGAGGGGCTCCCGACCGCAGGGTGAGGGCCACCGTCCAACACCCCAGGCGGCCCTGAGTCCTGGCGCTTCTAGAAACTCAAGGGGAGAGTCGACATCCGGACTCTCACTTCTGCTGAACGCACGTCCCACTTGCCAAGCCCCCAGGGCCGGCCCCTAACTCAGCCTCACCTTGATGACCCGCAGGGGTTTGCTGGGGTTGTTTCTGTCCAGGTAATTGATGTACCCGGACAGGGAGACGCTGAGCAGGTGGTCCTTCTGCCACAAGCAGCCCAGCTGCTGGTCCAGGACGGTGGAGCCCATCGTAAACGTGCTGACGACAGAGTTCACGTTGACGTCCCAAATCTTAGAGGTTTTGTCTCCGGAGGCAGAAAGCAAGTGGGTGCTGTCAGGACTCCAACTGATCTGTCAAACGGAACAGTGGGCCATGTGTCAGAGAACAGAGTGGGAAGGGGCCTCAGGAAGCAGCCTGTCCACAGCCCTCAGCCCGGGAGGGACCCGCTGGGACCACGACACCCTTTCCACGGGACCCTGAAGCCCACTACCGCCGCCCCTGCTTCCAACTCTTCACTGATGACGGCAAACACGGACGCCGCCCGACCACAGCCACAGACAAATCTGTACTCACGGCGTAAATGCCTCCGTCGTGAGCCTTGTTTCCTCCCAGGGCACACACTTTCTCTCCCGTCTTTCCGTCATAGATGTAGATCTTTCGAGGAATAAACACACACACACGGGTCACAGGTGTGAGGATGCTCTCGCCAGCTGTGCGTGAAACCAGCCCTTCCTGCCACGGCTCTATCGTCAAGAGTTTGCTACCGTGACTCCTAAAAAAAAGCAACCTAAAACGAGTGCTAACGGGATTTCCAGCTCTATTAAAAAGGAGAAAGGCAGGGCGCCTGTGTGGCTCAGTCAGTTGTGTACCTGACTCTTGATTTTGGCTCACGTCGTGATCTCAGGGTTGTGGGATCGAGCCCCACGTCAGGCTCTGTACTGAGTGCAGAATCTGCCTGGGATTCTCTCTCTCTCCCCCTCTGCCCTCACCCCGCTCACACTCTCTCCAAAAATAGAAAACAAAAGGAGAGGTGAAAAGGGGTCCACCAACCCAGTAACCCGAGCGCCTTCCAGGAGCGGGAGGGAGGGGGAGTTCTAGTTCCTCATGGGAAGACGGGCTTTGGAGGGTCTGCCTGCCCGGAACCGCTGGGAGACCATGGATCCGCCCCTGCCCCCGCCCCTGCCCCCGCCCTCACCTGGCCATCTGCGCTGGCTGTGGCAAACCTGTTCCCGTCAGGAGAGAATCGCACACAGTTGACGAAGCGGCTGTGGTCCTGTGGGAAAGTGCACAGTTATCCACCAGACGACGGGAGGTTCTGGAAAGTTCTTTATGAAATATGCAGTCTGCTTCACACATCCACTCTGGCTGCCGATGTGAACTGCCAGGCGACAGGACGACCTCAGGGCTTAAATAAACAAGTCTGAAGCAGCCCCTGACTCACTGGGAGGGCCAGGCCTCCCCATTCCCACACTCCGGGTGCATTCCTTCCCCTCTGGCAGACACAACCCGCCCTCCTCCCTCAGGGGCCCAGTGAGAACTGCAGTCCAGAACCTGGAGGCCTCTTGGCTGAGTCTCCAGGGTGCAGCACCTTGGGTTGGAGCTAACGACCAGAAATTCAACGATGGTCATGTACTTCCTGGGAGTAAGACTCCAAGTGACCCTCCAGGGGTGAGTCCCTTTCCTAGAGGAACAACTCATTCTTTCCCAAATCGAGGGTTCGTATAAGAAAATATCCTCTAAACACCCCCTGCCCCTCCCCACCCTGGCAAGCACTATTAGCTCGCCCAAGGGTAGGAAGGGTTAACTGCTTCTGTGGGTATAAACAGCTAACCTTCAGGAAAAACCCCCACTCATCACCTGCCTCACAGTGCCCTCCAAAGCCAAGCACTGACTTAATCAGGAGCTGCGTGCGAGGGGTCCGCATGTGCGTCTGTCATGTTATGGGTTGAATTATGCCCCAAAGACACAAGCTGAATTGGTGCTATCTGAATGGAAACCTCACTTGGAAAGAGGGTCTTTCCAGAAGCAATCAAGATGAGGTCATTAGCACGGTCCTAATGCAATGACCCAGACGGGTGGGGGGGGGAGGGGGGCAGAACAAGCCCAGATGGAGGCGGACTGGGGTTAGGCTCCCTTGAGTCAAAGAACCCCAGAGGTAACAGAATCGGGAAGGAGTCGGGGGGTGGGGGCACAAGCTGGGGACACCTGGAGCTCAGGCTCAGGCTTCTAGAAACGAGAACAAATGCCTGGCGATCACGCCGTGGGTTGCCGAACTTCGTTAGGGCACGTGGAACGCGTCATCCAAGACGCTCCTGTGGTCACAACCCTTCACGGACACTGTGACCACTGTCCTCATGAAGAAACCCAGGCCAGGAAGGAGAAGTCGGGGCCGGGTTCCCGGGCAGTGGAGCCCCAGAGCCGGGATCAAAGGAATCCATGTGTCTGCAAAGTCCAGCTGGGAGGGGGAGGACGGGTTTCCCTGGTGGAGGCAGCCCTCGCTCCACAGCACCACATGACTGCGATCTGGCTCCAGGCCAGGCGTCAGGCCCCACGAGATGCGGTCCCCGTCCTGAGCTGGAGCCCAAAGCAGGCCCGGCACCTCCTATTCAGCACTTCCTCCCCTTCCCTCAGCTGTAGGCCAGAAGCAGCCGAAGCCACATCTCACCGGGAGGGACCCCCTGCAGGGGTGGGGAGGCCAGGTCACCCTCGAGGGACCAGCTGGGACAAGAAAGGAGAGACCAGCTGGGACAAGAAAGCCTGAGCACCGAGGGGGGCGATGCTGGTGGCTGGTTTACACAGCCTGCTTTCCTTTCTGCCTCCTTCCGGTGAGCACCGTCATGGGGCTGGGACTTGGCTCTGACCGAAGAGCTTGTCCTCTGGGGCACCATCACCGGTGCCCCTGACGGAGGCACGAAGGGCTCATGGCTTCAGCCCGCACTTGGCTTTGGTTGTGCGACCGCTGGGAGGCGGTCCCTATTACGAACAGGCCACCCACCCGCCTCCCGGGGCCCAGCTTCCACCGGGGTGACAGGGACCTGAGTTTGCTGTGTGTGCTCATCTGTGTTAAGGCTGGCCTTCCCTGCTCCCGGGTCTGTGCTCCGAGACCAGCAGCAGGAGCAGTCTGGCAACGTGAGCCACAGCGGAACCAAACTGCTCTCCAAACCAGGATCCTACGAGCCCTCCTGGCTGCTTCTGCCTCCACCATCATCACCGGTCACCCGCCACCTAACCACCACGAGGGCTTCAGGGAGCCTCCAGGCACTTCCCAGGAGACAACAGGGCTGGGAGAGAACCCGGGGCTCCCATTTCTCCTCCAGAGCTCTGCACTTGACCGCACTGGCTCTGGGGCCTTCCGGCGGGGAGCCACCCAGGTGCTGTCCATCCAGCCGCGGCCAGCCCAGGGAAGCAGGGCCCCCCAGACTGGGATACCAAAAGCACGCACGACAAATGGAGCAGACCCTGGGCTAAATAGGTGGCTACGGTGGGGTGCTGATTCCCCTTTACACGGTGGGGTGCTGATTCCCCTTTACTGGGAGTAAGGAATATACTATGAATTAGCTGGCCAGCCATCATTTAATTCCGCCTCGTAACAAACTTCAGTTTTGCCGGTTCCCTTAGAGAACAGGAACGTCCCCGTATCCCAACCCCAGCTGGCCTTAGTCAGGACGCCCTCCTGAAGGGCACCGGACACCCAAGCCCCGCACCTGCCCAGGTCCAGCCAACAGCTGGAGTGATCCCACTGTGCTGCCACGGCCTCTCCCCAGACCCTCTGCCCCATCTCTCTGGATCGGGTCTCTCAGAGCACTCAGCACCCCTGATGTTACAGGGGACACCACACAGGGTCTGTGGCCCTTCTCCCTGCTGGAACGCAGCATGCCCCTCCCCAGGCCCGGGAACAAGGCAGGTTGTGGGACAGCCCCGGCCGGTCTGGCGCGGGCCAGGCACGGCAGACAAGCTGAGGCCCATGCGCTGTGTGAACCCAAGGCCTCGGGCTTTAGAAACTCCTCCCCGTCAGCTTTTCCTGCAGCTTGAGCCAAGAGCCCAAATGAGCTGGAGACTGATGTCTGCTCCTGAAATAGCCCACTTAAAGGGAGACGGCAGTGAACAGCCCGTTAACCAAAAAAGTGAGGGCTAAAAATAGCCCGCTCCACGGGGAGGTGAGGCCTGAGTGCAAGAAGGACCGGGTCTGGGGAAACTTCACAGGGAGGGTTCAGACATCCGAAGGCTTCCTGCGGCTGCCTAACCCAGCCACCACCTACTGAGCGGGGGCTCCCGGCCCCTCCCCAACCCCCCAGAGGAGTCACGGCACAGGCCATCCCCATCCCCTGATGTGGAAGGCCCTCGGGGTCCGGTCTAATCCTGTCCGCCCATCAGTCACGGCGAACACTCACTGGAGCTCTGGCGGGGACCCTGTCAGTGGATCCTCCCCAGAACGCCCCACTGTCATTATCTCCCC
Source organism: Acinonyx jubatus (assembly GCF_027475565.1). Taxonomy (NCBI): domain Eukaryota; kingdom Metazoa; phylum Chordata; class Mammalia; order Carnivora; family Felidae; genus Acinonyx; species Acinonyx jubatus. The sequence continues at coordinate 194,703,335 of NC_069382.1, read as the reverse complement.
ATCATCACCTGACCCCCCCCATCACCCCCTCTCGACACTGAGAACACGGAGTCGTTGAAGCCATTAGGTAATAAGTAATGTACCTGAGCCCACGTCACTGATAGGGTCAGAGCACCACGGAGCTCCCTGGCCTGACTCCAGCTGGTCAGCTCAGATGTCCCCTCTGGGAGCCCTCCCTGGCTCCGCTGGCCTCAGCTGTCCCCTGAACATACGACTGCTACTGACACTCACAGCGACGTGCCCCAGGCCCACCTGCCTTGTTCCCTGTCATGAGCTCGTGGAGGGAGGAACAGGCTCCAACGCTGGTGCCCTCCCCCTCCCCGAGCCCAGCATCCACAGCCAGTGCTCTGAGAAGGGGTTTCTGCCTTGACCTGAAACATGGCGTCGCCTTGCTTCGGTCTGTGTCACCTCCACACCCGGCTCCCCCCCTCCCGCTCCGAAGTCTCCCGCATCCTTCGCCAAGTTCCTCGCCAGCCTCAGCCTGGCTGAGAAGCACCAAAGTGACCCCTACGCTCTGCCTGCCTCTCCCGCCACCCTGGACAGACTGGTTCAGCTACCGCGGACTCCGGAGAAAGAGGACTAGAGGAGGCGACGGCAAGCTTCTCCGTGTGAGCCTGGCTGGGCCAGTCACCCTGCCGTCGGCCACGGCTTGTGCGGGAAGCCAGGAAGGAAACGGGGGAGGGGACGTGCCCTGCTGCCCCCCAGCACACCCGTCGCGAACGCACCCACAGCTCTCTGAAAAGCAAGACCAACGCACATGAGGGCGGAAAGGCTAGGCCTGACCAGGCAGGGCATCCTGTGGGCCCAGCCCAGGCCCCCAATACACTTCGAAGGAGCCATATGGCTGCTTCGTGCCCTGTTGTGAGTCAGGAAACAGGAGAAACACCACCAGAAAATCCTGCATATCAGAGCTCCAATTTTACTTCACAGTCTGGAAAGGCAGCAGTTCTAATAATAGCGAAGACAGATTTGTAGCTCACGTCCCCTCCCGCTGTGTAGAGGGACGTGGGACGCCCCCGCCTGGAGCCGCCTGTGGAGGGAGAGACGCCACGGGCGGCAGGGGAGAGCCGCTCCCAGAGCAGCCGACCACACCGCACCCGCACCTGGGAGGAGAGGTCACCAGGCGTCCCCCCGCCGCAGGGGCTCCCTCCGCTCTCACACACTCGGGCGGGAAGTTTCCACCTCCAGGTCGGCCGGCCGCAGCCTGCGGAAGCAGGCCCGGGGCACAGGAGTGCCGATTCGGCAATCATTGAGTTAGACAAACTACCCTAGCGACCACAACACCTGGAAGTGGGTCGGGATGTGGACGCAGTCTTCCGAAGGGCCTGCTCCAGAAGGGGAGTCCACGGTCGGCCCAGGGCGGCCAACCTGCTCACCGGACAGAGGAGGAAGCGCGGGGCCAGAGACTCGCAGAGCACCCCAGCGGGCAGGTGCACGGGTGCGGCAGGCCAGCGGACGATGCTCAGCTGGGCCGGTTCTCACCCGTCCAGACGCATCCGTTGCGGGGACGCACTTGGCGGGGAAGACATGCCTGCGGTAGGCGAGGAGTGGGCAAGGGCCCACCCACCCCTTCTTTCTTAGCTCCTCAAAGGGAACCTCTACCTTTACCCACAGAACGTCAGGGCCAGGGGCGGAGACAGCGATGCCCAAAGCCTCTGTCCTACACCCGGCCTCCTATGGTCCTGGGGGTCCGGGGGGGCCCACGGCCTCTGAATATGGGTGGGCCCGGGCCTATTCAGGTGAAGGTTCCCCCACCCTGTGTTTCTACAGCCTCCTGGGCTCGCTGCGGTTTTAGGTGACGGAACACTAACGCTGAACCCAGAGTCTGAGGGCTCAGCAGAGGGTGGCTGACGCTGATCCAGGACTCAAGCCTGGAGGAACCAGGAGTCTATACTCCCTCTGTACGACATGAGCGGAGTCGTACAAACGCGAGAACAAAAAAGGAAAGCAATTTGATTCCCCCCCTCAGGCCAGCAGGACGGGCAGGTGGTCTGACCTGAGTATGGTCGCTCTGGTTTGTCTCAGAAACCCCTGCACTTCCCCTCGGGTATGAGCACCGTCGGCTTCTTATTTCAGTGCGTGCTGACACTGAGAGCACAACTTCCTCTTTCTCAGGGCAACTGGAACTCAGCTCCTCTGTGCTCCCGACGTGCCCACCCCTCATCCCATGGCCTTAAACGTGCTCGAGAGGAAGACGGCAAGAAGCTGGAGCCTGGACGGGTGGACAGCCAGCCATCCACTCCACTTTACTCCGGGGTTTTGAGACTCCAGGGCAGATACACGTGTACAAGTCAGACTCATCTACAAAGCTGTCAACACTTTACAAGGCATTTTGGGTGGGTGCCCGGGGGGCAAGTGCTCTCCCCATCCTTTACTCTCTAGGCCAACTGAGCCTGTTAGAATCTTCTCCAACAGAAGCCCGAGGAACTCCTCGTGGACACGGAGACATTCACCAGCAGCTCACGTGCGCCCACAGCTCGGCGGGGCGGGCGGAGGAGGGCCGTCACCATCCGTCTCCTGAAGAGACCCAGAACACCAATCGCCCACCCGAGGGTCGCAGAGCCAGCCAGCTGCCGTGCTGGGCTGCCACCCAGTGCCCCCCATTCCCGGCCCACAGCCCTTCTGACCTCTCCCAGGTCCTTACGCAGGACCCACGGGTGACAGGTTCCACAGGCAGACTGTGGGGACGAGCTGTGTGCCCTTTCTGGGCACAGGTGCCAGCCGGGCCAACGTCAGCACCTGACCCCCACCCCGGGCCAGGGTTTTGGGGCGAGAGCTGTGTTCTCAGATTAGAAAGGAAAAGGGAATGAGGAAGGGCATTCCGGCCAAGGCTCCAAGTGAGCACGTGGAGAAGGCTGGCAGTGGGGTGAAGTCACAGGCTCAAGCTGACTGGACTCAAAACCTGGCTCTGCTTACTTGCCACTGAGCTGCTCCCTGCCGGGTTTTCTCTCCATCTGCGAAGAGGAAACCATCCCTCCTGGGGCGGGGAAGGGAGCCCCACCAGCTCAGAGCCCAGATCACAGCCAAGTGAAATCAAACAGCGGGGGAGGCGGAGAGGGGTACCTGGGGGCAGGGACAGCTTCACTGAGACAAGCTAGGACGACCTCCTGTTGCCACAGAAACCTCCTGTCTCCGTCCTCCTTCCTCTCCTGGGTGCGAGGCAGGACGCTCAGTTATCCGACTCCATCTGACTCAGCACTCACTGCTCACCCTGTATCCCATGGTACGTCTGCCTTCACGTAGGAAGCACGGACCTGGAGCCACAGCCTTCAATAAAGCCGCCACCACCTACAAGCCAGGCAGCAGCCACAGGAGACAGCCACACGGACTGCTGCAAAGGGACCTCTGAGCTGCACGCTCTGCAGGGCACAGAAAGCCTTGCTGTGCTTCCCACGCAGCCGGCCAGGCCCTGCTCAAGGGCCCCGGGGATGGATGGAAGCCTGTTTCACTACCAGCAGGAACCCCTGCAGAGCCCTTCAGTGTCTGACAGCAGATTCCGCCCACTGCCCCAGTGCTGCCCTGTGGGGGGACCTGCTGAGGAAGTGTCATCATCCTTTCTAGCCACACCCTGCCCGCTATCTATGAATCACTGTGGTTAGTCACCGGAGTTAAGAGCAGGCCCCAGTGAGTCTCTTTAAGGGCATTCTCTCATTTAATCCTCCATGAGGTAGGGCAAGGAACCGCTCTGGACCCGCGGGCAGCTGTGCAGTAAAGTTCATGGTTAAAATGCTCTGGTACTGATGCCTCCATACCCACCTTGCAGACGGGAAAAGGGAGGCTTAGGTTCAGACCCTCGTCGCAGGCAGGGAGCACGTGCAGGGCTAGGACAGGCTCCGCTAAGGCATTTAGAGCATGAGTCTTTGAGAGTCGAAGCATCTAACTCTCTTCATCACATGTCACGTTCCAGCTGGGACCCTGCCCTCATCACCTCACCAGACGAGACAAATCCAGGTATCCCCGGAAGCTGGCCACCTCTATCGCTTGAGGGCTCAGCAGGTCTCAAGCCGGCACCACCAGAGCCAGGCCTGGGCCACCCCTTTCTGACAAGGCTCCTCCAGCCAGAACGCTCACCTGGCCACACGGCATCAGAGATGCACCCTCCCTGCAACCCCAAAAACATACACCTCCTCCGGGGCGAGCGCCTCCCTGCTGGAAGCATCCAGGCGGGCCTGAGTGCAGGACCAGGCGGGCCGGGGGCTCGAGTGCTGCCCCACGCGCTTCACGTGTGAAGTTCCCCTGTAAACTCCACTTCCGTCCACGCATCAACACGTCACGGCGTTAATGGCACGTGCCTGCGACCTGGCTGCCATAGCTGCAGGTCTAGACTGCTGGTTTCGCGTGCAAGCCACCCCCAGGGGAAAGTCCACTTACGCCGATTGTGAACTTGAACTTGAACGGTGGCCCCTCAAAGAACGCGGCACAGTTATCGTCACTGCCCGTTGCCAGCCGGTACGGTCTGCTCTGCTTGATGTCCACGCTGTTGATGACTTTGTTGTGTCCCGTGATCTCGCCCACGGAAGAGCCACTGTCCCACAGGAAGACGGCTCCAAACCTTGACCCAATGAGAGGAGTCACAGGAAAAAGTCAACCCTGGGGACAGTCAATGAGATGTGGGCAGCTGAGTGGCCAGTGCTCGGGGTGGGGGTGGGCAGTGCTCGTGGCCACACTTCACGCATGCTCGTTAAAGGAGTCAACGCTGAAGGCCTCCCATGGTTTCAGCTCTGCACAGTATTTGCTGGAGAATCCGAGAGCAAGTGCCTTCGGGAAGGGACTGGAATCCCTATTCGGTCTATATGGTCGAGGCCGACAGGCCTCCCATGTGGAATGTGCCTTAGAAACACCTGCCAGGGGAGTAGCCCTATGGCTTACCAGTTTCCTACCAGTTTTACTGGGCGGGACCAAGATATTTAGCAGCCGCCACCTCTGCTGGAAAGGCGAGGATGTCCTGCACTCAGCTGGCATCTGATAAAAACGTACCGCGGGGGTTACTTACTACGTGTGACTGAATGAAAACGGAATTGCTGAGACCAACAGGATGACTGGGAAAGCTGTGGCAGAATTAATACCTGTCAGAACACGCAGTAAAAATAGCCTCTGAGTAGGGAGATGTGTGCCTGCCAAATTCCAAGTGCTTGACGGCGGCCGTGGTGCCCTGGGGGGAACCCTGACCTCGCTCGGAGTCGGAAACCTGAGTCGCGGTACTGACCCCACCGGTCACTAGAGCCGTGAGCGCGGCGGCCACTGCGGGCCACCTGCCCCCTCTTCCTTCGTTAAGTGACCATCTCAGGTGGGGTGCGCAGCTCCCTGCGGCCAGGTGTGGCCGTGGCATGCTGGGAGGGACCCCAGGAACGCTCCTGAGAGCTGTAACTCTTTTACCTTCTCGTTTCCTGCAGCCTGGACTGTGGGCATGACGGCTGGAGCTCCAGGAGGCGAGGGGCCACGGATGTCAGAGACAGAGGGAAGGTACCAGGGCCCCGGGGGGACTCCACACGAGTCCAAGCTGGCACAGGTGTCACTGCTCCCCTCCCACCGGGGGCACCGGAAAGAAAGCGAAGCCAAGGGACCCGGGCAGGGAGGGCCGAGGCCAGAGACTCACTTCTCTCTTCCTTCCCCGACCACTGCGATCCTCTTACTGTCTTCCGTCCAAGCAATGTCCTTGATCTTTCCAGCGAAAGGCTGATACTCATACTTTAAGAGGTGCTCCTTCTGCGTGGTATCCCAGATCCTCAGCTTCCCAGATACATCTGTGGGGGACACAAGGGGGGAGCGACAGCCATGTTTACCCCTGGGGCAGGGCCGTGTGGGCACAAGGCATGCCCGGACAGCACCGCCCAGGCTTCCCAGGCTTGCTGGCGTTGCCCGAGGCTGCTGCTGGGAGGAGGGACGTGTCTCAGGTAAGCAAAACCCGCCACCAGTCAACCAGAGCCCGTGGCCTCTGTGAGGGCCACTACCGGGTCTCTGGGGGGTGCCAGCAGTCACCTGGATGACGCACCCTGGGTGTGGGTCAGAACGCCCAGAGACACGCGGAGGCACACTTCCGAGGCATCAGGAAGCGGTCTGGTTCTGGGACTGTGGTTTCCTCGTAGGGGGATCCAAGTGGCGCATGGGTCTCAGGCAGCTTTCTTAACGCTTGGGACCGAAGTTCTTCATTTCCAAAGTGTGACAGTACTGGTGACAGCCACCTCTCCCGTGCAGTGGCCGTGCTCACACAGACAAGGAGCGCAGCTGTGTGCAGCTAATGCATGCCGTGACGCGCACGGTGGCCCCCACCGGGGCTCCCCTCCACTCCACCCGTGCCGCCCTCTGGCATCTAAGGCACACCCCACAGCCCAGACGACTTGGGTGCTGCAGGATCCCCGTGTGAGGCCCACGAGGGTCCTGGAAGGGGAAGCGGCACATCCTTCCCTTCCCCACCAGGGTCCCATCACCAAGTTAGTCATCGCTTCACAGCGAACTAAGGCTCCGCAGGAGGCTGCCGGAGAGCCTGACCCATGAGCAAACCCCGGGGGGCCCACAGTCCTGTGCAGCAGACAGGGAGAAGCTGACTTCCACATGGAGAGCACCACGTGGGGGTCCTGGGGACCTGGTGCTCTCTGGGCGAGGTCTGGGAAGGCTGCCTGGCCGAGGTGAGCTGCAAAGGGGACCTGCAGCTGGGGGCATCCGTAACAAGGCAGCCAGCAGGAAAGGAAAGGAAAAAGCAGAGGCTCTGTGTGCACGACGGACACTCACGCTCACACGTGCGCACACACTCATGCACACACCAGGCTGTGGTCGGCTGTGCCCAGGCCGGTCCAGGGGGCTCTACGGAGGGAGTCACGTAGAATCGGCATCTATACTTGAGTGTAGCAGAGGCTGACAGTGTCCCACCTGCTCGACCAGGACGGACCCAGCCTTCCCGCCTCCCTGGGCTCTGCTTCCTGGGCGGCTCAGGCTCCTTCCCAGGCCCGGCACCAGCTGCTTGCCCCACGCCTCCCTCACCAGACCGCCAGCCGCCTCCCACGGGCCCTGCTCGTCCGGTATAACTGACGACGTGACGTTACTTTCAGGGGTACAACTCAGGGATGTGACAAGTTTGCACATTACGCCGTGCTCACAAGTAGCTACCTTCTGTCCCCACACGTCGTTATCGCAGTGTCACCGACTGTATTCCCCGAGCTGTGCCTTTCGTTCCCGTGACTTCCTTACTCCACACCTGGAAGCCCGTATGACCGACCCTCTCCCCTCCACCCATTTTCCCACCTGCACCCCCTCCCCTCTATCCACCACCAGCATGTTCTCCGTATTTATAGGTCTGATTCTGCTTTTTGTTAATTCATCCTTTTTTTTAAGATTCCACTCCTAAGAGGAATCACATGGTATTTCTCCTTCTCAGTCTGCTTTGCTTAGCAGAATACCTTCTAGGTCCTCCCCATGGTATCTCAAGTGGCGTGGTCTCATCCTTTTTATGACTGCGTCATGTTCCGCTGTGTGTGTGTGTATATATACATATGCGCATATATATATACGTGTATACGTATATATGTACATACGCATACATATACACGCCACGTTGTCTGTATCCGTTCATCTACTGAGAGACCCTTAGCTTGCTTCCATACATTTAATCCTTTCTGGAAGCAGCTGGGACTAGAAAAGAAGACAGTGGGACTTGAAGGCCAGGTGCTCAGGCCCAACTGGGGCAGGCAGCACCCTGTGCAGTCACGAGATACTGATCAAGGGCCCACGAGCCCCAAGCCCATGCTAAGTGCTGAGGGCACAGCAAAGACACCTCCCCTGGGATAGAGGACACCTGCAGGAGGCCACAGACGACGGGGAAAGAGTGCCTGCTGTCTGCCACCTGGAAGGCGTCTCCCCCTCCAGGCAGTAAGAGGGGGGCAGTCTGGGTGAGCCTGCTCCCTCTCTCCAGCAGCTTAGTAACATGGTGGGGGGGGGGGCGGTGACAGGGAGCAGGGAGTGTGAGGGCCCTCCAGTGCCTTTCATCAAGGCCTCTCCTCTATGTTCCTCACTTGAGCAACTCTCCTCTCCTCTCCTGTAGGCATGGGGCCCTCTCCCGGATGCCCGCCACTCTGCAGCCTGGGATTCACAGCCCGGGGGTGCCCCAGGGACTGAGCGTGGGGCACAGACCGCCAGCATCAAAATTACACAAGGAAGACACTGCTGGAGGGGACTGGGACTGCCCTGGAAATGGCTCTGCACTGAGAACATCGGACCGTGGGCTACATCAACCCCGGGGCAGAGACCGACCGTGTTTTTTGGGGCTGGGGGTCCAGCCCCTGCCACGGGCTCCTTACTCAGGCCTTCCGGAAGGCTTGATCATTGAGCAGACACAGACCATTCAGACTTACAGGAATCTAAAGGTCCCGCAGAAAGCTAGAACCCCATCTGGGAGTGAGCTGCAGGCCTCCCGGGGTACTAGGCCCCTCCCCTGCAGAACCTGGGCACCCTAGGTTCCAGGTAACCCAGTTAACCAGAGCACGCACTTTCCCAGCCTCCCTCCTGCACACTCCAAACCCTACTACACGACCACACTATTTTTAGCCCAGGACCTAATCTCTGCAGTGGAGGCTTCCTTGTGTGCACTCGAATAAAGGGAGCAGCAGGCTAGAAACGAAAACGTGATCTCCACCCAGAACACCTGATCTGCACACAGCCCAAACCTCCCTCAGTTCCTCTGCCAAGTCAGGGCACTTTTCCGAGAAAGTCAAGATCAAACCGATCCTTTACTTCTGTGGACTGTCCTTTGCCACGGTCTCTGGGCCAGCCTCCCCCACCAATTCAGCGCTGGGGTCTGAAGCACCCAGATTTCCGGCCGGTGCAGCACCCCGCCTGGGGCTCCCAAGTGATTCAGCGGCTGGACCTGTGGCTCCTGGCACCAGGGCCACATCCTGCGGCTTTCAACGAAAAGGCACTTTGCTGGCAAGCAGGAACAGGGGGCGGAACTGCAGGGCGAAAATAAATCAAGGAATATAAACCAAAGGTTTACAAGGGGTGCCTGGATGGCTCAGGTCACGGTCTCTCGGTCCATGAGTTTGAGCCCCGTGTCGGGCTCTGCGCTGACAGCTCAGAGCCTGGAGCCTGCTTCAGATTCTGTGTCTCCCTCTCTCTGCCCCTCCCCCACTCACGCTCTGTCTCTCGTTCTCCCAAAAATAGATAAACGTTAAAAAAAAAAATAAGAAAAAATAAAAACAAATAAATGAAAGGTTTATGGATAGCCTTGGAGTAGATCTAAACACAAGCGTCATTAAGTGCCCACTATGGGATAGACTCCTGGAGGAGCCCTTCACACACATCCCTGACCGCCGGCATTTGTCATCAGCCAGCACACCTGTTGCCCTGGCATGTCCTACTTTTAGTGGCAGACACTTGGGTCACCTGCTGTCAGGTGGCCACCAGTGCAAGACAATCGTAGGCCTCTCACACCCATTGCTACTCTGGATCCTCTGTCCAGTTTCTGGGAGAGAACTTCAAGGCCCAGGAAGGTAAGTTACTCAAGGAAGCCTGCGCAGTCAGTAAGGGGCACACCCTCCAGGGACAGGGAGCGACCCAGTGCAGACCAAACGGTTCCTGGAGTGTATGAACTCCAGCCTCCTCTCCTGGCTGGTTAGTTCTTCCAGCCATTCCTTCATCTGTTGTTCTCTGGGGAGGCTGACAAGGCCCAGGCCCGCATCAGCTCACTCGCCTGGCTCTCCCTGGGGCTGGAGACAGGGCTGGGCACAGGCAAGGCAGCCATAAGCATCTTGTAGAGCATAGGAACGAATGAGTGAGTGAATGCATGCGAGACACGGGTAAGCCACGCTGACTTCTGTACCTCCCTTTCTCATCAAAGATCTACCCCAAAGACCCAGGGTAAACAAAGCATCCTACGTGGCAAAGATCTTTCTGTCCCTCCGCTTAGCCAGGCTCCCACAGAGCCACACAAAAGCCTGGCTAGAGAGAGCAAAGGCACAGACCAGAGCGCTTGCCTGAGGCCAGCATTGAGAGGGACTGGGAAAGGAGCAGCTCATGAATAAAGGTGACACGAGACAAAGCTGCAATTCAGAAAGCACACACACACACAAAATGAGCTCCAAAACATCATGATACAGCTGCCCACAAAGGCCTCTGGCCAGCCTCAAGTGAGCATTTCTGCTGACCTCAGAGCCGGAACCAGCTGGAACACTGCCAACTACAAAGTCCTGTCATGGGGCTTTTTGGAGGCTTCTACATCCCTTGTCAGCCCCAAGTGGAACTAATCACACTGGTTCCACCTGCTGCCCCCCCTTCCCCCCCCCCATCTCCCACCACCCTACCCTCCCAAGCCCGTAGCCCAGTTTGGCCTGGGGGCCTCCCGGACCCCACCACATGCATCCGTGAGCCACCCGCGCACACAGGTACCTCCAGAGGCGATGTAGAACCCGCTGGGCGCATACTTGGCCACCACCACCTGATGGGCATGCTCCGTGTAGATGTCAGCAACGGCTGGGTTCTGCAAGGAGACAGAAGGAACACAAGGAATGCTTCCCACTGTCCCGGCTAGTGGATGTTGGGGTGTGGGGACTGGGATAACACACACACAAGCACCCAAGTCAAAACCTCCATAAAGAGAAATCTCAGCAGCACCTCTACCCGCCCGCACATCTTCGGGCGACAGAAATCCAGGTAGTTTCGTCTCTTTCTCTTTAGCCTACAGCTGTAGAACTTGAGAGGATGGTCTGTCTTTTGCTTTTCCGCACTTGCCATAGTACCAATACGTACTTGTGAAACACACACACGAGACAGAAGTTGCACTGAAAGTCGACTGTCCTACTTCCCTTGGCGGGAGGCTGCCATCGGCAGCTGCGTTCTTGAGGCACCTATGGTCCCCCTGTTCACAAGCATCTCTACCCCGGCTGCCACTGGACGGCCTGTCACGGGGCCCTGCTTCGAGCTCCAGGAGCACAGTGGGGCGTGCGGGTGGGAGCCTCTCTTTGTTACAACCTTCGCCGGGAAACGTGGGCTTCCCGCTCGCTTCGCAGCACAGATGGAGGGTTGGCTGGACTGGCACCAAGAACGGGGCCGGCATCTGGGAGCAGGAGTACCTCTACTACTCAGCAACAAGGTTTTACCGTAGAATTTACTAAAAGTAGAGCACGGCGTCCCCCACTCGCACACACAGCCGAGAGGCCTCAGTGAACCCGACACACGCATACTGAGATGCTCTCAATTCGTCTCGGCAGCCGGGCTTTCTTTCAGGGGGGAATAAAGACACGGTCATCTACTCCTGATTCCCGCTGTCCACTTTCTCTAAACCGAGGGCTCTTGAAAGAGGCAGCTTCCCACAGGCTGGAGACTGAGGCCATGTCAGGTCCCAGTGTGGGATGCTCAGCGTTCCAGAGGCGGCTGCTGCAGGTACACCTAACCTGATCCCCAACCGCCCCCACCTCTCCCCGACCTGACCACAAGATCAGAGGCCGGCACTCTTCTCCGCCCTCTGGCTATGGGATCCCCATCCCTCAAGACTGAGTCCAGACGGGTACACCCTGAATTCTAGCCCCGCCCACCGCCAGCCGCCTTTTGGCTTTCCTCTTAGTCCCGTGTCTCTGCAAACATTGTTCCCCTGGCCAGGAGCAGCCCTCCTGCCTGCTGACACCTACTTATGAGGCCTAACCAAAGACCTGTCTCCTGCATGAAACCTCCCGGGACGGCCTCCTCTCTCTTCGGTGCCTCCAACGCTTGCGCTGTGCCGCTCTGCTTTTCCAAAAGACGTACATTAAGTACCTGTTTCCACTGACTGAAAGAAATCTGAACAGCACTTTTCACTTTCATGACGAAAGGTAAAAGGCCAAGATAGCATTCGGCATCGGTGCCACAGCGAGATGAGCCGGTATGGGGCGGTTGTGCCCCCCCCCCCCCCCCCGGAGCAGCGAGCGGCGCCCCCCAGCTCCTTCCCTGGGAACCACACTCATCACCTCAGCGTCAAGCTGCCAGAGCTCCAAGCTGTGTCTGAGAGCATCTGTGCTTTACCTCAATTTATTTCTTGCATCTGTTAGCAAGATGTGTCCTAAGGTCTCAGAAAAGCCTGAGAAAGGTGATTTGGGGGTGGGCCTAGGACCACTCAAAAATTTTTTCATTATGAAGTAACGATAACTATTTCTTTGCTTTAGGCCATTTCGGCTCACAAAACGTTTCCTAGAACACTGTGTTTTTGGACAGCGGGGAGAGCTGTAGTCCTGAACCTTCTTGTCATCTCTTCTCATCTGTTTTTCTGCAACCTGCTTCCAGGGCATTTATCTTTTCAGCCATGACGGCAGTTAACGAGTAGCAGGTGCTCAATAAACAGTTTTTTGGAGAAAGAAAAGTGGACGGAGTCCCTTTTACCCCCGAGACTCAACGCTTAGCATTAAGTGACGTAGCAGGCAGTTGATACACGTTCTTCGCAGATTAATCCATCTGAGAATAATCATTTGCTAGTGAAATTAGAAAGGTACGATGTATTCAAATGGGATGTCATGAATGGCAAACAGGCACAGGAAAAGGTGCTCGATGTCATCAGCCTTTTGGGAAAAGCAAATCAAAACTACAATAAGATACTGCTACATGCCCGCTGGAATCAGCAAGACCAAAAGAACAATATCACCAAATGCTGGCAAGGACAGGGGTGCGGGGCGCTGGGACGTTCACGTGTTGCTGGCAGGAACGCAAGACGATGCGGATGGAAAATAGTCTGGCTAGTTCTGCACGAAGTTAGGCAGACGCTTCCCACACAAAACCCTGCAATCCCACTCCTAGGTACGTACCCAAGAAATAAAAGCGCACGTCCACAAAAAGACACATGCGTGAGGGTTCATAGCTGCTTTATGCGTTAATAGCCCCAAACTGGGAACAACCCAAAGGTCCACCAACAGGCGAATGAAGAAACACCGCGCTGGATCCATACAGTGGATACAGCCCTGCGATAAGGGGGAACAAACGACCGACTCCCAACTCAGCAACCACACTCAGCAACTCCAGTGAACCTTACAGGCATTATGCTAAGTGAAAAGGACACAAAAGACCACCCTGGGTTGCGTGGCTCCTTCTCCAGGTTGTTCCAGAGAAGGCAAACTTAAAGGGACAGAAAGCAGATTGGTCCTTGCTGGGTGCTGGGGTGAAGGGAGCCCACTGGCCGCAACAGGTTAGGGGAGCGCTTCTGGAAATGACGGGAAGTTCTGTGTCCAGATTACAGTGGTGGTTACAGGCCATGCACATTTGTCAAGCTGTGCAGCAGAGGAATCTTCCTGATCTTCCTATATCTAAATTATGCCTCAATAAAATTAAGATGTCTGGTATCCAACCCACTCCTGGCCCAAATTAGTGCTTCATGTTCTATAACCCAACCATGGGACGCCTGGGTGGTTCAGTCGGTTAAGCGTCCGACTTTGGCTCAGGCCATGATCTCACAGTTCGTGAATCTGAGCCCCACGTCGGGCTCTGTGCTGACAGCTCAGAGCCTGGAGCCTGCTTTGGACTCTGTGTCTCCCCCTCTCTCTGCCCCTCCCATGCTCACGCCTGTCTGACTCTTGATAATAAATAAACGTTAAAAAGAAAATTTCAAAACCTGACTATGGACAAGACCCCTTGCCCAGAAACTGGCCAAAAGAGGTGCTCAGACAGGCCACCACTACCAAGATCCTTCTCCAGATGTCTGTTTCAAGGCTGACTGAGGGGCACCACCAGCCCACTTTACAGATGAGAAACCCATCCCAAGGACAACTTGCCAATATGTTGGCACTCAGGCCCACTGGGGGTTCCGAGGACCCAGGGCAAGGATACCAGATAAGTAGGTAGAGGTTCTGGGCAGAAGTTCTGCCCCTAAACGGTCAGGGTTGCCAGTTGCAGGGGCTGTGAAACGCCCGAGGTCATCCCCAGCAGGCTCGGCACCAGAATCCCAGGCTGCATGAGACATGGCTCTTGTCTGCCTTGCAAATGCAACTGAGCCAGCGAGCGAGGGGCCAGATTCTCCAACTGAACACGATGATTTCAGCTGAGTGTGTGCCAACCTCCCCAGCTCTGCTCGGCACACACAGGGAGGCTGGCTACTAGAGGCAGAAATAACGGGTCCCCTGTCCCCACTGTGCCCTGCCAGCTCAGGCTCATTCCAGATCAGCGGAATCTGGAGTCTGTAAGGCCCCAGGACTGGGACCCAACACCCACTCCCCTGCCTTACAGGGGGTGGCAGATCCCCCTCACTCGTCCCTCTCCTGCTGCCTCGGTGAAGAATACACTTGGGTGCGTAGTTTATTTGGAGCAGGGCTAGGGAAGAGAGGAAATGAGGCACGGAAGGGAAAGAAGCCAGTTCTGGGTGCACCAAGGAATAACCCTGTGGCGGCAGGAGCTCCGCCTCCCTCAGGGCCTTGGGAGATGCTTCAGGCCAAGCCTTGGGGTCATCCCCCAAAGGGTGCTGAGGCTGGGACGCCCCTCCCCCAGGCCTTCCTGCACTCCTACTGGCAGTGCGGGTGCTTGCCACCAGGGTACAGGAGACCTGAGACACAGACCAGGGCGAGACCCGGGTGCCGAGGGGATGTGGGCTGGCTGGCTGATGGCTGGCTGGCCGCAACTTTCCATCTACTCGCCCCCGACCCCAGGCCTGCTCCTGGCCCTCCACACCCCCGCCAGTCTTCTTCAACAGTTCCCAAACTCACCTCCTCTTTCCGCCCCTGCCAGATTCCGTCCAGGTCCCTCCTGGGGACCACGACAGTACCTTCTGGACTGCTCTCTACCTTCCGTGGACCGCTACACCCCTCATCCCCCGTCTCTAAGTCCCATGTCTCATCACCTGGTTCCCCTGCTTGATATCCTTCCCTCGGGAGCGGCAGAACCCGACCCCACTAACTGCACTCTTTCCGGAACCCCCAGCACACACAGGACCCCCCACTCCAGCCCCACTCAGGCCCTCCCGGGCTGAAGAGCTGCTCCCTGGGCCTTACCTGGCCAGGGCCCCTTCCCTCCCCAGGCCCACGTGGGGACTAGAACAGGAGCCACCCACCCCCAGCTCAGGGTCTGGCAGTGGGCACTCAGCAACATCACTGAGTGACACACAGAGCTCGGGGCTGGTGAGACCCCGGGGTCAGTCCCAGAATGCAGCCCCCGCGCCTGGGAGGTCAGGGAGCCTCACAGAAGACACGGGCCATGGCCGGCCATCATGCACCTGCAGACCCAAAGGCCTGTGGGGGAAGCAAGGTGAGGGTGTTTGGGCTGCTGACAGAGTGCCAGATTGGGGCCCAGCGGGGCCAGATGAAAGCAGACCTCTCAACCGAACCTCAGGAGGCCCATTCTCCGTGCGGACCAGACACCCCCTGGCCTCCCACCTGCGCCAAGACCCCTCCCCAGGGCCAGACCTTCTGCCAGGAGACTAACCCCCATACCTTCCCAGGCCCCGCCCCATCCGGGAGATTCGCTACACCAACGAAAGGCGGGGGGGGGGGGGGGTTCCCAAAAGTCACTTTGTTTTGGCAGCATATGGGCCACCGGCTTCCCCAAAGCTCCTTCACGTCCCCATGTCTGCTCAGGCTCTATCTAGTGCCAAGGAGGGGTCAGAGGCCATCACACCATGTATAGTGGGGTTGGTGACTGGCCCAGGTCACAGGGAGTAGCAGCTTTCACCTCAGCTCCTGAGCCACAGTGAGCGCAGCAGACGCATCAAGAGGTTGGAAAGGCCTCCCTGGCCCACCAGGGCTGAAGCTGTCCGACAGGGCTCTGCGAGAGGGGCCTCCAGGCTCTCCTGCAGCAGCCGATGTCCCCTGGAGCCTCCAGAGAAAGCCCTAGGCTCCTCCAAACTTGGACCAGGCAAAGTGAGCATGACCTTCCAGGAGGATTGCATTTCAGAGCTTTCTAAATTCTTCTAGTTCCTAAAAGCAGTAACCGGTAGCTGGACCCGTGTATCAGACACGATCTGCAAGAGCCTCTGTTCACTGATGACCAAGGACAAACTCAAATTACTGCACGGTAACCTGGCTCCGAAGCAGCTACAAGACATCTGTACTTCCCGACTGGCAAGGCTGAACCCAGCAGCCGAGCCCCTCCACACAGCCTCGAAAGACACACAGAACACGGACGGATGGCTCATTTACTCCTTCCAAGAATCTGGGCTGGCCCTGGGGATCCAGTGGTGAGCGAATGCTTTGCAGAAATAAAACCCGCCACCCAAGCTGCACCCAACGAGCACCGCCCTGCTCGACCTTGGAGGCTCCCTCTCGCCTGCAGGAAACGCACCCTCCCCCAGCAATCCAAGGTCCACTTTCCATGATGCCCTGTTCCTTCCTCCATGAAATCACTATGTGACTTTCTTCCCTTTATCTGCCTCAGCCTGGAACGCCTTCGCTCCTTCCTGATCCTCGATGATGTCTCCTGTTACCTTCTAACACCCAGGTGAAAAGGTGAAAGCCACCTCCGAGAATCCTTCCCCGATGCTCCCAACTGCAGACGGTCTCCCCCAACCCCAATGCCTATTCCCACCCAACCTCCCACCCCACCACCCTTACTGCTCTCCGCCATGTACCGCAGGCCATTCTGACATCCGCAAGGCTTCACGCTAAGCGAACTCCACAGAGGGCAGGGCCTGTATCTGATCCAACAGGCAGCCTCCAAATGCCCCAGGAGACCAGGGCTTGCTGGACCCTGAGGGCCGTTTGCGAAATCACTGTGTATGGAGGGTTCACTCTTGGCCAGTGGACCCTTCTGCCGAGTCCTCTGAAACCTCATAGGAAGGTAACCTCACAACCCACTTCACAGGCCAAGAGATGTGGGCACAGAACGAATGACGTGCCCAAGGCTAACCGCTGGTAAGCAGTGGAGGTGGGGACCTGAAGTCAGGTAAGAGCCTTCATTCCTGAGTTTTGGTCTCTCACTTATGGTTGGAACCATCGTTAGCCTGATTCTTTTAACTCAGAGTAGCACTTCTGTCTAGCCCACAGGTTTCTGAACGGTGTGGGGCCAGGTCATTCAGCGGTCCTGCAGGGCCCACCCCTCCTGGAGTGACTTTCCCTCCTGCCTCCCAGCTCAACCCCTTCCCAACGGAGCAAACCAAGCCTTAGAGCAGGGACCCCAGCACAGACAAGGCCACCGCCACCTCCCTTCCTGTCCCTCCTCTCCCTCTGTCTGCGCAGGGCCTCACTGAGCAGTCATGAAGGGACCCCTGGGGCTTCAGTCTGGCACCTCTAGAAAGAGACAGCACTGAGCCACCAGGGCGGATGTGAAGAAGGCACCGCGTACCATCACAGCCCAGGCAACCCTCCAGGAATACTTGTGAAAGGACTCTGTGACATCCCACAGTGACCCTGTTACCCGTTCTCCCTGTTCTTACAGATAAGAAAACCAAACTGGATGAAGTATGTACGTGAAGTGCTCGGCCACTGCCCAGCATACCAAGTGCTCAACAAAGATGAGCTCCTTTACCAGAGGCGGTGCTCAGGGCAGTGAGCTGGACCAGCAGAAGCCTGGGGTCCCCGCAGAGAAGGGCTGAACACAGGCGGGGCTGGGGCTGGGGGTGGGGATGCCCAGGCTGGGATGGCCTGCGGTGGAGAAACTGCCATTTTCTGGGTAAGGTTCCAGGGAGCAGAGATAAAACTGGTGGGTAGAAGCTACTAGCAAGCTGAGCGGAGCCTGGGATCCAGGTCTTTCTAGGGGGTCCACCACCACCAAAGCCGGGCAGGTTCTACCGAGACTCTGGAAGAGAAGCAAAGAAGCAAAAAAGGGCCCTTTCCAGTGCACAGCCTACACGTCATCTGTAACAAGGCCCTGTGGGGGATGACGGCTGGGTGTGGCACAGGGATACAAATGGGCACCTCCAACTGTTCTGGGCACGGACGACTTCCACAACCCAACGGGAACCAGGACCACCTCTCTCCACTGGCCTCAGACATGAGGCGGCAACCTTGACTTCTTTAAGCTCCAAGGCTCTGAGAGCCCGCTCTACACCCCCACAGACAGGGTTAAGGAATGTACTGAAGCCACCGCCCGGAGCCCGTGTCAAACTTCCTCCAACCTCGGTGCACATTTGGTTCCCGGTCTAGATTCTCCCCCATCTCTGCTAGGTCTCTGTCTCGCTCCTCTTCCCGGAGAACTCTTACTCATCCTCCAAAACGCAACTCAGAGGTGTCCCTTCTCCAGGAAACTTCCTTGTTGCTCTGTGGTGCAACTGGTTCTTCCCTCTTGTTTCCAAATCATTCAGGACATTCTTTTTCTTTTTTTTTTCCAGTTTATTTATTTTTGAGAGAAAGAGCACGAGCTGGGGAGGGGCAGAAGAAAGGGAGAGAATCCCAAGCACAGCACGGAGCCCGAGGCAGGGCTCGAACTTGCAAACCATGAGGTCATGACCTGAGCCGAAATCAGGGTCAGCGCTTAACCGACTGAGCCACCCAGGTGCCCCCAAATCACTCAGAAGATTCTTTTAAAGCGCCTAACCAGAGCATTAGAATGTTACTCACCAAGGTTCTCAACGCTACTGAGATTTGGGGCCACATAACTTACAGGATAGTCCTGAGCACTGTGGGATCCTGGCAACATCCCTGGCCTCTGCCCACTAGATAGATACCAGTAGCACAAAAAAATGTCTCCAGACATTGCCAGATAGCTCTTAGGGGGTGGGGCTGGGGGCAAAACCTCCTCCCAGCCACTGATTTAAATCTTGGACACGGTGGCCATGGGCAGGGCTCCGCAAGACAAGCTTGGTGAACGTGTGGGGGAAAACAGGAAGCAAGGGCTGGTTCTAGCAGCTAATCAGCACTTGCGGAGTGCGTTTGTCTTGAACCTCCAACCTGAGGCACAGAACAAGCTCTACTACAGATCTGATCACGTTACTGGTCCACACAGCTCCGTGGCCTTGTCTGGGCCTGACTCCTCTTAAAGATCAGACCCTCCCCCAGGTCTCTCCCGGGTTAAGCTCTCGCATGTGCTACCCTGCTCATTTTCTGCACAGGTGCTAACCCAGCACACTGCTCCCTTCGGTCACCTGCTGGCTTGTTTCACTCCCAGCGAGGCCATGAGCTCCGTGCAGGAGGGGGCCTCCCCTGGATCTGTGCTCCCAGCACACACAGCAGGGACTCAGGAGGCACGTGCAGACAGACAGGAGCGACAACGTCAGCCCTTCTCAAGCCATCTGTCCCTTTACATACCCCCTCCCCCAGGCGGGGGGATGCACAGGTGGTCCTTCTACACATGACTGGCTGCAGACCGCACCATGAGAAGCTCAGCACTCAGGTTCAACAACCCTGAACTTCATACTGCACTTGGAAGCAGAGAGTGTTGAACTGCAACAAACATTTCACTTCCTAGAATTTGATTTCATGCACCTAATTTTTTCAAATATACAGATTTCAGTTCTGGAATCTAGGGACCGGGTCCTTTAAAAGCGAGCCCCAAACTCGCTTGTAGCAAATCTGCTGACTGCTTGTGGCAGCTTTCAAGGGCCTTCTGACACTGGGCAGTTCAGAATCACGGAGAAGCTTCTTCACTGCCACTGGGAGAAAGCTCTTCCCTGTCTCTGCAGAATAGGCAGGGGCAATGGCGACGCTGGCCTCGAAGTAAGAATATACCAGGCTCTCCCCTTCTGGAGTTTTCTTTTTTCTGATTTTTATTTTAGAGAGAGCACAAGGGGGCACAAAGAGAATCTTAAGCAGGCTCCACTCTCAGCACGGAGCTCAACACGGGGCTCCATCCCGCAACCCTGGGATCATGACCTGAGTCAAAATCAAGTGTCAGATGCATAGTGGACTGAGCCACCCAGGCTGCCCCTGGATTCTTCTATTCCAGATGGCCACATCACTGCAAACTTTTCATTCTGCAGGTGTGGCCACGGATGTGCTGATAGGAAATAAATACTCTTTCCTCAAGTTTATGAAGTGCCAGTGTGCTGGGTTCACAAAACAACTTTTAAGTCCACACAATGAATGGGAACTTCCAAATGGGAAGTCACAAGGGTATGGATACCTGTTTGGTATGAAAGGGAGACGCCACAAAATAAAGATCCAGCAACCTTATGCAGGCGGAGCTTTTCTTATTTCTAGGCAGTAAAACCTTCAATGGCTGCCTGTTATCTCCATGGCACAGCCTGGCTTTCAAGGCGTTGTGACAAATACTTACTGAGCACCTGTTATGTGCCAGGTACTCTCCTGGGGGAAGACACAGAGGTGAAAGAAACAGAAGAACAAAGTCCTACTTTCAAGGAGCTTCCAGTCTGGTTACAGAAGACAGGCAGATGGGCATATCTGGTCATAGGATGTGGCGGCCTGCCCACCGGCTCCTGCCATGTTAGCTGCGGGGTAGAGAAGGCCAGGATGGGAGTGCTATTAGTTCCCATGTCCTAAGACAGATGTGTGGCATGTTTCCGGAAGATCACGGAGGCAAGGGTGCCTGGAGATGAGTGAGAAGGGTGGGGTGGGGTTTTGGGGGTGAGACCGAGGAACCAGGCTCAATGGTGAGGCCGCATCAGCCATAGTAAGGGAGGGCAAAGAGGACAATGAATGCCACCTCCTATTTTACCAAACCCGGTCCAGCCGTGCTCTGAGAGCAGACTGGAGGAGAGCCAGCACGGAATCAGGGAGACCAGTTTGGGTTTTCTGTCTTGCAACCCAGAGAGGATGGTAGCTTGGAGGAGGTGGAAACAGCAGGTAGAAAAAATGCCGGATTCTGAAGTTAGTTTGAGAGGAGTCACTAGGATTCACTGGAGAATTAAACATGGCGTGGAAGAAAAAGAGGGAAATCAAGCAGAAGTTCAAGGTTTGGGGCCTGAACAGTTGGAGCGATAGCGTTGCTGTCTGGGGGACAGGACACACAGGAAACCCTACTGTGCTTAGGACACGTCAAGTAGAAGCCAATCAGACATCTGTTGGACATTCCACAACCGGGTCTCCACCTTTCTTTCGGATCTCTTCTCCTTCTTGAGCCTGTAATTTAACCAGACCATCTTCCTTCCTGTTCCCTGAACGTTCACAAGGGCTCACGTCTTTTTTCCCAGGAATGTTGTACCCTAATAAAAATGGTGCCCATCCTTAATTGAGTACCAATGGTCCCTCAATCCAACAAGAGCCTGGGGTGCCTGATGTACATCCAGATCAGGAAGGGACGCATTAGCAGCACCGTGCTGTCCTGGGCCCTGCGGAAACTTACAAATAGGTGGGAAAGAAGAGCAGAGGCACCCTCAACAGAGAACGGTGAAGTCTGGGGTACTGGTAAAAAGAAAGACTTCCGAAGAACGAGCAGAATGAGTTGCACGAGGCGGGGAATGTTGGCGAAGGGGGTGCTCGTGTGCGACTGTGAACAATTCCGGTGGAAACAACTCTGATCACTGGCCTCACCTCTCTTCGGAGCAATGGGCCCAGTGGCGGGGGTGGGGGTGGTGCTGAGAGAGAGGCTGCAGTTGAAGAACCCTCCCTGGTACCAGACACACAGTGGCCACCTCACGGGAGGCCTCCCGTCTGGAAGTACACGCAGACTGCAGGGACATGAGCATGACTGCTAGGGGCAGGCCTGGTGTTCCAATGCTCTGGATCCCTGAGAACGCTTTAGTCCACTTTGTTTGCCAAACTGCCAGTGAGTATCTACTCTGGGTCGTCTAAACTTTTATTTACTCGAAATCTCGGGACCTCACCCTGGAGACCTCCGGATCATTACCATCTAGGTCCTTGGCAAGGTTTCCCCCAGTTCTGAGCGAGGCCAGATCAGCTTTCTAGGAATCCGTGTGACTAGCACAATAGCTGTTAGCACTTTCAGAGAACGTTCACACCCACCCACCCCCTTCATCTGAGGTGCCCAGCAAGCCCGGGCAGGGCTGAAACTGTCACACGGGGCTCAGTCCTTGAGCAGAGGGGCAACGGTGACAGGCTGGCTTACCCAGAGATGAGGGCACCTCAGACCAGGTAGAGGCCTCTCCTTTTACAGGCAAGAAAGCGGAGGCCCACACAGCTCCTTCGCTCCCTCAGCCAGTTGTGAGGTTCCTGAGGGCAAGTGCACCCGATCAGCAACAATCCCAACCCACTAGGGGTAATCACTCACAACAGATGTGAATCTAAGCTGACATCCCTTGGGAGCACGGCCAATCAAAATCATCTGCCTACATACTGTGCACGAGGCCCGACCCCAAGCACAGTTCAGGAGAACATCCCCCCCCCCCCCAATGGTTGTGCTGGCACTTTCCCCTTCCATCCCGTCACTCAGGCTGGGGAAGGGTGAAGAAAGATTTCAGTGTGCAATCTTGGCGGTGGGGAGACCAACAAGCAGACTGGGTCGTTTGGGTAATTACAGAGGAGTAACAGGATTCCCCACGACATTGGCTCGACAAGCATTCTTGGCCTGAGTACAGAATGTCTGTCTCAATGCTTCATGGGAATAAACCATTCCTGATTTTGCGCCGGGGCTCAGATCCGGATGGTGTGCAGAGAGGCCTGAGTGTGAGTCCTGGCGGCTCACACTGAGAGCCCCTGGGTGTTGGTAATGATTATACACAAGGGCCATTTACCAAGCACTGGGTGTGTGCCAGGCGAGCCGGTGGGAGGGACGCATCATCTCATTCAGCGGGCACAGGCGGTCAGGGGAAGTGGGGGGGGGGGGGGGGGAGCCTGGTGTCATCACCTCCATTTTACAGATGAGGGCACTGGGATTCCCAGGCCCAAGTCACCAGCTACCCCAAGGTCAAGCAGCAGCTGGCCGGGTGTGTCCGATCCCCCTAATCCAGAGCGCTTATACTTATGATCTGAACTAATCTGAGCCTCAGTTTCCCCATGAAAAGAGTGAGAAGTGGGCCTGGCCACCTTGAAACCATCTGCTAGTCTGCTAGGCTTCCGAGGTGTGGTCCCAAGGCTGAGGGGGCGTGGCGTCCTCACCCTCCTCAGGCTGCGGAGAGCGGGAGAAGAAGCCATAGAGGGGAAGAGGAATTAACCTGAGAGTCGCGCCCAAGATAGGGACCTCGCCTGGGCGGGGGGATACGGGGAGGGGGTACTCACGTCGATGTTTCTTAGAATGACGCACTTCCCATTGGTGTAAAGAAAATTGTTGCCCTTGGGGTCGCCGCCGATGATTTTAGAGACGCCCCTCTCCACCTGGGGGAGGCTGGCGAACACCTTCTCTGCGGAGACACAAATCAAGCAGAGCACGTTAGGGGCAGCCCCCGCCTCATCCCCCAGGCCGGGCTGAGGACGGAGGGGTGGGAGCGGACTAGAGAGGGGCCCTGGACCGGTCTCAGCCGGTCACCTGTTGCCACCACCAGGAGGGGCGGCAGCCACTTTGAAGGAGCGCAAGGGACGGCGCGACTTCCTGGTCTGCGCTCCCGACCAGGCCCTTCAGGGACGCGGGGGCTCCCACGGGCCCAGCCCGCAGCGCCAACTTTGGGGCACCCCCACCCGGGCCGGGGATCGCCGCCGGGCGCCCCGAGGGCGGCGGGGCGCTCGCCGGCCTGCGCCCTCACCCCTCCCCCGCGGCCCGGGACCCCGCCGGGCCGCCCGCGCCCCACCGATGGCCGGGGGGACGGGGGACATAGGCGCCCACCCCGGGGGCACGGGGCCGCGGTACTTACTGATCTCGTACGGCATCCTGCCCACTTGTTACCGTGCCGCGCTCGCCGAGAGCCTCCGAGGCCGCCCGCGCCGCGAAGCAGACTGGCGGAGGCCGGGCCGGGGATGGGGGCCGAAAGGCGGCGCCGGGCGTGCCGGGCGCGGAGGGGGCGGTCCGAGGCCGGGGCTCCGAGGCCGGCTCGCGCCCTGCCCTGCGCGCTGCCGCTGCGGACGCGCCGAACCCGGAAGCGCGGCCCCGCGCGCGGCTCGCCCCCAGCTTTGACCATATATAGTCAAGCGCTCGGCTCGGCGGCTGCAGCCCGCGTGAGCCTGCGCGGACGGGGCCGCCCTTCCCCCCGCCCCGCGCGGGGCCCGCCCCGGCCGCCCCGCCCCCGGAAGTGACGTTACACACGGTCCTGTAAAAGGGCGGCGCGGGAGCGCCTACTCCATCAGAGTGGTCCTGGCCGCGGTTGGTGGAGGGTTGCGGAGTTCTTCGGGGGAAGGGAGAGCGGGCTTTTCGGGCGGCTCCTCGCTGGAGTTCTGCGGGCGCCGAGCTTGCGGTAGCGGGGGGCCGCGGAAGCCCTCTCCGTGCTTGTGTTTGTGTAGCGGGCGTTCCCGAGCCGCTAGCCTTCCTGCTGAGGCTGATTCGGCGCCCGTTCGGGTTTTGCAAACATAGTGGGTTTCTGTTTTTTTTCTTGGAAGCTAGATGAGTGGGAGTCCCCCTTCCTCAAAAACTGTCTCGCAGCAGAAACCTTAGGGATGTGTCTTTCCGGGCCCAAACTCACTCTCTCTCTCTCTCTCTCTCAAACTTTAGAAAGCTAAGAAGCCAAGGAGAGCAAAAGGGAACGTAGGTTCTAAGAATACCAGAGTGGGTCAATGACGGAGGGGGAAGGCAAAGGGGAACTTGGAAGATCGAGGCAGCGGCTCGGAGCCTCACTTTTCAGCAGGGGTTGTAGTTTTCCTGAGATGGGGGCGGGGGGGGGGGGTGCCAAACGAGAATCTGTGAAGCACCTGTGGGTACGTAAGCGTCTGAAGCCTGCGCTAGAAAACCTCACAGTGTGATGGTTGAATTCCTATTTTTCTAATCTGGGAAGCCTAGTAGACACTGTTTTCGAACTGGATCCGGGTTCTCTCTTCCTTGGCTGTTAGTCAAGAACCAAGCCTTGAACGCTCACCTGGGTAATTGCAGGTGCTTGTTATCTAGTCTGTTAGGCTCCTATCCTCCCTCCCCTTCAACTCAGTCTGTCTTCCAGATTGCAGCCTGAGCGTTTTTTCTAGAAGCTGAAACCTATTTTTTGCTTTACAAAACTCAAAGCTCTTAGGCTCAAAAGCTGAGGTCTTCAAAGTGGTTGACTGGGCCCTAAGTAAAAAGTCTCGGTTACAAAAGGCTCCATCTACTGCCCTTAGCTCTATCTTCTTTCTTCCGCACACCTGCTGCCTTGTTGCTCCCGGAATGTCCCAGGCATATTCCTACTCCAGGGCCTGGGTGATTTGTTTTCTACTTTGAATTATTCTCTCCAGAAGTACTTAACTGCTTCAGGGTCTCCTCGATAAACGTCACCTTCCCTGACGACCTTACTTTAAATCCCAAGCTTCCAGCCCTTAGGAATACATTCCTGAATCCTCCCTTTCCTGTGGTTTGTCTAGAGTAGATCCATCTGGCCCACATTGGATGTCCAAATGGATGCCCCTGCACCCCACGTGCAATCTTGGATCAAGAAACAAGGGATGTTAAAGTAGTTCTATGAACAGGACTATAGAAACGTAAATTAAGTCTTTGTACCAAATGAGGATTCCTAAAACAAGTGGTCAAGCAAGTGTTGGCTATTAACTAGAGAAACCAGGATTGAATGATCAGACTTTAATGGGACTTAAGGTTCAGAACAGGTGAATTTAAGTTCACCCTTAGGATATTTACGTCGTGGAAGGACCCCGGTGGAAATAAAACTAAGGTACCCAACCTCAAGCACTTGCAAGCTTTAACATGTATATAAAGCCTTCTGTTGGATTTTGATGCTACTTGGAAAGCAAACCTAAGTAAAACATTCCCCAAACCCTGGCTCGAGGTCTTGCTGCTAGCTTGTGATGTTGATCTGCGGACTTAAATTGGGGGCTGGGGATGCTGCTACTAGCTTAAAAAAAGTTTACAGACTACGTGACTTGGCAGGCAGTTGGGATACCAAGGTGTTATTCCTCTGGTTCGTCTCTAGTGTGAGAAACCCGCTGACCCAATCCAGGGGGACGCGGAGACTGGGAGCACAGTGAAGCGAGGCTGTAATGAACGTTCTTGCAAGAGCAGGTAACTGGATAGACACAACGGGGCAGTTACGGCAGGCAATTGATCTCCTAGGGTGCAAATCCCTCCCCTGGTTCCTCATTGGCTGAATACTACAGAGGTTATAGCCTTACCCGGAGGTCAGCTATGCCCACGTAAGGCAAAAACTACAGTCCTTGAGGGGCGCAGAGACTTCGGTTTTTTGGTGCATGCTCATTGCAAAGCCCAAGAAAATAAGCCTGCAAAAGTGGGGAGGGGAAGAACCAGGAAGTGAAGTATCCAAGGGTTTAGAACTCTGGGGGGAGGGGGGGGAGGGAGGCGGGGATGGAGAGGGGAGGTTCATATGTATTTCAAATAGGTTGTAAACCTATTGACAGCACTGCTTTTCCTTGTGAAAAGGAATCCTCTTCTCACATCTGGAACGTTCTATTTGGCTGTCTAAGCTGTAAGGACCCAGTGACCCCTGAGTGATATGTGCTGTGACTAACCGTAGTTCCAGTGCTTTTCCTCGGGTTCTCCTCCCTTACATACACCTTGGTTAATACAACCACCTAACAGCCTGCCCTTGGTCTCCAGTGGGGACCCTGAATGTCTGTATCCTGGTGACTCCTACTCTACATGTTGGTCCAGCCACTTCTGGCAACTCCTGTTCCCAGCTGCTCCCTGGCATCTCAGGGAAGTCCCGAGGGCACTTCCTGGGACTAAACCAGTCTAAGACCAACTCCCTCCCCCCCCCCCCCCCCACAGGGCTGATTCTTTGAGGGCTCCCTTCCCACAGCGACCAGCAATCCCTGTCTCCGGCTGCACTGGTCAGAAACCTTAGCCCGATCTCACCCGATCTCACCCCTACGTTCGACCCTTCACCAAATCTCGTTCCTTGAATGCCTGCATCTCTTAAATCTAACACTTCCATCTCCTAAACACGGCTGGCCTTCAAGCTTTCTCGCCTCCTCTGGGCTACTTTAACCACTTCCTAACTGCTGTATCCACTCAGAGCCAGAGTAACCTCAAACCTTGTCAGCAACCCCCACACCTGTCTCTTAACATGTGGGCCTGGGGAGGATGTTGGTCTCTAAGGCCCTGGGGGACCCAGGCTTTGGTTGGCTCTCCAGTAGCTCTGTCCCTAGGTCTTTTCCAGCCACAGGGGTCACCTCAGGGCTTCTCAGCTCTGCTGCTCTGCACGGCAGCTGCTTGAGAGCTGTGGCACCTGTGGTTTCTGAGCTTTCCCTGACACCCCAGGGTAACGTGGTTGCAGTTGCTTGAGTGGGGTAACTGACAAAACCCTTCCACGGGCTTCCAGGAGTAAGTACGAGGCCTCGCTGCTTCAAGTCTGTTCTGACAAATATTTTGTGGTGAAAATAAGGGTTCAGAATGCGTGGCACGCTTAGCCCAGGCGTCCTGGTTACCCCTTCCATAAATGAGGAACCTACAGGAGACCTCTGAGGCTCCTGCTTCCAGAAGCTTTGCAGAAAAACAAAGGAATCGCAGGAATTCTGGCCTTGTGTGCAAGGCCTGTAAACCTACTTGCACACTTCCGACCCTCCTGTTCTCATGTCTGAGGATCTGGAAAGGGATCTCCTTCCTGTTAAAGAATATTGGGCCCCTGCAAAGGGCACTGTGCCCAGATGCTGCAAGAGCCCAAGAATGGGTGCTGATCCTCTAGAAGAGCTTGTGGTTGGACTAGTCCATCTCCTGGAGGCAGGGTCCTGTACACTAGGGGAACTTCCCCATCACGGGCTCAGATTTCTCTAGAAATCTTGGTCTCTTTCCTGGGTCCTACCCTACCATTTGCAAGCCAGCTTGGGTAAACCTCCCTCGATTGTCTCTGGAATGTTGCTGCAATAGATAACGTCTCCATCTCTAAGCTGGCCACACCGCCATTCTCTCCAATCTGCCATGAGCAGACCCTCACTTGGAAATGGCCAGGGAAACGTCCAGATTTGGCCAAAGGGTCAAACCCTAGTTTACCTATGAATGGGAGCGGAGTGACACGGGGCAGACTTAGCTATAGGCTACCCACCCCATGATCCTGGGAGCCTGGGGCGGCAGGGCTTTGGGCTGCCCTTCTAGAAGGGAGAACTATTGGGAGTGGGGCCATCACCCAATGAGCTCTCCTGCTTGTCCTGTCAAAGAGGGTTGATAATGCAAAACCCTGGCCTGTCTCTCTCAACCTATAGAAGAGTGTTAACCTCTGGTGTGTAAATTCTCCAGCGCTGAGTGTCACGCCTTGCTGTGGATGCTTCCTGTGAAGCTGCTCAAAAACCAATGGTATTTCATGGCCCCGTGGGGAACCACGCTTTGCCACATGACTGCCTAATACCTGTAACCAGTGCGACAAGAGTGTTCAAATTCCTGCAAGCCGTAAGAACTTGTGCATAAGTTTTCCCATTTGAGCTTCTCTATAGCACCTCT
This sequence comes from Acinonyx jubatus, assembly GCF_027475565.1. NCBI lineage: Eukaryota > Metazoa > Chordata > Mammalia > Carnivora > Felidae > Acinonyx > Acinonyx jubatus. The sequence goes on along the minus strand of NC_069382.1, from coordinate 194,675,168 downwards.
ATCTCTAGGAGAGCTCTGTTCCTGCGTAGCTCCAGACTAAACACAGTTCAGGGAACATCTCTTACTTGATTACTGATCTTCGTTCTTCAAAGCCGTGCTTCATGGACCGCTAAACCTCCGCTATCTGTCCTAACCTGGTTCGAGACTTGGACTTGCACAACTTCACTCTTTGAGCACAGGACTGTGAAGGCTCTGGGCCAACCCTTCGCTTCCCCTCCAGTCTTTGCTCTTTGTACTGACCTCCTGTAAGTTGTAGGATGAATACAGCCACTGCTCTTGCTTTTCTCTGCTGCCTGCTACTTGGCACAGCAGGTGAAATGGTGCCCTGAAGGGAGGTAGAGTCCCTGTCCTCACCTCCGCCTCCCTTGAAGGAAGGGCTTTCTTGGACTTCCCTGATCTTTCCGTGAGCACTTGTGAGGACTTGCCCAAGTTTCAAAGCAAAGGGCTACAGCCAGGATTCAAGCTTGGGTCTGCTGTCTCCAGAGCACAACTGTTGCCCTTCGTGGGGAAAGGGCTGGACGGGACCGGCGCAGCGTTCGCGAATCTTGGTGTTGATGAATAGACCGCTTTATCCCCTTGCAGTGAGCGGTGCAATCCCGTAGCTCTTTGGGCAAGTGCAAGGATGTCCGTCACTCTCTAGTTGAAACGCTCTGTCCTTCTGGGACAGATACTTAGAATTACAATGTGGCCTTTTCCCGGACTTACACCAGAAAATGATCCGGCTGGCTCTGGGGACCTCTGTCCAGGTTGTACCCATAAAGCAGGCATGTGGCTATGCGATCCCTTGACATTCTGCAGTGCTTGGGGTGTCTGGTCTTGTTGCATCCACACGACTCCTGAAACAGAATGCTACGGGCACCGGTGACAGTCGCACAGAGTTGCAACATTGCAACAAAGTTTATTGCAATGAGAGGCAAGGCAAACTGATCGATCGGGACCGACACTCTTGACCCGAGTGCGGTCTCGAACAACCGGTGTATGGGAGGTTTTATAGCCGACCACATCGTCTTATCACCTGGGAACAGAACAAAGGAATAGTTCCCAGGTGGAAACAGTTCAAACAGGTCCTTGCCCCAATCCAATCAAACACTAATCCATCTCTTGATAGGATGAGGCTGTTATCTTTTAATCTACAGTGTTAAAGCTGTTATTTCTTAAGGCTACAGGTTAGCCCTACACTACAATTTAACCCTTACATAAGGACACAAGCCATATGGGATTGAGGCCTACCTACTCTGGTAGGACCTCATCGTAATAGATTGTCAGCAATGACCATATTTCCAATTCACCTTCTGAGGTACTGGAGTTTAGGACTTGAATGTATCATTGGGGGGATACATCTCCGTAACAGTAGGTAAGAAGCTTGCTGGTTTCACTTGACCGTCCTCTCACCCTGAGCCCTGATTGATGTCCTGAGGCCCCCTTGGAGAGAAAGACACAAGATGCTGGAGTGTGCAGATGTATGCTTTGGCAATGACAGCAGTGACACGAGAGGTTCACCACCCATCTTTGGAGCACCTGCCCTTGGGGAAAACCAACTAGGGTTTATAAACAGATCCATGGGCAGGTGTCCTACCAAAGGGTCTCCAAAGTAATGATAAAACAGCTATTGTCTGTCCCACCCCCTGATCTGGCATTCCATTCTAAAATGCTCAAATGTAGCATCTTAAACAGCTGCCTCTGGAACAGACCCCAGAGAACACTTTGGGCGTGTTTGGTAGTTACTTGCTGCCCTTGGGACTGTGAGCCTAATTCCTCGACCTGACCTAGCGTAGCCATGAAGTTACTTCTGCGTCCAAGTGCAGCCACAGGGTGGAGGCCGCCGTGGATGGCCAGGAGCCGTTTGGCCTCCGTGCTTAAGTCTGGGCCTGCAGAAGGCCTTCGTTAGGTCCTTTGTCCTGGCTGGGTGGGCTCTAGTCCCCACCAGTGGCCTTGAGTTAGGATAGTCGGCCTCTGTGTACGTGGACAACTTATCTGTATTGTAATGTCTGTTTCCAAAGCAGTAGCTCTAAAGGGACACTGCAGAGTGAGGCTGGAGATGACAGTGTTCCAACTCTGACATCAAAGTTAACGGATCGAGGAGCACCACTACATTGGGGGATGATTCGCATCTGGTTTTGATTTTATTCCGACTCTGACATCAGTTAATGGACCAAGGAGCACCACTACATACAATTGGGGATAACTTGCATCTGGCTTTGATTTTTTTTAAATTCAATTGATGGTTACATTTGTTTCAGGTGTATAACTGATTACTTCCACACAACACCTGGTGCTCATCACAAGTGTTTAATCCCTACCCTGTTTCACCCATCCCCCCATCTCTTATAACTGCTTGTTCTGTAAGAGTTTGATTCTTTTTCCCCTTGGCTTGTTTTAAGTTTACCTGAGTGACATCGTATGATCTTTGCCTTTCTGACTTGGCTTAGCATGATACTCTAACTCCATCCATGTCTCTGCAAATGGCAACATTCCATTCTTCTTGATAGCTAAGTAATATTCCACTGGACGTAAATCTTTATCCATCAGTTGGTGGACACGTGGGCTGCTTCCATCATTTGGCTATTGTGGATAGTGCTGCTATAAATATGGAGACACGTGTATCCCTTTGAATTAGTATTTTTGTGGTGTTGGGGCAAATACCTAGTAGTGCGATTGCCAGATGGTGGGGTAGTTCTATCTTGAGAAACCTCTACACGGTTTTCCACAATGGCTGCATCAGTTCGCATTCCTACCAGCAGTGCAAGAGGATTCCCCTTTCTCCACATCCTTGCCAACAGCTGTCTTGTTTTTAGCCATTGTGACAGGTGGGAGGAGTATCCCCCTGTGGATTTGCATTTCCCTGATGAGTGATGTTGAGCATCTTTCCATGTGTCAGCCATCTGTAGGTCTTTGGAGAAATGTCTACTCAGGGCTTCTGCCCATTTTTTAAATTGGATTTTTTTAATATTTATTTTGAGAGCAAGCGTGAGCAGGGGAGCAGGGAGAACCCCAAGTGCAGGGCTCAAACTCCCAAAATTGAGATCCTGAGCTGAAATCGAGTCTGATGCTTCACTGACTGAGCCACCCCAGGGCTACTGAGCTTTAAAATCTATAAAAATAAACTTACAGCTACTCTTTACCATCAGGTCTCCCTTGCAAGTATCGTCTCCCATCCCATAGGTTTCCTTTTAGTTCTGTTTGCTTTGTGCAGAAGTCTTTTACTTTGAAGTCACTTTTTTTTGGCTTTTGTTTCCCTTGCTTCAGGAGACCTACCTAAAAAGTTGCTACAGCCAGTCTCAAAGAGGTATTGCCTGTGTTCCCTTCTAGGATTTCTATGGTTTCAGGTCTCATATTTAGGTCGTGAGTGAATCCATCTTGAATTTTTGTGTATGGTGTACGAAAGTGGTCCAATTTCATTCTTTAGCATGTTGTGGTCTAGTTGTCCCAACACCATTTGTTGAAAGGACTATCCTTTTCCCACAGGATATTCTTTCCTGCTTTGATGGACCGTATAGTTGTGGGTTCACTTCTGGTTTTTCTATTCTGTTCCATTGACCTAATGTGTTCATTTTTGTGCCAGTACCATACCGTGTGAGTACTACAGCTTTGTAAGATGATTGAAGTTTGGCTATAAGGGTGCCTGTCTGGTTCAGTTGCTAGAGCATGCGACTCTTCCTCCTTGGTGTTGAGTTAAAGCCCCATGTTGGTCTTGGAGCTTACTCAAATTCTCCAGTTTTGGTTTCTTCCCCCTCTTAAAATAAGGTCTGCAGTCTTCTCTGGATATGTCTGTTCCATTCAAGCCCTACGGGTCTCTGGGCTGCACCTATTCTCAGGATTGGGCAGGTACTTACATGTCTGAGAGAGCCCCAGACTGGACGATGGTGCAGCATTGGCTACTGTGGAGACTTGAACGTGGGAGAGGGAGTGTGGGTCTTTAAGATGCCTGCCCCTGTCGGTTAGAAATGATAAAGGTCAGGCAGTGTGTTTTCACGTTAGCCATGCACCTAGTGTCTGCCTGGTATGGTGTGGATATTGAGTAGAGGACTTCCTCCTGGACCACTAGAAACCAAAGGGGAAGAAGATTTTAAATCCCAAGAGTGTTGGGATCCAGTGTTCCTAGTGGTGGTCCTTGCAACTTTTGCACCTTAGTTGCAAATGCCTTGTTACAGAGCAGAGACAGCCATTATTCTAGCGAATGGCTGCTTGTGTAGCACAGTATATCAGTATTTGCTTGCAAAGAGCTGATTGCAACCCTCTCTTGGTGCCCACCAACCACACCCCACTTTCTAGTGTCAAGATACTTGACCGTTGAGGAATCAAGCCAACGCTTCTGGATGTTTCCATTAGGCATTCCCCAGAACCAGCAATTGCAAACCAGCTCCCAGGACCCCTGCCATACTGTAAAGGAGTAAACCAGCTGGGGCTAATCTGTTTTTTTTTTTTTTTGGTAGTGCTTAAAGTCGTCAGTCTCATTATAAACACTGCACATGCTAAACATGGGATATTCGTAACTGCAGTTAGACCGTGACTCTCCTGGGGCAAGTCATGGAGCCTAGGTCTCCTGACTCAATTAGAGATTTCCTCTTCAGGTATACAGAGGAGTTACAGCTATCGGGGATGGTGGGGGTCAAGGTCCTAACCATACAGCTAAGACTTCGGGAAATGATAGTATCGTTTGGGTACACTGCTCTGGGCTGTGGTCTGGGTCCTTTGGGTTTGTCCCAATGGCTAGAAAACCCAGTTCTACCTGAATTTCTGGAGGTTGAGTCCTGGGACATGGCTCTGAGTGAATAGAGGTCAGTTCTTGTATTTCTACCTGATGCAAACATCTAGACTTAGGACACACTGCGGGCTTCCTAACTTCTCAATCTGGACAGAACTGGCCTTTAACCCTGATGTTGGAGAGGACCTAGAATCCCAAAATTACTTCCCATAAAGCTGTCTGATTTAGTAGCAGGTCAACTCCTTCTGTGGTTGACTTGTTGATGATGGCTAAATCATACCTAGTGTAAAGAGAATTGGCTGAGCTTTAATAGTGCTGATCGTACAAAAGAAACCTTACAATTAGCTCCAGACTTAAGAGGATAGCTCGGCTGTGTAACCTTATTCCCTTGGCAAACCCAGTCACTAAAATGACCGAAACTAAGACCTTTAAATGAAATAGCAGTTCTTAAATCAGCTGCTGCTTTAAGTCACCTGTGCACACAGGACTCCTAAAACTTAAGTGACAAGACTGAATCTCCCTATCTGTATTGTTGGCCTAATTCCAGATTAACTCAATGTACCGAATCGTGCTCTGCAGACAGGAACAGGCTGCTTCAGATGCATCCTTCACCGGACAGAACGTACCTGTGAGTCTCTGCCACACTGATGTTAATTGTTTTTTGAGGCGTGGAGATAAAGGTGCTTTGTAAACTGTCAATTTTCTCTCCAGATGTGACAAGTTAATGTGGACTATGCATCTAAAGTTCTTCCTGTGTTCAGATGATGTGCTGAGGGCCCAAGACCTCCCAGCTAAAAGCCTCGGTGGCGTTAGGGCCCAGGGCTGTCTGATGCTTGGGTCCTTGCTCATAACTATTGCCTTAGGATGTGTAAGGACTCCAAAGGCCTAGTGTTGGGAGGCCGACTTTTGCTCTGGCCAGGATTTCATTGTGGGAACGAGGTTAATTACTTATGGGGGAGGTAAAAGGATGATAGTCTGTAACCAAAGGAAGTCTGGTGGATAAGTTCAGATGAGGGAGCGGCTGTTCCTACCTCTTGTGATTGGGAGGGACTTTCGGTAAAAATGGCTTTGAAGCTAGATTGCTTAGTATACAGAAGTCTACAGAAGGTAAACAGAATAGTCTGGCAGCAGGTGCCGGGTGAATTAGTGCTAAGGATTGCCCTAAGAGACTATCTAGAGAGCTGGCCAGGGAAGGGCTGGCCTGCGTGAGGTGTTGTGCTTTTCCTGAGGGGATGGTGGGTAAGGCTTTTAGAGCTTCTCGGCAAGGAAACTTGATCAGACTACTGCTTGAAGACCTGGTTCTTCCTGTCCCTAGGGACTGGCAGTGGATGCTCATTCTAGAGACAGGGTGGATAGTGCTAATGAGCATGGGAACAGGGACTGCATTAGTGCATCTATGGGGACACTTTATAGTTGGGCCTCTGAGTCTATGGGAGCATTCAGTTCTGTGGCCACAGCCAAGTTCAAGTCAGTGGGTAGGAACTGCTTTGGATAGACAGACACTGGTCCTTTCATGGCCTCCTCAGGTTAATCACCTTAATGTCAAGTACTTAAGGTAGTGTTTGCATGTTCTGGTGGCTGGCCTTTGATCCCCTAAGGCAACAATGGTGCCCCAGTTTACAGTGAGAACTGGCCAGACCTAAATCAGTCCGGGTACAAGACTTGATCCTGTCACTGAGGGCTTGTCTTCTGTAACACTTATGACCCCATGTGAAAAGATCCTTGAATTCCTACTTTCAGAACCACAAATCAGCATGAAATTGTGAACTTTTGAACCCTTGTTGGCAGGAAATTTTGCTGCTCAACTGTCTCCTAGTTCCCATATAGCCAAGGCCTTTTTTTGCTGCTTTATGCAGTTGGAGTTAGGAGAGGAGCATGTCGCCATTTTTGGCAATTGCTGTGTCCATTTTTAGAAAGCCCAGCTGTATACAGCATTCTTTCAAATGCCGGTTGATGGCAGAATGTTGCTGGCTTTCGGGAACTTGTAGAGTTCTAAGTGCTGATTCCAGCTGAGCAAAAAGATTAGCTGTTTCTTGAGGTTTCTTGGAAACCTGGTGCTAGGGTCATGGGTGGTGTGCATTAAGCTCTAAGAGAAGCTTCCTTGGCTTCTGTAATGGAATCTATTCCGGGATGCTGAGGGTGAAGGGTCAAGAACTAGCTACCTCCCTATGGGGCGGGGGGGGGGGGGCACTCTTCCCATCCTACAGGAGGGAGCTGTGCCCTTTGACCTTCACTCTTATTCACCATTGTCCTCACCACCAGGGAACAGATGCCTATGGGCAGTAAGGTCACTGGTCTTGTGTACCCTGGCTTCTGGCTCTTGCTTTCTTGGTGTTGGATCTATGTGGCTGCTCTTGAAGTCCTGCAGTATACTTCCTCATGGAAGCTCACCCAATCAGAACTTCCCATACTTGGAGTGTTGGTGCCTAAATCCAACCTTCATCTCCTTGCCCTTGGGGTCTCTAAAAAGGCAGCGCACTCCAGGGACTCTTAACAAATGGCAATAGATGAATCCCTTTTGTAATGGTAAAGTTCAGTGGAGAGAACTTATATTCCAGTTTAATAGAGGACTTCTAACTTCTCAAGTGCATGGTCGTCTTTGGGTTGAGACTGAGGGCCAATTTGGGAGAATGTGCTTCCTGGTATGGCCAGAGGTCCTGGTGTTCTCCGCTTAAATTCCTGGCAGTTGTGGGCCACCCTGGCTGAGTGAAGTCAGCCTCTATTATGGCTACAACTGGCCTTAGGGTGCCTAGCCGTGTGGAGTCTTAGAACCGCTAGAGTATCAAACATGACGTTGACTGGAACCCTCAGGCACGAGGCTCTAGCTGGGCTGGGAAAACTTATCTTCGTTGAGGTACATCCATCTGCACCCCCACTTTGAGCAGACTCTAGGATTTGAGTGGAGAATTTCTTTGCTGCGGTCTGAAGAGGCTTGAGGTGGAGATGCCAGACACAGCACCAGAGCTGGTCTCCGAGACAGAGGTTCAGCTAGCTCTTTGACCAGCCCAAGCCTCTGATGCCTTTGGGGCCATGCTCACTGGGAAAAGTCAGACTTGTTAGGCTAGAAGTGGAGCATGGAATGGAGCCAGGAGTGTTGTCTGGTATTTATGGAACCCTCTGTAGGTTGAGCCTAGTGAACTAGAGTATGACCTGAATGTGGAACTTACCTAGAAACTTGCTTGGTTGATGCAGTGCTGGCTAACTTGGGAGCCTGCTTTGGGAGCCAGAGTGGGAGGGGGGAGCTGCTCCAGGAGTGTGGTGGTGTGTTCCTGGCCTGGCATCTCTGGGTGTGCCGTCCTCAGTCCTGAGTAACTTGGAGAGCTGACTTGGGATGGCCTCAACACCCTGTTCAAACAAAGTTACTGTCTCAGTAGTAACCGTGTTCTGTCCCCCATCTGTGCCAAGTTTTTCAAGACTCAGCCTGTCCCACAGGGGCTGCTGCTAAGCCAGTGCCACCTATGGGGCCATGGCTGTGGAATTCACCAGAGGGTAAAGCCTTGCTGGGCCTCTCTCATCCTATAGAGATGCTTGAGCTATGGGGATGGAGTCTCTGGATCGATGAGAGCAGGCAAACTTGGCTCCTGTTGGATTTAAGAGGACCCTGGGAATGCAACTGAGGTTTCAGTGCCTCCTTATCCTATGGGAGACCTGGAGGTAATGGTCATGGAGAGAAATTCCCCAAATGTCAACAGCATGAGTAGCCTTCAGTGTGCCCTCAGCACTAGAGAGAACACCAGGAGTGTAGGGCGATGGCTCTCTGACAAAGCTCAATGTGGTAACTGTGGAACACCTTTGAAGGGTCCTTATCCCTTTGACATGTGACACTCGACCATGGAGAAGACTCTTTTCTGTGCTGGCCTCACATTTTCCTGTATCCCTTGGTGGAAAATCAGCTCTAACTAGAGAGAAACTCTTTAGCACACTTAATGCACAAACAGGTAAGCAAGGCCTTCTCTTTTGTGTGCATCTGTCTCACTGGAGGGCAGTATGGCATCAATGTGGAGATGGCCTCAATGTTTGTCAGTCTGAATTTTGAGTAAATCTGGATGGGGTTTAAACGTGTCTCCCTTGTTTGCTGTAAATGAGTTGGTCGGGTTCTTCAAGAAATATTTTTGCAAGACTACAATGAAGGTTCTATTAGTTGCCTGAAGCCATCCTGAATAGCCCCTTTAGGTGGGCTGTGGGATTCCTGGTGTTTTGGTCACAGCATCTACTCAACCGGTTATACAGAACTTAAGATGGAAGACCAGGGCCTGTGTTTATTGCTTTGAGGACTTGGTGGTCAGGGGTGACTTCTGTGGGGACTGTACTGTTGTGCTGGTAGCCCCTAAATGGAGACTGCTTTGCCCTGGTCTTAAGTTCTAGTACTGCAGCCTTCACCATTCCTCTGTAGGAAGTCCTACCATTCTGGGAGGGCCATGGATACAGGAGGTTGGCCTAGAAGGGGGCAGGGGGTATTTCAACTTTCCTTTGCACTGATGTTTGTTCACTCTTGGAGTCTTGTCTCCCAAATATGATTTGATGTCCTAGAATATTGCAGGTGCACTAGAGGTGGGAGGGAGGGGAGACCATGAGGAACAACACGAATGGCCATGGGAATCTGGATACTACTGGGTTGTGTGATGGGCTCAAATGAAGTACTTGACAAAACTGAACGAAATGTTAAAAGAAGTCAAGTCAAATAGAAGAGAACTGTAGTAAGAACAAACATCTCTTTAAAAGTGAAAAGACCATTTTTGAGGGGGTACAGAGAAGGTTGGCTTTACCTTTCTCTTGGCCCAACATCCTGGAATCTTAGCTTTTCCCCAAGTTGACCTTCCTTCTGTAGGGCTTTTTGACACACCTGCTCTTGAAGTCTGTATTGGTCTCCACAAGCTAAGGGCCCTAGTCCATGAACAGGGAGCCCCAAATGTGATAGGGTGTCTGAAGGGGACACGAGTGGGAAAGTAGCTAGCTCTGCACAGGAGCATGGAGCTTAAGTGGGCTGCCAACCCTTCCCACAAGGAGGCCCTGGGATCTGGACAGTGGTGGGATGGGGAGAGATCAGGCATCCCATCCTGGGAGGGTTTTGCCAACTGGGCAAGGTGGGCAGAAGGGTGTCAGCTTCTCCCAGTTACTTTGGGAGAAGCAAAGTACCCAGTCCTGACGATCTGGAATCTAAGACCAAGTCCTCCCTGTGGGAATCGGGACTCCCAATTGTAACTTAGTGCCAAGTGGTGTCCTTGTCAGGTCCCATCCAGCAAACATGTCCTGTAACTTTTGAGGAACAATCCTTGAAATCTGGGTGCCTGGCGTAATTCAGGAGATAATGTCTGGACTTGCACGTGAGTATGGGAGCCCTTGGGGTAGGGTCACATAGGGATGTGGACAAGAAGCTGGAGTCCGTGAGCACAGGATGGGGTTGCATCCAGGTATATTTGGAGACTATCAACCTGTACTGAGTTTCTCATTTCTGGGCTCTAGTGGAGATTGCCACATAAATCCTTAGAGAATAAATGGGATGTTTTCGGTGATCACATTGGAGAGCCCACGCAGATTTCATGGTAACTGGTTGAAAATGGGAGAGAAAATTTAGGAATGGCCTCTTCAGCCCTTCACTTTCCTGTCTGTGTAGGTGTGGAACCTTACCTAAACCAGGGTGTCCAATGTCAAAGACCTCTGTAGGATGACCAGCATCAATTGGGTGCCCAGTTGCCTCCTAAGGGCCTACAGATGGGAGCCTCCAAATGGGCAAAGCAGGGAGACCTTGCTTGCTTCCTGTGAAGTTCCTAAAGCTGCACCACAAGGTCTGGGATGGGCCACAGTCCAAGGGGCTTCTTGGACTGCTTAGAAAAGGGACCTTGGGGAATCTGTTCATGAGATTTATTGGTAACACCTGATGTCCTAGAGGGCCATGACCAATGATGCTGTGGCTTCCTCTGGGGGCTTTGGCCGGCTGATTGGGGTGGGGGTGCTGGGCAATATGGAAGCAGGTTTGGGGGCAGCATGCTTGGCTTGGTGGTTGCCCCAGTGGACATGGGCTCCTTCCTACACACCCACACCTATGCCATGCTTGTGAGTTTGCAGGACATGCTGATTCTTCTCTCGATGGATGTCAAAGTTCTGTCTTCTGAGATGGAGTCTCTGCCAGACCAGAAGCTCAATGAGGGCGAGGAAACATGCTGATGGATGTGTTTCTGGCTCTTAGCAATGAAGCCAAACCTTCCATTTTACAGCTTAGGATGTAGGCCTTTTAAACAGTAATTCCTGGTAAACTGTGTTCTCTGGATTCTCCAAGTATGCATACTACTGAAAAGAACAGTTAGGGGCACTTGGAAGTTCTGTTCCCCTGTTCAAACTGAGACTTCACCCTTTAGGGTGGACAGTGTGCTCAACCACAGGCACTTGATAGTGGAGTTTGATCTGCCATGAGTGGGGTGAGGCTGGTAGTTGCTGGATGACCACCTAGTGTCTGGCATGGAAGCTCGATTCTGAAACCTCTCCAACTCCTGATCTGTGATTTACACTTTGTCCTTGGTGAGGGTGCCATGAAAGTGGGGAGAAAGAATGGGGTCACAGATCTGGCCCTGAGAAGGGGGCCCAGTGGCCTGCTGTATACATTCTGATCACTTAATACCCTCCATCTGTAGACTCTTCCTATTCACCAGATAGCTCTGCACTTTGCTGAACTACCTGGACCAGATGATCTCAGCCTTAGGACCAGGAACCTCCTCTCTTCTGTGGCATCTGTACTTCATTAAAAATCTTTAATCACGGAGGGGCCTTTCATTGACTTTTCCCATGTAGACTTTTGAGGGGGCTTGATCTTTGAGCAACTAGTCTTTGCTAGACTTCAGTTCCCTCTTTGCTTTCCCCCTGACCTATGCTGATCTTCCGTCGGAAGTGATGTGTAAGCCTTACCCACAGAGAGAAGGCCTAGTCCCTGTCTAGTTAGCTATCAGCTACAGAATTAGTATGTGAGGAAGCAGTGGTCTTTGATAGAAGTCAACAGTTTTCCCCACTCACATGCCAGACCTTGGGTCATTGGTAGCCTTGAGTCCTCACACACATTTCCCTGAGGTGTGGGGCTCCTCTTATATGGAGTGGTAACCCAGCATGGTGCTAGAGGAGGACTTTTTTTATAAATAGGGTTACTGTAGTTTCAGTCGTTAGATTTTCTGTTCTCAGGATCAAACTGGGCCTTGCTTAGTGGCTCACTTGTACACCCATCATGATCGACTCGGAAAGGAAGGGAGGTTTTTCTTAGCTCCTTCCCCTCCAACCAAATAGTGGTGGAGCCTAAGCCCATGCTGCACAAGTTGGGGAGGATGGGGTTTCATTTCCATCGTTGGCTGGACCTCACCAGGGTTGTCTTGTAACCCTGAGTGCCAGAAATGTCTACTTCTTGTCCGGGGTGGGGGAGGGGGTCTTGTGAATTCAGGGCTGGGTACCAGGAATTTCTCCAGGGTTCTGGTCCCTCAGCTTTGACATGTTCATAGCTTTTTTGTGGACCAAGTTGCCACTTTGTTAAACAGAGACAGACTGTCTGAATCACTGAGAATAATGGCAAGTGATTTCAAACATGTATTCAGGACTTAATGCATTGGTGGGGGATGACTTGGGTAATTCTATCACTGAGCTGTCACCAGATAGCTTTCTTGATGACTTGCCCATGTTCTTCATGGGCTCTTGAGCTTATGTCCCCATTGTGGAGTATGTGGCTTCAGGGCATATGAGCAGTGGAGCAGAGGAAACTCCTTGCTGGACTTTGGCAAAAGTGGAATAAGACGCTTGTCTTAGTGTCTGGTTTGTTTCACTTAAGGTTTCTCAAGGTTGATCCATGTTGTAGGTGTGGGCACTTGGTTCCTTTCCATGGCTGAAAAACACGTTACATGCACATATCCTTGTTCTGTGGTAAGGACACTGGTTTCCTTTGGTTCCTTTGAATTCTTCAATGAATACTGATGCTCACTTACCTGCTTCAGTTCCTAGTTTAAGTTCCTGAGGTATGTAAAAGAATTGCTGCATCGTAAGCACTTTGAGGAACTGCCAAATCGTGGATGATTTCTAGAACTGGTTCTATGTGGAAAATCTCTTCCTGAGGTCTTTTTGGAATATCCCCCCTCCCCTTAGGTGATAAAATCCACTGCTTGGTTTCATGCTTGGAATTCACTGAAAAAGGCAATCTGGTTTTTCAGGGCCTAGATCAGGAAGACTCTCCTGCCCCTCCTCCCCCTCCCCCTCCCCCCTCCAACTGTCAAGATCTTTCCTTACCTCAAGGACACTGCAGGGTCATTGCTGTTAAGATTCAACAGACCCCTCAGCAACCAGTCCTTGTGTATATTGTCAATCTTAAACATAGCCACATTACCAGCAAAAGGAATTATTCAGGGATAGAATTACAATTTGGAACTATAGAAAACTATAGAAAAACAAAAGGCAAATCCAGAGAAGGGAAGAATTCTTGTAGAAGGAAGTTGGGAGGGGCTGTCTGGAATGGAAATCCACTGGAGGAGAGCAAGAGTTCAGGGCTGTGGTGGCTTCCCATTGGCTGGGTTGTTGCTGGGGGAGGAGGTAAAGTGTTTCCTGCTGGGGTTTGCCAATGGCAGTGGTAGTGCATGAAACCTCTTCAGTACTTTCTGACTCCATTTAAAATGAGGTCTTTATTCATTTTCACAAAATCAAATAGGATATGCCCTATCAAGCACTCATCTTTGATTTGATGCCAATGAATCTTCGTCCACTGGCAATCTGTTGAATTGGGGGATTCCTTGTATGGTCAAGTTAGACACTGCCACTGAGTTGGCAAGATTCGTTTAGATTGAAGTTTCATCCACTCGCTTGTAGCTTTTGTTTCTCTTGGTTCTTTGACCTGTCCTTGGATTCTTCAGGTACATGTCTACAGCCTGCACCAAGTGGGGAATACTGCACATCAGTGGCCATGTGTCTAGAACAGTCTGAAAAACCTCATGGGGTCTGTAATGGGCTCCTGGTTGCAGGGGGTGGTCCTTTTAGGAAGTGGCATCTCCTGTTGTGTTCCCTAGTCTCCACCATCCCTGAACCCGGCAGCTTCTGTGTTGGAGAATGGAGTACTTGCGTCCACTTCATTCCCGTGGGTTTTCACCTTCTGTTTGAGAGTGAGAAGGCCTCTTCCTGCATTAGGTTCCTCACCCCTATAGTAAGGGTCATCCCTGGACTGTGGTGAATGAGGGAAGAAGGAGCTTAGGGAGCAGAGACTGGGCCAGGATTGACCTGGGCATTTGTGAACTCACCCAGGCTGACTCGGAAGAAAATGAGATTTTCTTCAATCTCTACCTCCCCTGCCAAACTTTGGAGACTCTTCTGAGCTCTGGGGCCAGGCTGAACTAGCATGGGCCCCTAGTCTGTCTGCTCAATGCACAGCAAAGCCAATTCCTGAGACATGGAATATGTGGCAAAGGAAGGGTTTATTCGAGAGGCAGCCAAAGGAGATGAACAAGTAAGCCTCAAGTCCACCTCCCCAGAGGAGAGTCAGGGAAACTTAAGGGCAAATGAAAATAGGTCTGGGTAAGAAGTTGCTGCACTTAGTCCATGAGCCCTTTGGCTACCAGTTTCAGTTGGTTGGGGTTGATCTTTTCATATCCTGGACCCAGCTGGGGTGGTCTTATAACTTCATGTGCCCCACATGTCTTTTATCTCTAGTCCTTACCCTCCCAACTCCTGGGGGGGGGGCTTCCTGGGATCAGGTGTCCTGAAGGGTCTTTTGTTGGGACTTGTTCCCACAGAACCACAAGGGACATGAGGATTGGGGTCTGGGTGTCAGGATGTCTCCTCAAGGCTCCTGGTCCCCAAGCTCTGATGGGTGGATAGTGTTGCTGTTTCTAGGCAGAGGGAAGAATGTCAGACTAGTGGGAGGGGCTTTCCAAAAGGCATTCAGGACACATGCTTGTGGATACTCTCACTGAGCTGTCAGCAGACAGAGCCTGCCTGGGGTGTCTTAGTCTGGGGAGCTCTCATGGACTCCTGGCTTTGTCCCCATGATGAGAAGGCACACAGGAGCACAGCTGGGGAAGCCCCTCACCAGGTTCCTGGTGGGGAACAGGCTTGTGGCCTGTTTTTCTGCCCTGTCTCCTGTCGTAGAACTTGAGATTGGCTCTGTCTTGGACCCTGAGGCTCAAATATGGTATGGATAGGTAGAGATCTTCTTCTGGTATTTATCTCGACTTTCTGAGTTTCTTGGATCAGGGCATAGTGTCTGTCCCTAACCTTGGAAAATTCTTGCCCATTATTGCTTCAAATATTCTTCAGGGGAGGTGGAAAGTCTGAGGAGGCTGAGGGTTGTGTATCCCCTATCCCTTAGATCGGTTAGGCTTTGGTAAAATAGTTCAGGTAAAGTAGTTTGCAGGCCTTGTTGAAAACCGAGCTCTGCATATATTTCAAAATGGCTCTTCTCCCCTGCCTGCTGGAAGCACAGGGATTTTCCTCTGACCTGCAGTGAGACTTGGTGGGGAAGCTTACAGGTAAGCCATGAAACTGTTGGTCTCCTGAGACTGGGCTCCCACTGGAGTTCTTAACCCTCTACCAGTTGATACTGAGCCTGGATCAACTTGTCAATTCTAGTTTAATGTGTTTCTAAAGGTACTGGCTCTGCCCAGGCTTCTCCTGGGCTTCTGCTTATAAAGGGAGACTCTATCCTGTTTGGTTCCCCACCTGTTGGGGCACCAGATTAGCCTGTGACCTCTTGGGATCTAAGTTTTTTCTGGTTCATTTGGTGTCACTTTGCTACTCTTCTGGAGTAAAAGCTGACCTCCAAACTCTTCACATGTCCCATCCTGAGAGGAAACTTCCTAACCTTCCTATAAGCTTCTAGACCAAAATACCATAGATGAGGTTGTTTAAACAATGGTACTCTCACAGTTCTGGTGGCTGAGCAGTCAAAGACAAAGGTACCAGCAAATTCTGCTAAGGGCTCTTTTCCTGGCTTGTAAACAGTGGCCTTCTTGTTGTATCCTCGTGGTGGAGTGAGCTCTGGTCCATTCCTTTCCATCGAAGGATGCTAACGCTGTTATGGGAGTGCTACCTTTATACCTAAACCTAATTACCATCCCCAGGTCCCACCTCCAAATACCCTCATGCTGTGTGAGGTCTTCAACAGAAGAACTTGATGGGGGAGACCTTCAGTCTATACCTGGGGAATATATATTTTTTAAAGCCCACCAAGTAGATGAATGGCTATTTCTCCCATCAACTTTTTTTTGGTGGGAAGACCTACAGAACATAAACCTTGACAACTGAACCATTTTTATTAAGTGTGCAACCAGTGGCATTAGGCTGTCCATACTAAGCAAGTTTTCAAGTCAGTGATGTTGGTGCATCACCTCACAAACTCTGCAGCCCTTAAGTAATAGCTCCTATTCCCCCTGCTTCCTAGCTGTTGGCAATCTCTAGCTTGTCTATTGCCCATTTTTGAGATTTCCTATAACTTGAAATTTTTGTGACTTACTAGAATTTTCAAGGTCTCTTATAACGTATCAATTTCATTGATTCTTCTGTATGAATGATCTTGTCAATATTCCATTTTATCTGGTAGGTACTGGGGTTTCCACATAGTGGCTCTTGCAAATATGGTGATGAACGTTGGCATGAAAGTATCTGCTTGAGTCCCTGGCTTCAATTCTTTTGGATGTTTACCTCACAGGAATTCCTGGATCAGATGGTAATTCTGGGTTTAGCATTTTGAGGAAATGGCAGACCACGAACTGTTTCTGGAGGTGGTTCTCTGCAGAAGACTTCTTCCTGAGGTCCTTTTGGATATTCTGCTACCCCTCACTTTAGATAAAATGAACTCCTTAGGACCTTCCTGAGTATAAGGACTTCCTATCTGCTACATAAATGCACATAGATCAAGAAGCCCACCTACCCACCCAGATGGTCCAGATCCTTTTTACTTCAAGGACACTTAACTGTTAAGACTCCACAGATAGTTGAAAGCTTAATTGGTCCTTTTCCCAAATTGAATAGAACAGTTAAATATCTGCCCTATTAATCAGTAAGCTTATATTTTGAAGCTTATGACCCTTATCCTTTTTCCAGAGAACGAGAATCATGTTGGATCTCTTCAATATGATTTTGCACCTTCTCAGGATATTTTCTGTTCATGAAAACATTTCAGGAAGGTGCCCAACCTGTCCAGCATGCCCTGACAAACTTCTATTAGGCAGCCAATCTTAAACCTTGAGTGGTTCACCATGATGCTTATCTGTGTGATTCTTGAATCTTTCTAGGCTTTGTCCTTGATCCCTGGGAGTAGATCTGGTGATTAAAGACAAAGGTTTTTTTTTGTTGTTGTTTCAACTTCTCATCCTATCTTTTAAAATCAAGACTTGAATGCTTTTATCACCTTATTAAAGTCCTTCTGAGAAGGACTGGCTGCAGAAAGTCTACATTGTTAGGGTAATCCTGACAGGGTCAGTTCTAAGGTATTGAAACTAGCCTTGATAGAAGGGTTGTGAGGAGCAGGACTCCCACTTGCCCTGGAGTGAGGAAGTCTGTTGGGTGTCCCAGGAGGATCCTGGATGACCACCTGTGGCTGGTGAGAAACATCATCCCTGGTGAGAAATGTGCCAAAAGAGTTATGTGAGCCACTGACGCATCTTCTGATCAAGATAGTTTAGTATAATCTTAGGCACCTAAAACCATAAAGTAGGATGTCCCAAGACCTCAAAACTCATGAAAAGTTAGGCTTGCCCATCTGTAGGTCATCTTCAAACATAAGCTATGCATGTACCTCTCATCTGAAGGCATAGTGTGCCTAAATGGATTGGCCGTGCAGAACAGGGAAGGCTTGCACGGCCTGATGGCTTACTCCCCAGAACTAAATATGGAGCATCCTTATCCTTGGGCATATGCACCTCAGAGTTCAGAATCTCCAGTTATTGTCCCTTAGAGTTCAGGCTTCTAGAAAACTCCTGCCTCCTGAGTAGTCCTGGGTACCACAGAGAAGGGGAGGCCAGTGCTTATGCTGTAGTGCTCTGGTCAGATGAAGCTGTTGGCCAAGAGACTAAAGAGGAGAATGAACCCCTTATGCTCCCGGAGGGAAGGAGACACTTGGGACACCCAGGGGACTAGAACTAGTCTCAGGTGTCCGCTGCTGGTATCCATTCTGCAGTCAGGTGCCAGCATTGCCGGAGGCTGGGCTGGAATTCTGCTTTTGTGGGGTCCAGATGGGTAGGGACTATGAGAGCAACCTGTGGGTCAGCCAGGTTTGTCTTCATCAGGGTCACCTGTGAGAAGTCGGGCCTGCTGTTCTGGACTGGCAATCGTGTGTGGTCAAAAGGAAAACTGTAAAAACCCTTTGACTTAAGTGTCTAATAAGGACTTGAAGCATCTAGACTTTTGCCTGTCCTCAACTCAAATTCATGTGTGCCACATAGAGTGGATTTGACAACATTGTCCCCTTAAGTGGCTTGCTTATTAGGCTATTCAGTTCTGTTCGTGTTACAGTGGGTGTATTCTGTAATAGGTTTTAAACACAAACTGAAGCCACTCCTGGAACACCTATCAGATTGTCAAGGTCCTGGGCTTTGACTAGACCATCCTCTGCTTGTCTGACGTGGAACGGAGAGTATAAATGCGGCTGTGGCCCACATTTCTGACTCTGAATTCTTCATCCCTTGCTACCAAAAAGGGAATCGACTGTAGAAACCACTTTATCGTGTTGCATTGGCAGTTTTAAGAGCTTGTGAGGAACGTGTTGAGACCTATGTAATAAGCATAACATGAGCACAGCATGATTTCCTAGACTCTGCATGTTTACTGGATGCTGTCCTGAGTCCCCTCTCTGAGGCGGTGGGTGTACTGGTGGTGATCATGGGATGCTTCCTGTACTAAGCAGATGACCTGTATCCCTTGCTGGTCTAGCAACCAATGAGCATAGAAACCACCAGAGCAGGGTCACCAGGACTATTGTATCTATATGTTGGATCTGGCAGAGGACTTCTCCCAAGTTCTGCTTAGCTGATAGCTGGGTTCTCTCAGGTCAAAGAGCACACGTCCCCAATTGTCAGATGGAGAAGGGACAGTAGAGTACCCTCCAAATGGAGACTAGACTTTGAAGCCAAAGATGAAGCTAGCCACTCTGTACCTTTTGGCAGTTGTCTTCAGGGTAACGTACTGATGGGGGGGGGGGGCGGGGAACTGAGTAGATGACAATCCGGGTGTCCTGCAGTTGTTGTCTGCAAAGCCTGGACCTGGATGTGCAGGCTTCATGGAACAAGAGGACCATGGTGAGGGTTTAACATTTTAACAGACCTCCTGGTGCCATCTGTGCCTGAGTGGGGGGAGGGGAAGAAACTAGGTGATCTCTACTGGTTCTCTGAACAATTCTAGGGAACACTGGAACGAGCCTTCTTGCATTCTGGTCAGGGCATACATTAATCTCCACGGGGCCTGTAATGTGTAGGCCCCGTGTGTGTGTGTGTGCGCACGCGTGCACGTGTGTGGGTCATTGCATGGACACAAATAAGATAAAGGGCCAAAGTTGGAGTTGGTGCTGTTAGAATTCTTACACTAAGAGGGCCATGTTAGTGTCCAGAGATGTGTCCATAGACAGAGACATGCTTGTGTCCAGAGATGAGAACCTCTCTGGGGCTGTGTTCTCTCGATGGGTCTTGGTGCCTCTGAACATCCTCCCTGGCTCTCCCAGCTGCTTTGGTGTGGATGTGGCTGGTGGCTCCTGGGTAGGCAGTGGGGCTGGGGTGGGGGCTGGGGTCTCTGTTCTGGTGCTCTCTAGCCAGAAGACGATGCAGTGAGCAGGCTGTCTGCCGGGGCCAGCCTCACCACGAGGCGGGTTCAGGGCCAGCCGAGGAGCTGTGGCTGGAAGAGACCTGCCCAGGTGTATCCCTGAGACACCTTGGGTGTTCCGAGATGGGGCTCGGAGAGGAAACAGCTCCTAGTCCAGGCCCATCCTGACCTTTTGGGTTGTCTGATGTGAAAGGGAGACTCCAGAGAGGTGGTTTTGAGTGGTCATCGGATCAAAGGACAATGTACAAATGTTCACTCCCACGGAACCAGCTGGGAGGCTGAAGTTACCGGAGCCAGAGCTCAAGGAGTGTTCTGGGGGGACAATGGGGAGGTTTCCTTCCTAGCAGGAAAGCACCCTTTCAGGTACACATTCCACGTTCAACTCCACCTCCTCCTTTTCAAAATCGGCAATCACCCTGACCTTCTGTGAAGCCGAGGGGGTTCCCTGGCAGGCTGTGTTCACTGATCATAAGACGCAGAGGCTGAGTTTGCTCCAGGATTCTCCCCACTGGGGAGGGCCCTGGGGGCTTGAGAATGACCTGCTTTTTCCAGAAGCAGCAGCAGAGCTCTCCCTGTGTCTTCCAGAGCAAAGCAATTATACAGGAGCCTGTTGTGTAAGTAGGTGAGTTCTTGCATAAGACCTGAGAACTGAGGACTGGCTTGTACATAGGCACATTCTTCAGGGAACTGGACATCGATGTGTTTCAATATTGTAGCTTCCTCCGTGGGGTGGTCAGCCACCTGGGACTGGCTCCTCTGTCCATCCTCGGGGTGGGTGGGGGGTGAGAGTGAACTGGCTGGTGAGCACGACAGCTGGGCTACCTGGGGCCTGAGTGTGAGCTCTGGGATCTGTGATAGAAGGGTAAGGGGGCACGATGGAAACATATTACCTTGGACTCCAGGGGAAGGAGCCATCCTAGGAAGTGATCTTTTAGTAGAAATCCTTCAATATACGTCATTTGGTGCCCGTCCTTATAACTGACCTCTGTAAGCTATTTCCCCAACACCAGTGTAAATTTTCTCTTCTCACAATTCGGTAAGAGCTGTGTTGCATCAGAAAGTAGACAAGCATACACCGTGAGCCCAGAGCCCTGTGGGGAGGTACACGCTCTTTGGCCGACCCTTTGACCAGGGAGTGAGGGTCGTCCGAGGGGGGAGGGGGGGTCCCTGTGGAGGCTCTGCCTCTGTCTGCCTGGAGGCCAGGGAGCTGAGCTGGCTGCTGTGTGCTCTCATATCCTAAGGAGCCACGGCCTGATCCTGCTTCTTGCTGCTTAAATACAGCCATGCCATTTCGTTCTCTCGAAGGTCCAGTTTACTGCCTGACTTTCCCCTCTAATGGGGGTGATGTCTGTCTTCCTTTCCTAGAAGTAGGACAGCCATAGGGTGCACGGGATCTTCCAGGGTGATGTTGAGAAGCAGAATATTAAGCTTCACTGGCTTCTGTACTCGCGTCATTGTTGTGATGCCCTAAGGCCACCAGGTGGTGCTAAAGGACTCCCCTCTGCCAGTGGTGTTTGAAACCAGGAGAGTCCTGGGCACGCTGGGGACCAAGAATGGATTCAGAGGACATCAATGGGGAGCCTTTCCTCTGCCTCACTGCCTTTGCTCTTGTCCTAATTCCCTTCGGAGAACTCTTTCCTCTGTGAACCATCTCATCCTATCTCTTCATACCAAGCTTGCTGTGAGTTCAAAACATAGGTGATGCTGTGCATGTGTGGGGAGCCCTTCTGATGAGCAGGGGAGCATGGGACCTTTCCAGGGAGCTGGGTGCCTTCCTCCAAGGCCTCTCCCTGTCTGCCAAGTTGGGTATGTGCACTAAGCAGGTAAGCTCTTCTCTCATCATGTGAACATCTTGCTCTTGTGATCTTACATGGCCTCACACACGAGGATTTGAGAAATTTTTATTTACAGCATTAATATAAAAGTAAAAACTTAAGCACCAAACTTAGAAACTGGCAAAGGCAAGTTCCACAATAATGAAGACCAAGCAAATGGCCTACCTTGACGGATTGCAGTGATTCATGAGGTAGCAATTACATCTTAGATTCTAAACCTGACTTGTGAGTATTGGGGGTATAGGGATAAACCATAAAACTGCCTTGAAGACTAATGAATACCTAACTAGCAGTTACATATGGTGAGCCTAAAACTAAAGCTTTTCTTGAAACAACATCTTACATAAAACCTTGGTAACATACCCGGTGACCCACAACTACATTTGAGTTGCTAGGTTCTCAGGATGACCTAGAAGTCTTTCTCTAGAGTTCTTCCATTTGGAGCTAAATTTCTTAAGCTCATGGTCTAACCTTCCAGTGGACTTGTAATCTTCCAACTGCTTGAGTCCATAGGCCGGGCCTCATGAGAAATCTGAGGGACAAGGTGTTAAGGACTATGAACTTATTCTAAGAACTTAGCAAAACAACCTTAGGCTGGTGTCTGTCCTTTATTAACAGACTGAGGGCACCCTAAATACCTTAGCAGAGGTAAGGACAGAATAAGTGGCCTTAACCAAGTTAAAGGGACATAAAAAGGACAAGCAGAAAAAAAACATTCAAATAGCATCTTTACAGAATGTCTTACCTACTCATCTGTAGTTAGTGACTTCCTGATCAAAGAATATTAGTGTTTTCCCCCATTCAAACTCTGCTTGGCTGCTTCTCTGATCTGGAGACATAAGTTTCTTTTGAACATGGATTTTTGTCTTGTTTAATGCACTGATAGGATACTAGATTCAGAGATTCACACTTTGACAGGGGAGTCAAACTCCCTGTCAAACCGGCTCAGACTCAAAGGAACAGAAAGGACTTGGAAACAGGCGTGTGTCCAGGTACTGCGCTCAGTACCAGGAAGCACAAGGCCATGTTCTCCATCTGCTTTACCTCCATCCTTGTTCCTATGGTCACCTCTCACTGGGAGAGCCGTACTTCATCCAGCAAAGCAGAGATGTGCGTGTGGAAACCACTGAGGAGTAGAGCTGAGACACGACAGCCTTCTGGGGGTGGAGTGGAGAGAGAAGAAAGTTGCCAAGCCAGACGCCTGCTGGGTTGAAAAGGATGAGCAGGCTGGGAAGTCCAAGATCAAGGTACTGGCAGATTTGGTTCCTGGTGGGAGCTCCCCTACTGGCCTGCAGACAGCTGTCTTCTCTGGTGTCGTCAAATGGATGGAGAGCAAGGGATCTCTGGTCTCTTTGAAAGACCCTAATCCAGAGTCTCCCCTCTTAATAGTAGCATACTAGGGGCTAGAACTTCATAGGAAGTTTGGAGGAGAGGGGCACAAACATTGTGTGGAACAATGGGTCACTGGATTTTGGACTCCCACCTACTGGAATTCCATAGTTCGACCCAGATTTCTTGGCTTGACTTTCCAGAGAGCAGATGGAGAGAAGGCTCTGTGAGCAGGACTTCACTTGCTGGATGATTTCCGGAAGCATGAGTGAAGCAGTGATGAAAGCAGGACTAGGAAAGGATGAAGTTGAAGGTTATGTGGCTATAAGTGGGCTTACCGCTAGGGATTCAGTCCTGCTGCGGGAGCCTCTAGTGTGGTCTATGCAGAGCACACCTAAGAACCCTCCTGCTTGGTGTGAGGTGGTCATTCAAGGACTGTCTTGCCCTCAGCAGTTGGAAGTACCCGCAGGGGCATTATCTCCCTTGAGGTTGCTAGTTCACATTTGTTTTTGCATAGGAGGCTCCGTCCCCAACATGGGGCTCAAACTGCCCACTGTGAGACGGAGTTGTATGTGTTTTTGACTGAGCTAGCTCATGTGGCACCAGAGACTGTCCTCAGCTGTCAGATGTAGGCACTTGAGGTAGGGAGGCTGTGGGTATGATGGAGGTACCTCCTGAAACAGCTGGTGGGCTGTGGAAGGGAGGGCATCCCACTCCTGGCACACGTTGAATCCACCCCCCTCCCCCTGCTTCTCAGTGGTGACACCGTGTACTGAGAAGACTAGGAATGTACAAGACTTACCTATGAAAAGACCAGGGAAGAGGCTGGATTCTGCAGAGGGAGAGGTCAGACCATAATGTGAACCTGATGGTTTCTGCCAGCCCAACAGCCCTGTGGCAGAGCATGCCCGGTTGTTGGCTTAGAGCCACCCTAAGAATGAGCTAACAGCTGGAGGCTGTCAAAGAATGATGATCCTCAAGCTGGACAGCACCTTTTGTGAAGTGTGTGTGGGGGGGCTATATGGTACATCTTCAAAAGTATAATGGGTAGCTGCAATCCCTCCACCTTTAACTGCTTCTGAAACTGGTCTTAAAGGACCACCAATATAAAATACATCGTTTCTCCTACCTTTAATCCTGGAGTCCTTCACTGTTGGCCAGAATTTCCATTGTTTCGCTTTTTTGGTGGGTGATCACCACCTTCATTAAGAGGTTTGAAGCCCTGGTGACCTTATCCTGCCATGTTTGCTACAACTGCCTACATCCTCCTAACATTGGGCATGGGAGCACCAAGCAGTGCCCTAATGAATAGCCTGGGTTCCATATTCCTTTTCCTTTTTTGTGTGGCAGAAGATCTTGCTTGTCTATTGGAATAAGGAGACCAAAATGGCCTGGCGGCACAGTCTGAGTCCCCTGCTGAAAGCTTCTAGATGGAGTTCAGCAGGTCAAGAGGTCCTCAATCTTGTGGGGATGGACAACACAGGTTTCTCAACTTAAGTCACAAGATGTTAAAAGGGAGAAACTTCATTCCACTGCTTGGTTCCCAGACCTCTACTCTAGCTGTTGGGATGCAACTGTAGCCATTAGTTTGCTGGCAGAGAATCCCAACCTATGACTGAGTGCACTCAAGTTGCAGTTATTCTCATGAGTGGTCTTGGAACTGCTAGTGACCTCAGGAGGACCGTGAACAGTGGACATCACAGATATGATTCCTTCCACCCCTTACCATGTTGTCTATTACTTTTGTGGTATTTGTGCAGCTGAGTTTTCTGGGAAGGATATTCTGAGATGTTAACTTAAGAATGCAAGGGAGTTTGACTTATAAAATGTTTGTTAGAAGGGGAAGGAGGAACTAGGCAAAAGTCAAGCATGGAAGATGGGCCAAAGCCTGGTGAGCCAGGTAGGGGGCTCCATAGTTGCTATCTTCTGTTAGAGTTGTCACACCTAGGCTAATGGGGCTGGGATTTCTACAACTGACTTCTCCAGACCTGGATGTGGGCTGCCTTTGGAGGGACTGACAGCTAACTGGAAGCTATCCAAGCTTCCCAGTCCTTGATCCAAGGACCAAGTAACATGTCCTGCCTTGAAGGGTGATCTGGGTGGTACATCCCATCTCTGCAGTTCACCCTCAATCTGGTGTTTTAGCTGATCATTTGAGGTCATTCTAGTATGTCAGGCTGACAGCTTCCAAATAACAATGTTTTTATGATCTGTCCATTGTTCTATTTTCACTGTAAAAGGAGTCCCTTGTTCTCGGTGACTTAATGGGCTTTTATGCAGTAAGTTAGGTAGTCTGAAAACCCTTGGAGGTGTTAGGACAGGCACTATGTGTGAAAGTGTTGGAGAATGGAAGGTAAGTTCGTATTCAGAATAGTTACCAATCACAATAGGATGGATGTATCCTTCTCTGGGGCAGAGGTGTCAGATGTAATCACCTTGCCAACAAGAGGCTGGATAGCACCACATGGAAGGCTTTACATCTGCTTCTGCTGGTGGGTGACAGGTCAGCTTTAAAGCATTGGCAAGGGCTAGACTGGCTGTGATGAGAGGGAGCCCAAGGTGTTGGACCCAGGGAGTGTGTAGGCGGTCTTTGTACACATTAGGTGGCTGAACACAGAAACTGGCTAACTTCTACCAGACCGGGGTCTCCTGTCCACTTGATGGACTACATCTTCCATGGCAAATGCTATGGTAGGCATGGTCTCATGATGTAAAAAATCCTCAAGCTTTGTGCCTATTTCTATAGGCCCCTCCTGCATCTCTCTTCCCAGACCTTATCTCTATTCTAATCTTGTCTCTTCCAGCCAGCCAACCCATTTGTTAATGCATGGGATTCTGAATACTTGTCTTAGACCCTTATTTTAGATAAGATGACCAAGTGTACTGACTGGACTTCTGCCTGTTGGGAGGATTTTCTCTCAGAAAAGTTCTAGGGTACCTTCTAAGGAGTCCTAGTATTGCAATAGTCCTTTTACAATTCCTGGTTACATACTGAACTAATCCACCTATGAAGCAGAGCCTTAATTTTCCATCCTTATCCTAGGAATCTAACCCATGAGACCATAAGTACGAACTGAGAGACACTGTAGAATCAAGAGGTAGGGGAAGAGGAGTCTGAGCCATGCATTCTTGTGACTTAAAAGTGCCATCAGATTTGTGACTCACCATAAGTATACGATTTCCCACACCGAACTAATTGTGGCCCCTTCCCTTATGTCTATGAGCCTTAAAGCATCCAGTATCTAATGGGAAGAGCTAAACAGTTATTTGATGTTTCATGGGTGGGGTACAGTCTCTACTAAAGCCTAGTAACCTGTTTGGGACCAACTTCCAGGTTAAAGTTGTCTTCTGGCAGATGCATAGATCAATCTTGAAATCTTAAGGGTCCGTTGTACACTTTTCCTATTGAGTCCTACAGAGACCTACCTTTCTACCATGGGTATACCTAATGCTAAGAGATTGGGTAAGTTCTATTTTGAGTGGCGAGGCCATAGGTGCTACAACCTAGACCAGTTGCGGGGCCATGTTTTGCTCCAAGTCCTACGCAAGACTCGTCTTCGGAGCCCAATGGAAAACGTTCCTAAGCGTGACATGGTGCTATTGCTACAATCCAAAGAGGGCTACCAATTTGGAAGTCCAGGGGAGGAGATGCAGCATTGTTCTTGAATTTGTAACTGGGAGTGCTATCCCTGCATGCCCTAACATTTAAAAGCATCACTCACGTTAGGCCCCTGAGTCTTTGTAAGTTTACATCTCACACTCTGGCATGTAGGTGTTCTCCAGAGTACTTACTACTTCCTGATTTCTAAGTCCAGCAGAATGACAATGGCAAAGTATACCAGCAAGGTCTTCTGGGGAATGTCAATATAATCAAGATTCCTACAGATTGTATGGCAAAGATGAGGAATGTTAACGTAACCTTTAAGATAAGGCTGTAAATGCATATTGCTGACCTTCCCGTGGGAAAAAGCAAATACACTTCCCTCAGAGGATTAAGAAATGTATTCTCTAGACCAGTAGCTACATACAAAATAGTGATTTTAATAGTCAAGATAACCTATCATAGCGGTTATGCAGAATATAGTAAATATGCAGCCCAAATGTTGAACTGAAACAAAGAATTTCGAAGACTTCAAGTCACATGTGAGGTGATTTCCATAATTAATAGCCAAGTGAAGAGTAGGCCTGTGAAAGACCCTGATCTTAGCTGGTGAACTTGAACCTGCCTTGGTCAGTGTGAATTTTCTGTGCTGAGAAGTCTTCCTAGTTCATTCACTGAAATGGAACCAAGTTGTGCTTTGGGGAACATTCCAGAACCATTCCAATTTCCTATAAGATATGAGCCCTTTAGTATCTGTGATAAATCTCTTGGGCCAGGTATTTTTAAAACTGGAGCTTCTTTACCTAGAAATCTAGGTTTCTTCGGGAAAACTAGAATTCAGCCCAAGATGCTGGATGGAGAGGGAGGAAAGAGACCTGCTTCCTTGGCCTTAACCATTGCCCCAGGTACGGGAGATCATACAGCAAAAGGAAAAGGTCAATGCCCTAGGAGCAACCACAAGGAGGATCAGCAATAGCTGCCAGTTTGCATGCTTCCCCACCTAGACAATCTGTCAAGCCAGTGTGGGGTGGCAGGTGGAGATAGTGTGGGCAGATAAAGGTCCTTGATTCAGTGAATCTAGGTCCTTGCACCATGAATCAGGTATAATCACCTAGTTTCCCAAGCCAAGAAACAATTTGACTCCAGGTCTTTACTCTTTGCTTGAGGCTTACTGACCGCAAGTCAAGTGGTGACCAATGAAACTGGTGACTGTAATTCTATTCACACATTTGTCCCTAAGACTGTCTGCAGCAGATAGAATAGGGGTCAAGCTCACAAAGATCACCTGGAAGAAGTCTATGTGGGGAAATCTAGGATACAGGAAGTATGTTATCAGGATCCCAGCCTCCACCTTTATAGACAACCGATCTTCTGGTGGTTACTTGAAGAGTGATCAGTTTGCCATGAAAAGGTACTTGAAGGTGACTTGATCCCTGGATGGCCTCAGTGGCTCTAGACCATAGAATGCTTTTCTGAACTTTCCTCTTGATTCTTATGCAGAATTGCTACATAAAAAACTAGAATCCTATTTTTATGTGAAAACATGGAAAGGTGGGTGGTGTCCAAGTGGTTCAGGAGTCCCACATGGTGATGCTGTCTTCATAAGCTGTGGGTTGTCTCCTCCATTTACCTGAGCTCTAACGTTGCCTGACATGTGGATGAATACCAATAAAGACAAACTTAGAGAAAAGGAGAGAAGGGAGGGTAATTTTGATGAAAGGTTTGTAGATGGATTCTTGGAAAAGATCTAGAGCTCTGCCTGTTTCATGATTTAACACTGAAGTATGGGTCCTAGGTAGGCTAGGCTGGTGTTTGGGACAGCTGGCCATCAGATTTCTGTACTCAGACCTGCTATTACTTATGAGTAGAACATGTTCTGGAACTTCTTAGAACAAGTCCATGGCCAGTGTGAGGTGGGTGTAGCTACACGAGGAGTCACAAACCTGAGTGCTGAAAAGTCTGGGGTTATGGGAACTGGGCTAAAAAGTCCAAACTCGTGATGTTGAAGCTTCACAGGCTCTTCCTGGAGCCACAAAGTAGGGAGGGCAAGGAGACCTGCCTGGCCTCTGGTTTACAGGCAATAGGACAGGCTGTGTATAAGTAGGTGTATCCTTGCATAAATGCCCCATGACCGAAATGAATGGTAACTTAGTGATAAAATTGTTCCAATGAGGTTGGAGTAGTAAGCATAGCCTAGTGAGGGCTTTTTTTGGGGGAGGGGGTGGTGGCGTGGAATGGTTTAAGGGGAGCCACAATGATTTTTGTTCCGTTCTGCAAATCCTTTTATTTGTAGGGAGCTGAAGATGCTGCCACCTTCTGTAACCTCTGGTTGCAGCTTAAGGGACTCCCCATGTCTGTGCTTTTCTCAGGGAGAAGGCCTACACCTATTTATTGGATGGCATCCATATAGTTACCCCAAAGAATAATCTAGATAAGGGGTCAAGATTAGGAAATCCATGGCTTTGTGAACCTTGCTGGAGGGATTGTGGTAATGAAGCATGAGGCCTTCCCTTGCTACAGCCACTTCCAGTCTGTTACTGAGGTGCAAGGGGTACTTAAGAGCCTGTGTAGTATTTTCAGGGAATTTAGCATGCTTCAGACTTGTTTTATTTCTTTACGTCCTGTCCTTTAATAAGATGTTGTACAAATTACTCCATAAAGAATTGGCACCATAACATCTCCCCACTCTGGAAGTTCTTCAGAGACTAAGATTTTCACATCTGGTTTCTATTCCTTGATTGAAGTGGATCTGAGACCCAACCTGTTTGAGCCACAGGGCAGTGGATGTGCTGAGAACCTGCAGTGCACCTGCAGATGACTCCAACACCAGGTAGCTGGGTACCAAAATCTGGTATCAAGGATGGATTGTCCATAGGCTGGGGCATTTTGGTACTATCAGGCTTTAGGTTTGATAACTAGTAGGTTTACCACATATTAGGCCCCAGCATGCCCAAGATGGCCTTAGTGGGGAAAGTTAAATTCTCCCTGCTAACAAAGACATGCTAGCATCCGTGATGATGGGTGCAGGTACCCAGAACTATAAAATGGAGCAGGGTGGCTCTTCATGGAAAACAAGGGGACATACCCTTTACTAGGAAATCATCTACAAGTTATCAGCCCGTAAATGGGGATCATTCTGGAGCAACACATATTCTTTGCCCTGAAGTTCCATAAGCACTCTGAACTTGACTCTTGAAGGACTCAAGTACACATACTTGATGTGTCACCCTCATGCTTGAACAGGCATCTTTTTCTGGGACAACCAGATAGCATTTGATCAAGATACTGTCCTCACATTGTTTTTACTGTCCTTCCTGTCTCAGAGGTGTCCTTAGTCACCCTTGGAAGGTACAGCAGTTTAGTGAATGGATAGGGTCATTTGTGATTTGGTAGGTGGATTCTGTTGTTCCCCTGTTATCTTCAACTACTTGGTCAGAAAGAGTGTTCTCCTTTAAAGGCTGAGCATGTTTCTTAGAGCCTCCCCTGACTTGCTTTATGGCTCTTTTCCTATATTGTTAATCTCCTGAGGACCTCTGTTCTGATATATTGTACTGGATCTGTTTATCTTTTATAGGTTGAATCAACAAATGAAGTCCCATGAGAAAAGAGCCAGGGAGTGTTTGGAAGCCTTGACTCACTTTACCCTTGACCTCTTGAGTTTTCTAGAGGGAAGTCATCCAGTTAGGTTGAACTTCTGCTTCTACTCTCTGCTTTTATCCATGGCCAGGGCCATGGCTGCTGGCATCTGTGAGATTGTGGTCTTTAAACTTCAAAACAGTAAGAAGGATCTATGAACCTCATTAGATAGGGGACATCTTAGCCTGATCCTGTAGAAGTAGGCTGCTTTGTATCCAGGGTCTGGTGACCTCTATCCATGTTGACCAGTGAAGTTCCAGTAGAGGCACCTCCAGTTGTCAT
The DNA here is from genome assembly GCF_027475565.1 of Acinonyx jubatus. Lineage (NCBI taxonomy): Eukaryota > Metazoa > Chordata > Mammalia > Carnivora > Felidae > Acinonyx > Acinonyx jubatus. The sequence continues at coordinate 194,645,020 of NC_069382.1, read as the reverse complement.
ACACAGCATTTCTGAGGCCTACTTGTATAGGCTGCAGAGGTTTCCCCCACTGTTGAAGCCAGGACCCAGTGTTTGAAGTTATTCTGTGCAAAGAAATAGAATTGTCTTGTCACTTGCCATTAAGGCTAAAATCTCTATTTCATGGTGACTGAAGCTTAGTTTTATAGCCTGAGGCTCTTATCCCTGCTGGTCTGCTTATTTGTAGAAGGAATGCAGAAAGTGAACACAAAGCTTAGCCAAGAAAGGGGTGCCAGGGCAGGACAACAGAGACTGAAATCCTGGCATCTGAGGCTTGCGCCCAACATGCCCAGTCCTCCAGCATAAAAAGTGGACATATTTGTCTCCAGTCATAACTTTCAAGATGTCACAACCTGACAACCATGTTGCCGGTGTCTCCAGAAACTGGGCAACACGAAACTTTAAACATCTTTGTGAAAAGCCCTCTAGGTGACAGTGGCTGGCAGAGGGGAGGGGTCTTTGGGAAAAGTTTGAGGGGAATAGGTGGAAGGAAGTTAATCTCCACCCCAAAATAAGCTTCAACAAAGGTAGGACTCATTTATTTTTTCTTCAGTGCCAAGAATCCTAGATCTCGAAGATTTTTCTTGTCCTATACAGCATCCAAGGATGCTATTTGATCTAGTCCCCAGACATAGCCCTGTCTTCCTGGGGAACAAAATGTCCTCTGTTTGAGAGCTGTTGAGCTATGTCTTTCAAGAACACCTGATGGCATCTTGTAGTTCCCTGTTGGGACTTTGTGGTTGGAGTGCTGGATGCTTGAATATTTTTCTTAGGGACTCCTTGGGAGGAGAGATTTTCAGGGAAGGGATGGGATTGTTTCCCCTGCGGAAGCCAACTCTCTCCCACCTTGAATAGATTCCCATAGGTCAGTTCCAACAACCCAGCACTTGATTCATGAGGAATCCTTTCCATCACTGATTTTTGCCATCAGACTTGAGGCTAAACATCCTGTGTGTTGTACACACCCCATTATGGACTTCTTACTACTTAGGGGTCTGAATCTGACTATGTGGTCATGTCCAGCATCCTCTGGTTCATATTTAGTTCATCTGAGTAGATACTAAGAGCTGGTGTGCCCTGTTGATGTCTGCAGTGGCCTCCACCTCTATAGGTGACCTAAAGGGCTGTACCTGGACCATGTCCTCCTGGAGCCAAAACCACCTTCAGAAGACTTCTGAATACCCTCTGGAGTTGAGGTAAAATTCAGGGCTTCACTAAAAAAAGACCTATTCAGGAGACTTATTGCAGGGAGCGGATCCATGTAATTGCAGGGACTGGTGTGCCAAATCCTGAAATCCATAGGGCAGTCCATTGGGAAATGTGGTCTGAAACTCTTAAGCAGGAACTGCGAGGCTTCAGTCTTGAAGGGGCATTTCTTCTTCAGGGAAGCCTCTGCTCGGCTCTTAAGGCCTTTCAACTGATTGAATTATGCCTTCCCCCATTATCTAGGCTGGTTCCCCTTAAATCCAACTGGTTGTGAACTTAAACTGCACCTACAAAATACCTTCACTGAAACACCTAGATTAGTGTTTGGCGGAATAACAGGACTATAGCCTACCAAGCTGACAAACCTGCTTATCACATTCTTGATATCTTATTTCTGAAGAAAGGAGTCCAGTGCTAAAAACTAGCAAACGGATCCTTTGTTCAACATGAAACTTCTATATACTAATCTCTTGAAATCCTCCAGTAGCTTTATCATGGGATGCTCTTTTTCCCAAAGCAGAAGTCAGAAATACCAATAGATATTCATACTCAGAGCTGATATAGCAGTATGTCCCGTTCATGCTGCAAATACAGTGTGAGCTGCTGCAAAGTGTTCTGGGTTTCATAAATTCCCTGAATTATTCCATGTGCTGCTATGGCCCATATAAGTTCTATAGGCCTCCCTGGATCTGGAGATGTGGATGGTACAGTGAAGTTTGAGAGGCAGATATTTGCCCTCCATGTGTTTTACTAGATGTCTTCCTATTATCTGATAACAAAGTCCAACTTCTGGATCATTGGCATGGAATCTAGGTCACAACCACAGGTAACTATAGATATTTCAGAGCAATTGGGAGTAATTCAAGTGAGAGAAAGGAGGATGTTTCCTGTGGAAGGGATCATTTTTCTTTTTATATAGGGAATGTCTATACATCTATCATCAACCTTGTGTTTGGCCATTAACTACTGGCACCTGGCAGGTTGACTTGCTGGTGAAGGGACTGGTGATACTGGGATAGCTGGTCACTGGTGATTCTTGCCCTCAATACACAGTGCTATCTGGATTGAGCCAGTGACTAGATTATCCTAAGGCAGGCTCAGTTGGCTTTCCCTTGGGCTTCAAGGTATCAGAATAAACCACGTAAGCTCATATCTAATCAGGCATCCATCTTCTAGAGAGATGGCCTCAGGCTTGTTCCTCTTTGTATAATAGGACCTTTGTGTGCTTTGTGTCATGGAATGTTCTCCTCCATCCTTCCTGATTTTGCTTATCGGATGTATACATCCATCCTATGCTCTGTCCAGAAGGAGTAGGCTGCTGTAGAGTTGATGGGAGAGGTGATGGGTCTGCCTGTGTGTAGATGTCAGCTTGGAGTGGTGGTCATGGATATGCTGAAGCCTGGCCTTGTTTGATCAGGGTGCATCTTCTCTATGGTAATGCTCAGAGATGTCCTATGAATAGGAGGTTCTGGTCAGGGTGAGGGAACCTTTTGATAAGGTGTGGTTCCCTTTCCAGTGTCTTCCTTAGTTCCAGTAAAAAAAAATTGAGCATCTTCATATGCTAGGCTCTATTCTAGGTGACTGTGGCACATAATAAAGGCTGCTGCTTATTCCCATGATGGGGATCCTGAAGGTCAACCAGGTGGTCTGTTCAGGTTTGCCATTAACATGGCCTTAGGCCACATTCCATTCTCAGGCTCCTCTGTATTGGTTGAGCTCTCTTCTTCCCCATTACATCTGCTGTTTTGTGAATGCAGTCTCCTGTTTTCCAGTGGCCCCAAGCTGAACAGTCCAACTTCCTTGAGAGTCTGTTTCTTGAAAGTCCACGATCAAGCTTGTTTTCAGGAACCACCTACAACCAGGCAGAGTGCCTGGTCTAGTCCTGAGGTGGGAGACAGCAGACCAAGACATTTCATTTGATACCTTAATTTTCCTCTTGGAATACAGATTTTGTGGAAGACACAGGATGGTGACAGTCCCCATCTTTACCCCAGCTCTCTAGAACTCATTTGGAACATGGAGTATTTTCATGGCCATATGTAGTACCGGACCCTCTGCCCCTGGCCACTAGATCTAGGGTACATGCGTATGAATGTCCCCACCTTGGCTGCTTCCCTCCAGCAGGACAGATTCCTCTCAATAGAGCTGGGTATGCCATGCCTGCAGCTCAATCATTGTTAAATGCGTTCATAGCTCAAGAACTGATACTGCAATGGGACCGAAAGCAAAGATGGGAAGGTGGCAATGGGGCTTTTGGGCTGGAGGGCATCAGAGATGTTAGACACCATGGGCAGGCTTACCTTGAATTTTAGGTGCTCCAAGGCTCTGAGGTTCTCCATCATAAAGTCAAGGATCTGACAAGACTTGAAGTTGTTATTGAGGACAATCTCTTGAGAGATTTAGAAGGTGGTTTCTAGACTCTGCTGCAACACTGTTCCAAGGCCTTCATCAGTGATAGCTGGTGGGCGGGCAGGAGCAAGATTAAATACAGCTCCTGGAGGTGGCCCAATTTGCTCATCTAGGTGTAAAAGCTCTTTGTTTCAGACACTTACACCTGGAGTTTGTGTTCACAATGGTCATGTAATCTCAATCCATGTTGACCTATTAAAGCTCCATCAGAGTCACTTTCTTCTGTAGAATGTAGCCTGCCTACAGGATCTGTAGGACAACAGCAAAATGGAGGCTGTGGAGATATTTCCCATGGTTGAGGTGTCAGAACCCCATGTTATTTTTGAAATCACTCTGCATGAAGGAAAATAATTCCATGGAGACCAAAGCCTATTTCATGAGCACTCTGATCTTACCCAAGCTTAGTCTACATTCACATCGGTGAGACTCTTGTCCATGCTGCTTTGTTGCTAATTGGGAGAAGGGATACAGAGAGTGAACACAAATCTGAGCATGGAAAAGGAACCTGGGCAGGGCTACAGAGATTGCTGTTCTGGGGTCTGAGTCCTGTACCGAACACAGCAGACTTGGCCTCCAGTAGAATGATGACTAGGTTGGTTTCCTAGTCATAGCTTTCTAGATGTTGTCAAATAGCCTCTGTATTGCTAATGGCCCCAGCGGGGAAAAGGAAAAGCCAACCTACCTTCAACATCTGTGTACACACTCTTGAAGGCAACAGTGCATTGCGGTAGTCTCTAGGGAAAGCTCAAAGAGCTAGATTGAATATGCTTTATTGCTTTTGGGTAATAAACTCTGGCGATTTGGGTTGGACTTGTTTGTGTGCAGCTTCAGGTCATGAATACTTCAAAATCCTGAAAGTCTTACCTATGCTCTTGAACAGACACCAAAGGCTGCAGACTGTTCATATTTTCTTGCAAAAGCACCAGCTTATTCTGTGTTTCTCAATTCAGGACTGTTGACATATTAGGCTGGATGATTCTTTGTTGGGGGGCACTGCACACTAGGATTTTTAGCAGCACCCAGCCTCTTCTTAAAGCCATTAGTGCTCTTCCACAAATTGTGACCATGAACCCTCTCCCTGCATTGTAATAGGATCATTCCCAATTGGAGATCACTGACTAGGTCTTTCCTAGGAACACTAGAGGGTGCCTTGCAGTTCTTGCACTGGTTAGATGGCAGAATGTTGGCTGCTGATGAATTGGCTTTCCACTGATTTTAGAACATGGGAGCTTTCAGACAGCCTTGGTCAGAGGCTGTGGGAACTCCCCAAGAGAAACAGGCTGTCTACCTCTTAAGATGATTACGTTAAACTTGGCTCATCAGCATTCTGAGAACTGTCTCTACCCCTTTTCTCACTTTGGGAAATCCCTTTCTACCTCTTGTGTCCTGCAACTTGTAGCTCAAAGTCCTCACATCCTCATATATATGACCGTATCTGCTTCTTAGTACTTAAGTATCTGACTCTGGCCTTTGTGTCCTTGTGTGGGGTGCTGTGTGGGCATTTAGCTGGCATGGGAAGATGTGGAGAGAAACCACTTTCATTGATGGTACTGTACATGTATCCTTGGAGGTGGCATGAGTGATGGCCCCTGTTAATGATAGCCAACCTCAGATAACTTCTGACTACTCTCAGGAAATTGGAGACTTCAATTCTCAATCTCTGGTTGGGTCTTAGAAAAAACAGTTGTACAAAAACCTGTTTTTCCTGGTTTCCAACACTGGCCACTATTTCTACAGCCTCTAGATAATGGCCATTGAGCAGATGTTTTTCTTATGGCATAAGTTATAAATCATGAATGCCTGATTCATATCCCTGAAATCCTTGCTCTTGTTGTAAGGTCCACATGGAAAGAGACCCCAGTATTTGGGTGGTTGGCCATCAGAGTTCTGTTCTGAAAGACATACTATTAGGTGTAGGCTGGTCACCTGTCCTGCAGTGTATCCAAAACTATGGAGGCCAGTGTGAAGTATAGGTGTGACTGGGCAAGGGGTGCCAGCAGTTGTGGGGTGGTGGGGTCTGACTGGGAGGCCCACTCGTGGTACTTGGAGCTTCCTAGGCTTCTTGCAGAGCCAGAGAAGATGGCCCATGGCCAACCTCTGGTTTGTCCATGATGGACCAGGCTGTGGTAATAGGGGAAAATAATGGGATAAATATCCCTTGACCCAGATGAATGCTGGAAACTTCACCATAAATGCTCTGATGAAATTTTGTTTGGGCAACACACAGAGCCCACTGAGACTTCGGGGACATGAGATGTGGGGTAGCAGGAGTTTAGAATTTCTAAAGCACTTGACATGATTGGTTTTGTTCATTTGTCTGAATGCCTTGAAGCTTCAATCCTCAATTTGCGATGGTCACCTCTTGAATATTTTGGCTTTAAAGCTAAGGAAAAAATCCCATGTTAGTCTCCTTCCCTGAAAGAGGTACCCATGTTCTTCCTGGGCATTTGATTTTTTTTTTTTAAATACCTCCCTTAGCTGTATTACTGCTGTCTTGTAAATAAGAGGCCTATCTGCCCAGATATGGGAGATAATTGTTTGATCTTGAGGACTGCCCCCCACCCCTGCCCCTGCCTTCCTGTGAAGGATGGAGAACAAGGCTGCTTTTGTAAATGACCAGAGGCTTACCAGGCACGTGGGGATTTTCCCTACATTGTAACATTTAGAATTATCATTCATCCTTTACTGGTCCTTGGCATCGGACAGATGTGCTGAGTCACTCTAGGCCTATGGAAGTTGTCCTCCATAGGACTTCTGTTGTGGGATGTTGCAGTGTGAAAAACTTCCTTGACATCAATCCAGTGACTGACCTGGAACCAGAACTTAGCTCCAGGTGGGAAAGCATGACTGGCCCTAGTGCCCCTGACCTAATAGCTAGACCCTGTTTTCTGTCAGCAGTTTCCAATATTAGACCTGTCTTCTGAATGAATGAATTCTCTGGGTTTTCCAGTATTTTCTTGCCTGGGTGTGCAATGGAGCAGCCATAAGGCATGAGTCTTGCCCTGAATGTTTACTACTGAGAGGTTTGTAGAAACCTCTTAAATTCTTGATTCTTCAGACAAAGGAGTCTTGGGGTAATAAAGAATTGCACCTAGCAGGGGCTGACATCAGAGGCTGTTCCTCCCCCTGGCAAACTTACCTGTCCTTACTCCAATGTCTACCTATCCTGAGTGTTCTTTTCTTCAGGAAAAGTGCATTATGGAGGTCCAGGCAGCAGTTTGGCAATTCACAGCTGTGAATGAAGGCTCTAGGGATGTGGGGGTGCATCCCTGAAATCCCAACATCTGAGGGGTGAAGGAGTGTCATGCCTTGAAAGCAAGGTGTGGAGGCATGCTGAGTGCCAGGTGGGGGTTTCAGGGCAAGGGGAGAGAAGCAAGGGACAGGAAGGTCTGTGCAGAGGCCTGGTGGTGGGGGCTGCTCAAAACTAGGCATATCTGGATTTCTATCAGCAGTAGCTAGTTCTGTCATGTGGACTTGGTGACTTTTAAGTGTGATTTCAAGAGTGTTGGTTCAGGATGAAAAATGCTGTCCTGCATGGGTTTCCGGTGGACTCAACTTGGGCTGTTGTACCCACATGGGTCTTCCTCTCTGAAGTGGCCTGGCCAGTGGTATCTGAGGATCCTTCCAAATACTGCTTCAGTGCTGGAGATGGCTGCAGGATGATGCCATTGACAGGACTTTATATGGAAACCTATAGAGGACAACATTCACAGAAGTTCTGTTTTGATAGTTGTAGTCTTTTAACACTAATCTGTCAGCCCTGATTCTCAGGGCTTTTTGGCTGAGTTACCCTCATTTTGCAATACTTAATTTCTAGTCCCATATGAATTTCTCCAAAGCTTTAGTTCATCTTTGTGGGACTGGAGACTGGTGCAAGTTTCCTTAGCATAATTGTTACACTGAGAGATCCTCAGTATTCTAGCAATGTAGGTGGTGTGCACAACAAGAATGAAAGATAAATATTGTCTTTGAACTTCTGTAGCTAATCCCAGTTCTGAAAGACCAGAAATAACTGGGTTGTTAGTTGCTCAGTCTTTTATGCATCTTTAGATAGCCTCCAAGTTGGGTGGGGGGATAGGGCAAGAGTTACTGAAGACAGTGTGCAACCCATGAACTTAATCTTTGATCACAGATATGATACTTGTGAGAAGGTTCTAAACCTTTAATGGCCTCTTTCTTGTCTAAGATTTCTGCACTTGAGCTAAAATGATCTCAATGTTAGTCTGAATGCATCAAAAAGTAGCCCTTTTTTCCAATTCTCCTGTATTGAATCTGTAGTTGGACTGGGTCATGCTGCCTCTCATTGGCCTTTTGTTGCTACAGCCTGCCCCCTCTAGAACTCTGAGGACCTATCCAGTTGAATTAGCTCCAGTGCTAGCCCTTGTTGTGCTTTGTTTTGATAAATGCATGACTTCTCCCCACCACTCCTTATGTCCAGTCCTGTTCATTGACCAAGTCTGTGCTGTTGGCTGACAGTTGATTGCTGGATCGGGTTTTCTCCCAGGATTCATGTTCCAGACCTCTGTGGCAGATGGAGTTGTAGCTCTTGAACATCTGAGGGTTTGGTGGGGACCACATGCCTAGGGGAAATCTTGTTCTGAAGGCATGCAGTGGGTGAGATTGGTACTGAGACTGGAGGAAAACTAGGACTACTACAGGGTGAGTTAGACCCTAGAATGGTAATCAGTATTTCATAGAAGCAGGCAGAGGACAAAACTAAGTACATATATAGGGTCAGTAGAGTGGACTGCTCTTACTAATGTACAGCTTTTGTGCACGCACTTCTCAAAATGTGCTTTATTAGAGCAGCTTAAACTGCCATGACATTGCCTGGTCACCAGGCAAGTTTCATTGCATAGTATCCTGTGGGGGAATGTCACCTTAATGTCAAGAATCTGACAACTTCTGGCTTCCCACGAGAGTCCAGCCTTTACTACTTGGGTCAGGTGCCAAATCTTGAGGATACGTCCATCCCTATGCTAACTGTGCCTTCTGTTACCATACTGGGAGTCTGATGTTTACATGATTGGCATTGTTGCTATTCTGTGCTCTTGGAGGTGTGTGTAAAAAAAAAAAAAAATTCGTTTATATCCTAGTGGACTTGAGCCTGAATTTACAGCTTCTCCTGCAACACCAAAGTTCATTGCATATTTTCTTAGATCTCTCAGCTTCAATTGTAGATCCTCTGTCACTGGGATTTAATGATGTAAAATGTTAACTAGCCTTCGTTGATACCCATTCCAAGCTGTCTCCAGGTAGTTCTAGGCACTAGAGACTTTGATAGCACCCTTTTCTGAAAGATTCATTGATGGAAGTACCTAGAAAGTGAACCTGATAATCCACTGCCTTCCCTACAGAACCTGGGGCCAGAAGGGAGACCTGTCCCCTCAACCTGGACATTCATCCTTCATCTCTGACCTCAGAAAGGTGGAGATAGGAGAATTTTGTGCCTGGATGTAAGTTCCTGAGGGTTCAAGTCACATCCAGATTTCCATGTTTAACATAGAAGGGGATGAAGAGAGCTGTCATCACTCCCCTGGCACTGGTAGGCAGTTTCTGATGTGTTTCTCTAGTGTCCCAAGTCGTCTTGAGGAAATCTCTGCCCCCTCCCTTGATCCTTTAATTTCATACATGTCGCCTCAGTTTTTGAGGACTAGGAGTTTTGTGAACTGAAATGAGGGTTTGACTGCCTTTACCAAAGCCTGAGCTTGCAGGAGGGAGATGTTTAATTCTTTACTCCAAGGAATGCCCAAGATCATGTTGTCCATATGACACAACCCTTGTAGGATATTAGGGAGGTAACAGGCTGTGGGGAAGGAGTGTAGATAGTGTGCACAAGGGCATGAGAGCATTTTGGGGGGAAACTGTACAGTTTGAATCTTATGCAAGAAGAATAGGTATTAGATAAGAGACTATACTATCCACCTAGCTTTTTTTTTTTTTTTTGCATCTTAAAAGGATAATCTTAAAAATATGCTGTTCTAACCTTTGACCAAGATCTGAAGAATACAGCACAACTTCTAGATATCTTTCATTTGGTCACATGTACACTAGAGATAGCCAAGCTATAACAAGTGCATTAGCTAGCTTGTGCATACAACTAGCAGCTGTTACATTCAATGAGGACTCTTTAATCTGTGTCTTTAGAGGTTTTCCTATCTTTTGGAACATTGAGGGGCAATAAGGGTCAAAAGACATCACTATTCTTAGTCCTATTTTCTCCAGTTTCCAAGTTCTAGTAGTCAGAAGAATCTGGTTCTGGTCACTTAGTGTGGCTGGGGATGGTGAGAAGGTCTTAAGTGATTGGATCCCTTGTTATGTTCTTTTGTCCCAAATGTGAAGGCCCTTCTTTGCAGAAAGGGAAGAAGGCATCTAGCTAATTCAAGAGTCTGGTCTGCTGCCATCCTCTGGGTGAAGTTACCCAAAGGTAACTTTGGAAGCCAGTTGTCCCTGGAAGCTCTCAAGGAAGAGCACACAACTGTGGCTATAGCTCCTACTCCTCTGCCCCACTAATTCTCTAACAAGAGAGCACTGGAAGGAACCACCTGTGTGAACTTCCATTTGTAAGCACATGGTCTACAACTAGAATCAATGGAACAGGTAGATATCAGCCCAAACCCTTCAAAGGAGTGAGCAAGATGAATTCTCAGTGTACAAAGACTCCCTTTTTTTCTTCCCTTACCACTCTCCCCTCCTCCGCAATTATAGACTTCTAGGCCTGTGGCCACGTTCTTGGGAGAATCTAGATAGTTGAGCTACAAGTTTTGGAGGGAAGCTGCTGTATTTTCACCTGGTCTTTATGGGATGCATAGATTGAAGTCTAGAGGACTCTGAGATCATTTTACATCATAGTCACACTGAACCTGGACCCTAGAGAGTGAGAATTGAGCCTGAAAACCTGTGTGCTTCTCTCTGCCAACCCACACGAAGGCCAAGGACTCTGGGAGACGTCCAGGTACTGAGCCACCTCTGGAGATGAGCAGATACTTGTAGGCCATGATGCCTCTAGCATTAAGTGCGTATTTCTGCAGCTTCTAGCAGGGCTGGTGATTACTAACCACCCCCTTCAAATGTGTAGCCAACAAAGTCCCAGGTAAGAGTTCTTCTGTCAGGTGGTTGGGACTTAGAACTGGGACCATTTTTTAGCCAAGCATCTCGATGTAAGCTATGTGTATATGTACTTGAGCATTTTCATTTAACTCGACTGTTTGCCATAAATACTGACATGTGTCCAAAAGGATGTGGGGGAGATGGCAGATTCCAAGCTCTGTACCCACATTGGGAGGGACCACAGAGTTGATGCTTGGTAGCATGCCTTATAGCATTAAGCACACCAATCCTCCTTTTTGATGGCTTCAAGGTTGGTTATTTCTAGTATTGGCCATAAGAAAGATTTCTCAAAAGCACCCTAAAAACCTGCATCCTCCTTCAGAGACCTACATAGTTCATATTTGCAGGAAGTCTGGCTGGGAAGGGATCTCTCCTACCCATTGGCCATACATCAAATTTTACCCATCCAAATGGGTCTGTTTTGCCTTTAGAAAGAAGAGACCCTTATCACCCCAGTAACATAAATCTTCCCCTGTTTTTCACCAACTTCAGGGAGGATGGGAAACACTTTTATAATCCTAATGGAGATTGTGTAACTTCTTTAAGAATTCTATATCCAGATTTCCTGAATATGAAGGCGAGTACAGCATTGCACAGTAAAGGAGACTCCAAGTTCCTCTATTCTGTTTTACTCTGGGTGGATTCTATTGCTAAGGTCACTTAGCAATAAAGGGGCATACCTCTTGCTACCTCTACCCCTGGCCTTGATGGCCATATCACTCATCACAGCAGGTGAAAGGACAGGTATCATTCTCAGAGATGGTGCCATTAGCCAAGCATTTTCTTTTAAATTGTCCCTAAACACTAGTTTCAATTGTTTCTAACCACCAATTCTGATCTTCCTCAGGAATTCCCATTCTTAAGTGAGAATTGGAGCAGGTGCTGACCAAGGGAGAACCTGTAGAGTGGGGCAACCATGCTACCTTGGAGGTGGCTGTAGCAAAGATATTTACTTGTACAGAGCTAAGAATGGGCAACTATTTTGAAACATAGCTGTATAACTTTGTCCTTCTTCAAATAATATTGAGACATGGGACTCTGGAAAGAGCCAAAGTCTGTTTTCCGCCCCCCCCCTTCCCTGGAAGGGGCACAAATCAGTGTTTTCGCATGAGGAAAGGAAGCTAATGCCTGCAGTTCACCCAGTAAACAGTCCTGAGTGCATACGTGGCACCCCTGGAAACAGTCATTACTTAATTGTATATTCCCTGGCCCCAGGTGGGAATTACATTAGTCAGAAAGTACAGTAGGACCATGGTCATCCACCAGGCCTCCCAGCAGCTGGCAAGCTCTAAGGTCCTGGTCTGGACATTGGAATCTAGTTCTTGTTCATCTACCCCATGACACGACTGAGAATGCAGGTGGGGATGGCATCTGGAAGGGTCTTTTTCATGGGGGGTTGAGTGGCAGGGACCATCCCTTGCTGTCTTGTGGTCAAAGCTTTCTGGCAGGGGATGGCGGACTTGGTAGTCCATTAAATTCCTGGTGCTCACAGATCTGGGTATATTTCTTGTGGAGGAAGTTCCCAGAAACTGTCCTGAAAGGTGAAGGTTATGGCTGCCACTCCCCCTGTACCTCCCAGGGTCTGAGGTGATCCCCTACAAGGTGCCTGGGTTTTTTTTTTTCCTCGTGCTATCACAGAATCAGTGTATCCTTTTTGGCAGCTCCAACTTGACATTCTTTGCCAGTCATCCCCTACTCTATCCACAGCTTTTTGTCTAGAACGGCCATTGCAAGAGGAACAAAACATTTTATAAGACTTAACCAGCATTAAGTCAACCCCATAGACCTGCTGTTTTGGTAGGCTGACAACCAGAGGTGGTGCCAAGTATTCTCCCTTGAAGGTCTGAGCCCCTGGTCACCGTGTCTTTTTCGGGTTGAGATTGCTCACTGCCTTTTCTCACAGTTGGGAAAGGAGTACCAACTAGTGTCCAAGTGGGCCACTGATATGCCAAACCTATTCCTTCTATCCCCAGCTGTGTCTCACTAGCCCTATGTTCTCAGGCTGATCAGTCAACTATCTGTGACAAGAGGACTCTCCTTTCCTGGTGGTATGGATATGAAGAACTCCATGACTCCTGGAAGAAGTATTCCTGGGGGCTCTGTAAAGTTAAAGCTCCTGGTCCCTAAAAGGGCATAGAAGGAAAGCACACATTCTTCAAGTGGGTCATTGGGAATGATGGCAAGTGGGGCAACTTTTGCTTTTGCCCCTTGGTTCTAAGTATTCTTATTGGTGACAAAGTGCCATAAAAAGTACTTGAATTAAAATGTGTGCTTCATCCTGGAGGACGTCATCCCATCCTTAAAGCATTGTCAGAGGTGGCCTGCCAAGGGCACATATGAAGTATTCAAATTTTGAGCCAGCAGCTGGCCAATGTGTTTTTCCTGTTAAAACCAAACAGCTAGTCAGCTGGTGAGTTGTTTTGCCATCATAAGGTATATGTTATGTTGGGATGTTAAGCACTGATCAATACTGCTAGCAAGTCAGATATTCAGAGGTGGTAGAAGCAGCTGAATCAACTTTGCCCAGTGGAATCCCTCACTGCTGTGCCCATGAACTGACTATCTCTGCATCCATGGTATTGTGTTCTTGGCCACCATGGTACTTGCTAGTGTGATGAACATCAACTGGCAAAATCAGTTGAACATCTTCATCTGTGCCTACTCCCATATGTCTATCTATCTATCCTCTACCCAGACAGCCTTCTCTCCAGTCTTCCAACTTTTCCTTTCATGTTCTTGCTTAGCTGGCTAGGCCATTTGCTACTACCCATGAGTCATAAATACACCCAGACCCAGCTTTGGTCACATCTCTTTCCACATAAAATAGGCAGAATTTCTAGCAATGTACCTGCCTATTGGAATGACTTTTCCTTATCCTGGTCTTTCAAGGCCACTCCTGAGTGAGGCTCTGGAACAGCAGGCCTCCTTGACAGCTTATACCCACATACTGAGATGACCCATTTGTAAATCCAGCCTTTTCTCCTTCGTTAAGCTATTTGTAGTGGATCTCACATTTGGGCAAAGGAGTGAACTGTGGGAGGGGTGTCTAGTGCAATAGTAGAGACATGGGGGTCTGTGATACCTGCTCAGATATAACCAGGTATAAGATTGCTTGTGTCCTGGCCCTTCTTGTGTTCAGTTCCATATATACTACTTCCAAAACATGACAGACTGTGGCTGGGATCATCCAGCCTTAGGCCATAGGTCTGACAGAACCTGGCTAACGATAAACTGTGGCTGTGTGGTTGGACCTTTCCTCTCTATCAAGGCCCAGTAACAGTAGGAGTTCTTTAACAAAAGAATTCTCTGAAGATGGCATGTTTCAGAACCCCAGAAACCTGTTGTTTTCTCATTGGAGCATTTCATAGTGTCTATGTACCATTTTCCCCCCATCACTTCTAACCTTAGTACTATAGTTTGCTCAGTTGTATGACCTAAGTTTCAAATGATCCCACAAGGATACTGTAGCTAAAATGCCTGAGTAAATATTCCACGTTGGGCTGAAGTGACCTGGCTTTTATATACTCACTGATAGGTCACTGCATGTGGGACATCCCTAGAGGGACTGACTGTGGGCAAGATCGTGCTCTGTAACAAAGGTAATTCAGACCTGAAAGGGCTGACAGCACTCTAAGCAGCAATGGGCATCACATTCTTCCTTGAGGAATCTAGGTGATGCCTTTCTGAGCACTACCATTGATCATCAGGACTTACTGTATTACACCCTACATCCTTCAGGGGAACCCCTCTTACTGTTCTCCTGCCAACCCTATTTCTGTTCCTACAATTGGCTTTTAAAACAATCTACCAACACACTGCAAGTAATGATAGACACAGGTGCTTGGCTGTGAATGTTTGCCAACTTTCTTCTGGCCAAATTGTTCTGAAGGGAAGACCTCTGATTTGGGGACTTTTCTGGGAGTATAAGGATAATGATTTCCTTCTATGAACTTCAGGTTGAACAGACAACCATGTCTGAATCTTATATTGTTTTTAACAAAGGCATATATACGGTATCTGGAGCCTCAGTACAGAGAATGTGTTGAATCCTTGGATCATGGGTAACGGGATAAAATCCCTGCACTTGAGGCAGTATCTCCAAAAACAGTAGGGCTCAGTCTACCCTCAACAGTCCAAGAGGCCACTGCTCAGAAAATGACCTGCTGTAGCTGCCAGATGATTATATCGATGGCTGGGAGATTTTGGAAGCTTTTTTTCCCACTACATGTCTTTTTTTTTCTCCATTATCACTCGATTGTCAAACAGTGCCCATTACTATTACTCTTCCCATTACTATTTTTCTCTCCAGAAGCTGCTAGTCTTCTTAAAGAGTGACCCTTGAAATCGTGTATACTGCTGATGGTGCCCTGCCCTGCTAGGCCACTTAAGTCTGATCACGCTTGAGGTGCATTTAGATCTTCTGATGGTGGTTTTATATCCTCCTTGAGCCTTTACCAGTTTCTTCTCCTTCACCATTTCTCTGGGCCTGCTCATGCTCCTTGTAGAGGCTCACAGTAGTGAAGTAGCATGAGAAACTGCTTTCCAGCCTTTGGTATTTTAAAAATGACTAACCTCAGGCACTGTTTCCTCCAGTTACTTTAGAGGCATGTTTTTGTGTAGTTTCACTTGTTCTATATTGGTTTTGAAGCAAATAGGGACATGGACCTAGGTAGCTGCAGTTGTCTTTGACTAGTTTCCCTTCTCCCCTTTAAAAGTCTTCTAATACAAGTGTGAAATAGTATTAACTTTTTTTAAATGTTTATTTTTAAGAGACAGCGTGTGAGCAGGGGAGGGGCAGGGAGAAGGGGAGACACAGAATCTGAAGCAGGCTCCGAGCTGTCAGCACAGAGCCCGACGTGGGGCTCGAACCCACAAACCATGAGATCATGACCTGAGCTGAAGTTGGATGCTTAACTGAGCCACCCAGGTACCCCTGAAATAAGATTTTTAAAAAATCCTAATCTGGAGTATGAAGAAATGTTCTCAGATCAGAAACACTAGGCAAGCCATCTGACCTATCTTACCAGGTCTTAATGACTTCTACTGGCAAATTCTGGTAACCTCATTTACCCTAAAATGAGGCCACTTCCCAGCCTTCATGGGCCCCTGAGAATTTGCTTCAGCCAACCCTGCTTTCGTTTGCCTGAGAGCCATGGGTTGGTCATGTTTCCTCAAGGGTTTCTTCTCTTGCTATGGTACTAGACTGTCGTGAAACATTGCCTCTTTATATCTATACTTCCTTTAGAAGAATGACTGTCTCAAAATTTCAAGATCCAAGATTCATTCCATCTTTAAGTCATAGCTTCTTTAAAAGTTCTTAGGATTTGTGAAAGTATATACTGAGGTCTTTTGACTGCCATATGGTACAGAGTCCATCGTGGTTGGGATGTGACATGCCAGATTCTGTTCACAAGGACTTCCAGCCTCTAGACCTGTTTTAAGGCCACAAGTGGCACCAAATGATGGGACTCCCAAATGAGTTAAATGGCATCCAAGACTTGGGTCTGTTGAGGGCTGGGTTGATGCTGATGTTATCTCTCCCTCTTCATTTCCATATGGTTCATAAAAGTTGCTTCACTCTCAAACAGCTTGGGTCTCCTACATCTTCAGTGTCCCATAAGGGTCTTCAGTTCTGATCAATCCCTGGTTAAACCAGTCTGTTAGATGTACAGGGAATATTAATGACAAGTATTTGGAAACAATGCTTTCTCTGCATGACCTATCTTAACATCACTCAAAAGAAGATGGGATAGAGCAGGAAGAATAACTTTGAGAGTTAGTGATGTCTGAGAGTGGCCTAGGAAAGAACCCCTTCTTAGTGTTCATGCTGGACATGTCAGTGGATGGCTTTTTTTATCTCAGATTGAGCCATTACCAGTTAGGTTGTCTGGAAGTCATTACCCAGGGAAGTCCTTGTCATGAAAACATATTCCTTTTTCTTTGGGGCACGGGGAATGAACAGCATTGTTGAGCAAAGGTCCTGCTCTTCAGTCACCAGGAGATGATGATCAAGGCATTTGCCTAGGTCCCACACCTCCAACTTTTCTGGAGGCAATTTCCTATCCTCTTCATTTACCTCTTACCTGAGCAAGCAGGTAGGTTTTTTTGAGATGATTTTATCTGGGAGACTTCTTGCTGAGGGTCCCTTTGGAATAAAGTTCCTCTTACTAAGGTGACAACATCAGTTCCATCCAGAAATTTCATAATTCAATTAAACCCTCATGGTGACTATACCACTCTATAGTACAAGAAGTCACTCCTGGTCTTCTAGATCTTTTTGATTCTTAAATACTCAGTGGTCTCAAGGTATCCTTGAGATCCGGACTCCCCAGTGACAAAAGTCATCTTTCCAAAGTAAATCCAAATTACATAAAAACATTTGTTCCGAGTAATCAGGGCTCACGACTTTGAACTAGATCACTTTGACCGAGAATGGAGAAAGTTAGATCTTTCAGTTTATGTCCTGTCAATTCCTTGTAAAGTCTTCTTTTGTAACCAAAAACATAGGTGAGCTTCCAAACCATGGTAGACTCTGTAGCTGTGTGAACCTTCCCATTTCCCCTTGGTGGCCAATCCATGGGTTCTGTGCAGCTAACCCTATTTGTGGGGGTCCTTGGCATGCCTCTAGTTATTTCTTCTTAGAAATATAAGGGTTCGTCAGTTCGATTTATGAGCACAAGGCCAAGAGTGTTTTTACTCCTATTTCCTCTAAAATCCTGCAAGACCCTGGTCTTTTTGACCAAGTTAACCTGGGAACACTAATCACATGTTACTGCTATTAAGAAATGCCATTTAAAAATGTTAATATACAGTGAAATGATTTTAGGAGAATTCAGTGATTCATCACTTGCATACAATACCCAGAGCTCATCACAGGTGCCCTCAATACCCATAACCCATTTAGTCCATCCCCTATCCACCTCCCTTCATCAACCCTTAGTTTGTTCTGTCATTAGGATTCTCTTGTGGTTTTCCTTCTCTCCCATGTTCATCTGTTGTTTAAATTCCATGTATGAGTGAAATCATAGGGTACTTGTATTGGACTTATTCTCCTTAGTATAATGCCCTCCAGTTCCATCCACACTTTTGCAAATGGCAAAATTTCATTTTTTGATCAGAGTACTGTTCCATATACATATATACACACACTACATCTTTATCCTTCATCGGTTGATGGACATTTAGGCTGTCTCCATAGTTTAGCTATTGTTGATAATGCTGCTATAAACATTGGAGTGAATGTACTTTTAATCTGTATTTTTGTATCCTTTGGGTAAATATCTAATAGTGCAATTGCTGGACTGTAAGGTACTTCTATTTTGAGTTTTGAGGAAACTTCACATTGTTTTCCAGAGTGGCTGCCCCTGTTTGTGTTCCCACCAAAGTGCAAGATCATTCCCTTTTGTCTACATCGTCAACACCTGTTTCCTGTGTTAATCTTACCCATGATGACAGGTGTGAGGTGGTATCTTGTGGTTTTGATTTGTATTTCCCTGATGAGTGGTGTTGAACATCTTTTCATGTATCTGTCAGCCATCTGGATGTCTTTGGAAAAATGTTTATTCATGTCTTCTGCCTGTTTCTTAACTGGGTGGTTTTTTGGGTGTTGAGGTTGATAGGTTCTGCAGAGATTTGGGATACAGATCCTTTATCTGGTATGTGATTTACAAACATCTTCCATTTTGTAGGCTGCCTTTTAGTTGTGATTGCTTCCTTTGCTGTGCTGAAGCTTTTTATCTTGATGAGGTCCCAATAGTTCATTTGCTTTTTGTTGCCCTTGCCTACAGTGAGGTGTCTAGTAAGACATTGCTGTGGCTAAGGTCAAAGAGGTTGCTGCCTGTGTTCTCTAGATTTTGATAGTTTCCTGTCTCACGTTTAGGTCTTTCATCCATTTTGAATTTTTGTGTATGGTGTAAGAAAGTAGTCCAGTTTCATGTTACTGTCCAGTTTTCCCAACACCTTTGGTGAAGATTCTTTTTTTTCCATTGGATATTCTTTGTCCAAAATGTGTTGTGGGTCCATTTTCAGGTTCTCTATTCTCTTCCATTGATCTGTGTGACTGTTTTTGTCTAGTACCATAATGTCTTGATGACTACAGATTTGTAGTATAGCCTGAAACCTGGAATCATGCTTAATTTTGTTTTTTCTTTTCAAGATTGCTTTGGCTATCCAGGATGTTTTGTGGCTTCCTACGAACTTTAGGATTGTTCTAGCTCTAAAAAACACTAGTGGTATTTAGATAGGGATTGCATTAAAGGTGTAGATTGCTTTGGGTAGTATAGACATCTTAATGAGGTTTGTCCAATCCTTGAGCATGGAAGGTGTTTTTCCATTTGCGTCAATTTCTTTCATAAGCATTCTATAGTTTTCACCACGCAGATCTTTTCTCTTAGGTTTATTCCTAGGTATTTTCTATGGGGTTTTTTTGTTGTTGCAATTGTAAATGGGATCGATCCCTTGATTTCTTTCTGTTGCTTCATTATTAGTGTATAGAAATGCAACAGATTTCTGTACGCTGATTTTATATCCTTTCCTGAATTCAAGTATCAGTTCCAGCAATTTTTGAGTGGAGTCTTTCAGGTTTTCTACATAGAATATCATGTCTGCAAAGACAGTTTGATTTCTTGCTGATTTGTGTGCCCTTTATTTCTTTGTGTTTTCAGATTCCTGAGGCTAAGACTTTCCGGTGTTATGCCAAATAGTAATGGTGAGAGTGGGCATCGTTGTCTTGCTCCTGACCATAGGGGAAAAGGTTTCAGTTTTCCCCATTGAAGATATTAGCTGTGGGTGTTTTGTATATGGCCTTTAAGATGTTGAGGTATGTTTCATCTATTCATACTTTGTTGAGGGATTTTATCAAGAACAGATGCTGTATTGTCAAATGCTTTTTCTGATCTATTGAGAGGATCATCTGGTTTTTATCCTTTCTTTGATTGATTAACGTGGTGTATCATGTTGACTTGTAAATATTGAACCAGCCCTGAAGCCCAGGAATAAATCCCACTTGATTGTGAATAATGCCTTTAATGTACTGTTGAAATCGATTTGCTAGTATGAGAATTGCTGCAACCTGTTAATGTAGCTTAAATACACTAAAGCAAGGCCATGAAAATGCCTAGGTGAGTTTTCAGGGATCTTCATCAGGAATATTGGCCTGTTATTCTCTATAGTGGGGTCTTTCTTTGATTTGGAATCAAGGTAATGCTGCCTTCATAGAAGGAGTTGGGAAGTTTTCCTTAAATAGATGCCATTATGAAATACGCATGTACCTCTATGGGTGTCCCAAAGTGAAATAAGCTGTGGCTATAGATGCGTATACCTAATAGTTGCACTCCATGGCTCAAGATGGGATATGTGCAGGAGAGAAGCCTCTAGTTGGCAATGGCTTACCTTGTCTACCTTCAGGAACTCTGGGACCCCAGCTGTCTAGTTTTGGATGGGAGCTACATAAGGCTTTGAGGGGGGCGGTGCAGATAAGGCCTTTAAAGGGCCTGCTTGCTCCTGCTGTCACCAGAAAGAGGTTCTGTGAGCATTGGTGGAACTGGAAAGGAACTTCAGCCCTCTGCTTTCCTGATGACTAGCATTTCACTCCCCTTTCTGGAAAAGTCCTGTGAAAGAGGGGGTGACATGAAGAATACTACATAGATGTAATTATCTAATGAGGTTATTGGTTTCGGAAGTATCTGAGATAACTGAATACCTCCCAATTTCTGATTCTAAAGTTTCTAGAAAGCTCTCTGCAGGTAACTCTGAATTCCTTTGTTACCTACCTAAAGTTGCTTGGCCATCCCTTGAGTCTCCATTGGTCAGTGAATTCCAGATTAGATACAGTGCCTTGCCCAGAATTGCCTCCTGGACATGTGTTTAGGTTGACTTTAGGTTTTTAAAAGGCCTTACAAACACTTATGGTGGGTGACTGTATATATCTTGTTGAAATTCATGCAAGTTAGGCCAAATGCTATATTGCTACATTGGATCTTGTAGCCAAATAGTAGAAAATGTGGAAAATCTTAGTTCAACTGAAGGGACAATTCTAGAGACCTCAGTAAAGAGAAGGCAAACTGTAGAGCAGTTGTAAGGGACTATAGTTAGTAGAAGTTTAGATGTAATAAATACTCCTATAATGGGACATCTCAAAGATGGAGTAGACAGCAGTTATAACTTCATCAGATTTTTTCACCTGCTCACAATTACTAACATGAAACTTTGTAAGCAGGAATCTCTACTATCAGATTCAAATATTCCCACTGATGGGGCTTATCTCCCTACTTCCTCTATGATTTGGATCACAAGTAAACTTGGAATTGCTGTTTAGTTGGTAAAACACTACAAATTTTGCTTATGGCCTTTAAGACATCTGCAGTAGTAGGAGGAGACACTAAACAGTGCTGAGAAGCGGGGGTAAGTGCGATAGAACCAAGGTGTGTTCTTGAAGTCAACTCCAGAAAGTGGTTCTTGGAGGAAGCAGTGGTCAGTCACATGAAGTGTTTGTGATAGGTGAGATAATAGGGAATAGAAATAACTGATTTTAGTACTGAACAGTTTAGAGTTGAAGAAACTTGACTCATGGAGCTTAGGAAAAGAGGTGTAATTGGTTTCAAAGAAAATAATGAAAACTAGGCATGGTGCCCTAGAATCTCTTAGAATATTATAAAGGTGAGCAGAGAAACAGGTGGCATCTAGGGTGGGATTTAAACTTGAGGAGGTGGGGCCACAATACTGTTCTGGTCATCACTCCTGCGTGGGGTCAGTTAGTAGGTGACCCTGCCTGAGAATGTGCTTCTAGAGTAACACAGGCTGGAGTCCCCTCAACGTTTCAGATCTACTCTCCCTGGAAGTGGCAAGGATACCCCCATACTCAGCTGGGCAATACTACAAAATTTCTACTAAGTCATTCACTTAGTGGGAGTACAGTTGGGATAAGAGCTCTTGTGGTTCTAGACCTCAGGGTCCTACCCCTGTCAACTCTCACAGAGGTGAGTAATGAGAAAAAGAATCTGCATGGGTAAAATCTACTTTTCTCAGATACTTATGTGCTTCAGAAAACATGGCCCATACAAATAATAGCATGACTCTATTCTGGTCACCTTTTATTTTTCCTCTGCTAAAAGTTCTTCCATTTGGTCCATGGCTTGAGAAAAGGCTCCAGGGTAGTTAAAAAGCTGCATAGTGGTTGGGGTGCCTGAGTGCCTCAGAGGATTAAGCATATGACTCTTAATTTTGGCTCAGGTCATGATCTCCTGGTTCGTGAGATCGAGCCCTGCTTCGGGCTCACAGACCATGCTTGGGATTCTCTTTCTCTCCCTCTCTCCCCCCTCTCCCACATGCTCATTAGTGTTGGTGCTTGTGCTCTCTCTCTCAAAATAAACTTTAAAAAAGCTACCTAGTGGTGACAGGGGTTAGACAGCAGCCCTTACACTAGGGGGGATGCTACAGAAGCTCCTCAAAGGCCACTGGGCTTGGAATGCTCCTAGTCATGCTTGAGAAGGAGCTTTTTAAAGAGAAACCCAGGATTGCACATCTTTGAGTTTCACCTCCTTAACTATGAAGTAACTCCATTAGGGGGTCTGCACAGGTAGAACCCATGCATACAGATCCAAAGTGACCTTACTCTGGTTCTTCTCCAGGATCATGGCAGCTTTCATGGTGTCCAGGATTTAACCCTGCTTATCTTGGGATGGCTTCTGCAAGTCTAGGCAAAGGGTGTGACCACTGCATTGCTTTTGTATTTTCAAGAGACATTCAGCACCCTTGTACTTTTCCTTGACCAATTCATGAGGGAAATGGCTCACACCCTCTAAGTCCTGTCCTCGTGGTTGGAACAGAAACCCAGAGTAGGTGTAGGAGGCCTGCAGGTGCAGATTGACTAGGTAGTTGCTGGTGACTTTCACCTCAGTGGACTAATTCTGACCATCATGGTTGACTGGTAATAAGGAGCAAAGCTCAGAACCATGTTGGCTGGTTGCAGAGGCCGAGGATGGCTGAGAAAATTGTCCTTGTTGCAACTAGAAAAGAGGTTGGAGGATGGCCAGAGGCTGGAGAAAGGGGTGTCTCCAGGTCTGTTCCTTCCAAACACTGTTGAAGCAAGAGGCAGGTCCATGGGGCTACTGGGCACACTCCAGTAACATTGTTAACTGAGTGTTCCTCCTTTAAAAATCAAGTTGCTTAGCAGAGCCACAGGCTGCAGCCTCCTGAATGTCTCCAGAGGGAGACCTGCATATAGACCTTGGGTGGAGACCTGAGCACAAAACTGTCCTTCATTCACAAATAACATGAAGTCTTGGTTGCCTACCTAAGCAGGTCTGGAATGCTCTACCATGGTGTTTCTTTTTTTTTTTTTTTTAAATATTATCTTTGAGAGAGAGACCTACAACATGTTTGGGGGAGGGTCTGAGAGAGAGGGAGACACAGAATCCAAAGCAGGCTCCAGGCTCTGAGCTATCAGCTCAGGGCCTGATGCGGGGCTTGAACCCACAGACCATGAGATCATAGACTGAGCCAAAGTCGGACACTTAACTGAGCCACCCAGGTGCCCCATGGAATGCTCTACCATGGTGTTTACCACTGTTCAAGGACAAGGCTGGGGCAACAGAGCCAGAAGAGCCTCTTACTGAGGCTACTCTAGACCCTAAACATGAGTATACCATTAAGTCCTTAGAGTTGAGCACAGAGGAAGAGCTCCTGCCACTGAGGCCTATGTATGGCCTTTGTGGTAGGCATTGTGATGTTCTGATCAGATCCTAGCTGAACAGTTGAAGACATTTTGCCTTCTCTTCTGGAATGATAGTTGGCAGACCAGCATTGTATATAACCCTCCATTGTGCTTGCCTTGAGTGCCCTCCCCCTACCCCTGGGCACTGTGCCTGACCCATATCCAGCCCCAATCAGTGTGGAAGTAGGATAGCCTGGCCCTGCCATTGTAACTTGGGATGACCCTGAAAGGCCATCCTAGATTTAGCATGTCCTATGGCTGAGCCTTAATGAGGTTGCATTGCAGTTCAACTTCACCCTCTGCCGATCTGGCTTCCTTTCCCTCCCCAGGTAGTAATGCCCCAAGAGGATTCTCTAAGTTTCCTACATTTTTCTCTATCTTCCTAGGGAGCCTACCCTGTGACTGCTCTCATTCCTGTCTCCATGATCCCCTGTGAGTAAGCATGGGCTGGCTTGAGAGACTGGCTAATATCCTCAATCTTGCTTGTTTCAGGTCTCTGCTTACAAAAATAGACTATGTCCTCTCTCTCCTTTGTGAAGTGGGCAAAACTGCCTGACCATCTGCCACTGGGAGGGCTTTTCATTTCCCACTCCCTTTCAAACCCTCCATTGAATGCAGCCATAACCCAGGTTTGCATGTTTTCCTCCTTGTTAATACCCCAAGAGGCAATAGGTGGTTTGAGAGAAGGCTGGCAAATGAATGGGGGAGGGAAAGGGTACTAGGAGAGTCTGAACTACCTGTTAGTGGAATACACTGTGCCTTTTGGAGTTATTCATGTTTGGTGTTTAATGTCATACTTGTTTTTATGATGTAACATTGTGGTGCTTGCCTAACTCTGAACTGAGACATCCATGTACTGGGTTTTATCTGATCTATCAAATCTTAGGGTCATGTGGTGTCCCATGGTCAAGATTTGGTTTCTAATGGAGTCACACAGCAATCCAGCAGTTATTCACAAGAACAAGGCATGGTCTTGCTTCGGTACCCTACTCATCTGTGGGTGTGTGTGTGTTTGTTTAATCACTAGGACTGTACAAGTCTCTATATAACCTCTGTTAACCATGGAAAGTCCAGTATCTGAGTGCTGTGCTTATAAGGCCCAAGGCAGAGCAACTTAACACCTGCTACAGAGTGTACTCTTGCTCTGGGTTCTACTTATTTGACAGCTTGTAGATAACCTGGTAAATGAGTCTGAGTGGTACTCATAAGTTTGTTTCCAAAGCCTGAAGAGGTGGACCAGGAATTGGATCACCTACTTCTTGGTGTGTGGTGGAAGGTCTTAGTAACTTGCCCTTCACCTTAGAGGGAGTGCTCTGATCTGCTCAATTGATGTGTCAACCCTGGACTTCCAGGAGGTGATTATCTCAAGCCTCTGGTACTGATAAGTATTGCTAAGTCCTCTAAGGTGCTTGCTTCTTGCGGTTTATTTCCTACAAATGCCATTAATACCATATAGCAGTGTGGTGGCAGGTGGGGCACCAAGACAAGATCCTTGTGGACTTCTTGCCATGGAGGACAGTTGGCATAACCACGAACTTAGTGAAGGTGTGCTGTGGTACATGCCAACTAAAGGCAACTGCAACAAGAGTGTTGCTGAAACTAGTCTTGCAAGTCTGACTTTATCTTCTATCTTACTGTTGGGATTATACCACGTGAGTGAGGATTGTGTTGCTCAAGAGTCAACTTCTTGGTGTTTCTCACTTGGACTTTTCCTGTGTGTTTTATTTCCTAAGGTTTGGCCATGTGAATGTTCCCTCCCTCAGTAGCAGGACTAATATAATGTTTTGGTATAAATACCAATTGTGTGAAGTCCTAACCAACATTAGGTCATCTGTAGGTTTCCTCCGTTGTTGTGCTAACTTAAATTTGTTATGGTAGGTCTTGTTCTAAGTGCATAATGCTGCCTTAACTCTAGGCGTGATGTTGTACAACAGATCTCTAGAACTTATTCCTCTTGTATAACTGAAACTTGACAGTGGCTAAACAGCTCTATGGTCTTTGCCAGTAGTTTCCCGGTACCTCCTGGTAAAACGGGATCTGAGGGGATCTGGGAAAAAGCCCCTCATTGTCCATTACAAACTAGAGTTTGTTGCCAAATTCATTGATACTTCAGAAAGAGCGGGCATCTTTGGAGTGGGAGGTCCTGTTACCCCTACTTCTGAATAGATAATATCTGTCTGGGGCTCACAGACTTTCTGAAGTGAAGTCATGCATGTATGTGGGCTTCTGAACAGTGTTCTGCTTGAGAATCTGAATGCTGGTGTCAAATCACTTCCAGAGGTCCTTGACACACTATAGAAACTGAGAAATGATTTTTCTGCATCTCAAAATAATGGAATGTTTCTTCCAAGAAGCCAGTAGAGAAGCTAGGTCTGTGCCTCCTAGTGATTCCTAGTACTCAGTGCCAGATTCCTAGTGCTTTAGTTTCAAAAGGATTGCATGGCACTGTAGTAGTCCTGCCACCATTTATTAATATAACTTATTGTCAAATTGGCTAACATAGTGTGTACAGTGTGCTCTTGGTTTTTGGAGTAGATTCCCGTGGCTCATCGCTTACATACAACACCCAGTGCTCATCTCAGCAAGTGCCCTCCTCAATGCCCATCACCCATTTTCCTCTCTCCCTCACCCTCCCATCAGCCCTCAGTTCTCTGTATTTAAGAGTATCTTCTGGTTTGCCTCCCTCCCTCTCTAACTATTCTTTTCCCTTTCCCCCATGGTCTTCTGTTAAGTTTCTCAAGGTCCACATATGAATTGAGAACATGATGTCTTTGACTTCATTCAGCATAATACCTTCCAGTTCCATCCATCCATCCATGTTGCTGCAAATGGCATGATTTCATTCTTTCTCCTTGCCAAGTAGTATCCCGTTGCATATATAAAACACAACTTCTTTATCCACTCATCAGTTGGACACTTAGACTCTTTCCATGATTTGGCTATTGTTGAAAGTGCTGCTACAAACATTGGGGTACATGTTCTGCCACCTTTTAAAATGTTTATGGTATTCTTTATTTGAACTGATCTGGATATCATGTCAATTTTATAATGGGAACTTGTTTCCCAGGTGCCCTAGAAATTACGCTTTACTAAGACCTATATTTATATTCTGAAACACTCCTTGTCCAAACCTGAGCTTTTATTACCTCAGCAGATGACCAGTGTCGTGGGGCAGCAGTAGCACCTTGTCTGGGGAGCTCTCAGGTGGATTGCTGTGGGTAAACACTTGGTTTCGCAAGGATGAATGAATTCAGGGAGTCCAGCTTACAGGTGTGAGTCAGGACTTGAAGCTCTCAAACATTAAGAGATTCAGTAGGAGATAATCAGAGCTTTTGTTCTCTTCATGTGCTGGTGATGCCTTCAACGAGAAGGATGTTGAGCAACTTGCAGAACTTAGCACTGGATTAAATTAGGAAGCAAATGGAAAATGAGGCAATCTCAGAGTACCATTACATGTTTCCTCTTTGAATGAACTTTACACTTTACATGGAAAAAGTTTCTCATAACTTTTCTTTTGAGGTCCCAGGAAAATGAGTGGCTCCTTGTCTTCTGACTCTTCTGCTTGGTTAATGCTTTTACTCTGGGATCTAGAGCTTTCTCCAATCTGTCCAAACAGCCCCTGGGAATGCAGGTCTACAGAAAAAGCTGCTTGCATGGTTTGACATTGTGCTCTGACCTACATGCCTTTGGCCTCCTTTGAGCTCTAAATGAACCACACAGAAGTTCATGAATGTAAATTACGGTCTCGATATTCAAGATGATCTAGAGGTCAAAGTAAACTTTGGAATGGTCAGAGAATGATTTCCCTTTGAACCAGGAAAGCTACCTAGCACTGGAATCTCCTTAAACACTGGCCACCCGGAACTTCAGCCTTAAGTCTTTAAGGCAGAGTAGATATCCATGATGTGTACCCAAGGACATTATGTGGGGAAAAATACCTGGTACATGTTGGGAGAACTCAAGTTCTAAACCATGATGCTGGTTAGAAGGGAAGGGGAGTATGAAAGTCCTCCCCCTTGCTTAACCACAGCCTTGGGCATGAGTCTTCATGGTTGGGGGATTCCTGGTAGCAATGACTGAGGTGGGGATGGGGGTGGCTACAGAAAAGCCTCAGCTCCACATCTATCCACCTGCTTTGATGAGGCATGATTTATCACAAAAATGGGACCTCCTGGGGGTATGCACATCCTCTTACTAGAGTGACTTTCAAAAGATCAAGGTTATAAACTTTGCTATGAAGTCCTAGCCTGATCTCCTCACTAAAAGCTGAGCCTTGACCCCCCAAAGGCTTCACAGGCAGTTCCCAGTGACAGGAATGGAGAGTCTGAGGAAATGGAAATGAGGAGAGGAGTCAACATGGGCATATACTGAGCTGGTTGCTGAGTGGGACTTGATTTCTTGGAACCTTCCAGAAGCCTCTAGAATGATTGTTTTCCTCTGAAGATCAATGGGACGAAGTGCCTTTCTTTCACTGGCTGATAGAGAATGCTAACATCCCCTGGATATTTTTAGGTCATGCATGTCTGCCTGAAGAGCAGGCTCTTAGCATCCCACGTTGCTCTGTGTAGGAAGCCCTGGATAGAAAGAATATGCTCAGCATAGGCTCAAGAGAAGGTGTCGGCATTGAGTCAAAACAAGCAGAATGGCTCAGAGGTACAGGCAACCAGATGAAGGGTGTAGCCCAGTGTTTGTATGAGAAACAGGCAGTCAGGCCCATGAGGTGCTGGTTTTTCTTATTTGCAGCTGGGAGCTATAGTAAAGACTTCTTAGCATCTCAGTCTGGAGTAAGTACTCCAACCCTGTCTGGGAGCTTGTGATAGTCTGTGTCCTGTAGGCCTCCTAGCAGATGGACCTACAGAAGTTTGTGTTTGGTACCATGAGGAGCTCAAGTGTCTGACTATAAGAACTTGGAGGTTGGGGAATGGCTACTGCTGGCCACTGTGTGAGAGGAGTAGCCAGAATGGGTAACCTTATCCCTATCACTCAGGTCTGGATGAGTCCCTAAAGTCCCATTAAAACCTCTCGGGCTATCTTACAGCCTGGATGGCTGGTGACGCTTAGACCATAGGTTCCTCTGTGTTTAAAATTTGAACCAGTTTCTGTCCAGATGATCAGCTCAGAATATGTATTCTTTATGTAACTTTTTGGACTTGAGGATAAGATGGTCAGAGGATCTTGAGGATAAGGTTTGAACAGTATCAAACCAATACTTACCTGGATATAGAGTAGATGAACCAGAGACCACTTAAGGAGGTGCACTCTAGTGTTCTTATCTACTTGGAGAAACCCCCTCCCCACAGAATAAAGTATGTTATTACGTAGTAAAAACCTGCCCAAAGGACTCAATCCTTGACTAGAAATGTATTTTAAAGTGAGTGATCCAAAAAATTCAGAGGGAGACCTGTTTTTTTGGGTGAAATTTCCAGCTTTTGCCTTCAAGAGAAGCCATTGAAAGTTGCTTTTGACCCAGCACAGAAGCTCAGAATTGGGGTATATCTTGGATGCCATGTGCATCAGAGCCAGATAGCTAATCAGGGGCCTAACCATGTTATCATTCTTATCCAACTTCACTGTGGGAGATCTCCTTCTCTGAAAGCATGCAGAGGGAGGGGGAAGGTGCTGGTCAGTTGGACTTCAGTTGAGATTAGAGTGGCTTTTGATCAATGGACTCAAATTTCTTTCTTTGAAGGGGTGTCTGGGTGGCTCAGTCGGTTAAGCATCTTTGGCTCAGGTCATGATCTTGTTCATGGGTTCAAGCCCCATGTCGGGCTCTGTGGTGACAGCTTGGAGCCGGCTTTGGATTCTGTGTCTCCCTCTCTCTGCCCCCTCCCCTGGTTGTGCTTCATCCTCAAAAATATTTTAAAATTTAAAATCAATCTTAGAGTTGTAGGCATTTAATAACTTTATCCCCAGATGTTCAGGGTTGCCCAGATACTTGTGTTGTTACAAAAATGCTCTGATGAGATTATCTCAGTTTTAAAACAGACAGCTAATCATTTGGGTCATATCTTCTGGGTATAATTGTAGTGGCTTTGGTTTTTTTTTTTTTAACTAAAGTTTATAAAGGGGATAGAAGTGATAACATTACCCTGTTAAAGCATAGAGTCTAGTAGTTAGGGCTGATGGCAATGTAATGCGTTCCCGGAATTCTACATGGGAAAATGTTTGGATTTCCTTGGCCCAGACTCTGCTGATGTAGGCTATCCACTGGTGAAATCAATGCAAATTGGCTCAAGTTCTCCTGACTAGTCAGAGTTAGTCAAGACATGTAACTGATACATGTCAATATTTCTCCTCAAATTCTCCTAGAATTCCCCTGCTAGGGGACTACCATTCTTGAGTTGTAGGATATGAATGACTGGCTCTTATCAGTTAGACACCAAGAAAACCTCAAGGTGAGGCTCCTCAAGGACCAGAGTGCACTGTGAAAGGACACAGGAATCTCCTGGGGACAACAGGGAAACACAATTACCAGAAGGAAGGTTTTCTCTTGAAGCCATAAGATCAGCTCTGCATTTCTCCATCTTTCAGCAGACATTTGGAGAGGGACCTACTTACTGCCTCCCAGAATTGTCTTCATTCTACTCTGGAGTGTCTCTATTCTGTCCTGCCTTTCCCAAAGGGTAAAAACTAACTTCACAACCAAATGTTGAATTGTGTGGTATTGAGAGCACCAGAGGGCTCATGTGCTAGGCTGTTGTCCAGGGCATGTTTGTATTGGGTGCCTGCCCAGATTTCTTTAAACTAGTCCTTCCTGGGAGAAACCAGTACTTAAGCATGAACCACAGCTCCATGAAGCAGCAGTGCCAGATGACAAGATGCTCTCATAGACCGCTTTTGAGTCTGTTAGCAAATGCTGCCAAGATCTGTTTGACGACAACGACTCCTTTTCCTCATAGGCCGATGAGTTGGAAGGGGCAGCTCTGTTCATGTGCTCTCCTGAGATCCAGATTATGTACTTGGTCGATTTCCAAGCAAGAGAAGTGCACTGTTGGGTTTGTCCTGTTATTTCTTCAGCATGCTCTGTGGGAATGAACTGTCCACTAACATGAAGCAGCCAGACTGAGCAAGGAGGAACTTGATGGCTCGATACCACAAGAGGAACTCTATCCAAAATAACTTTTCAGTTATGAGTCTTTCCTAGAAATGACCCTCAGTCCTGGTCAGTGGGATGCTCTGTTTTTCCAATTTGCCTGACAGGGTAGATATTCCCTCTTTTCACTTCAATTGCATCAGGACCAGGTGCAGGTGCTCTTACTTGGAGTGAACTGAAATCCAAACTTCTATTTTAACCCAGGGATAGATGTCTTAGTACTTAAAGCAAGAGTAAATATGCTTATGTGGCTCCCTCTTACTGAAGAATAAGGAAAAGGGCATGCAAAGGAAGCACTGTTTTCCACATTACCTCATCTACCATGACTTGCTTGTCCCCCGAGGGAATAACTATGCCTCCTTTCTTGCAGAAACGGTCAACAAAGCAAGCCCAGCCTGAGTTCACCTTCATTCCTCATTTTGTCTGGCATGTCTTTCTGTGAAGGAATAAATTAGATTTGAGGAAGACTTTCAGTTCAAGGGCTGCATTATTCCATGCTCTGTGTCTAACCAAGAAGCCATTATAGGTAATACGCAAGGTCTTAAATCGTTTTGTGCCACAACTGGTCTAGTCAAGGAAAGTAGGATGAGAGAAGGGATTGTCACCTCTGTTATCTCCATTTTTATTTATCTAGAAGTGTCTTAGCTCTACTTCTCAAGGACATTTTAATTGGATAAAGAACTATTGCTTGGCTTGAAAGTCTTTGAATGCGTTGAATATGTAGTTCTTCCACTTCCTGGTGTCCCTGGTTTCTGATGAGAAATTGGTTCAAGCTTCTTAAGGATCCTTTGTATGTCATGGGTTAGTGTTTAGATTTCAGGATTTGGTCTTTCAACAGACTTATGTACAGCTCTGGGTCCCTTTACATTTATTCTACTTGAAGTTCATTGAATAGTTTGGATGTGTTGATAAATGGGGAAGTTTATAACCATTTCTTCAAATATTCTTCCCTTTTCTATCCTCTCCTTGGACTAGCATTATGTATATGCTAGTATGTTTGGTTGTCCCACAGGTATCTGAGGTTTTGCTCACTTTTTCTCATCCTCAGACTATAATCTCAACACCTATCTTTGTTTGATTCTATCAGTTCATATCTGCTATTAAGCCTCTTAGGTGAATTTATTGAACTTTTCAACTCAAAAATTTCCATATGGTTCTTAAAAAAAAAAAAAAAAAAAACTTCTGTAGAAGGGCACCTGGGTGGCTTAGTTGGTTAAGCGTTTGCCTTTGGCTCAGGTCGTGATCTCATGGTTCATGGGTTCGATCCCCATGTCAGGCTCTGTGCTGACAGCTTAGAGCCTGGATCCTGCTTCGGATTCTGTCTCCCTCTCTCGCTGCCCCTTTCTCCACTCGTGTGCACTTGCTTTTGTGTGTGCTCGCTTTCTCTCTCTCATTCAAAAATAAACCTTAAACTACAAAAAAAAAAAAAAAAAACCCAAAACACCCTATTGATCTACCTGATGACATGCAGTTCTCATACTCTACAAATGATTTCCTTTGCTTTGAAAATATTTAAAATAGCCAGCTTAATATAGTAAGGATAACATCTGGGCTTTCTCAGGGACAGTGTCTACTGACTAAATTTTTTCCTGTATGGGCCTGATTCTTTGTATGCTTTAACTTTGTTAACCTGGATATTTTAAATGATCAGCAAATCTAGAGATTATTGGTAACTCTGGGAAATTAGACTCATCTACCCCCAGTGTTCAGTGACGTTTCTTATTTGAGGTCTTTATTATGTTCAGACCCTGAACTTTCTACTCAGTTACCTTAATCACCTAAAGATTGGACAACTAATTCCTCAAATGCTTTGGACCAAGAAGCCTTTCAGTTGTGGATGAGGAGCTCTGTGTGTGTTGGGGTACAGCTTTAAGTATGTGGCAGTTATAACTCTGCCTTAGCCTTTATTTTGCACTGTGAGAACCTCAAGGTCAGCAAGGAGAGGACTAGGGCTTTCTCAGGTCTTTCCTAAAGGTGTGCAAGGCCGTGAATATGTATGTGGCCTTCTAAAGTACCAGAAGTATGTTACAGGATTTCAAAGTCCCCTGTGAGCATCTCCTGCTCGTCTTCTAAGTTTTTGATTAGTATCTTGTTTGCCCCATCTGGTAATGTGGCCTCAGAAGTGTGTTAATTACTGTTGACTTTTCTTTTTTGACAAACACAGAGGGGATAGGGCTGTTTCTAGTGAGCCAACTTTAAGGTCAACTAAAGTCCATTTTTAAGAATAGGACTGGAAAGTGCCAGACATCTTAAATAGTTCCTAGTTTCTGGGGCCAGGAATTTTTATGGAGATCCAAACCCAATTTCCCCCCTGGAGTAGCTGATAGGCTGTTTTCCACAGCTACCATGGTTGTAAGGTGCTAGTTTTCAAGTTTACTGCAGAGCTGGGGAGAAGATTGGAATAATTGAAATAGGACAAGTTAAAATGCCACAAAGCTCACTGTTATTATTAAGAATTCAAGAAAAAAAAATGTACTTAATACTCTTTAGATTGTTTCAAGCATCTGGTTAATTTCCAGAGTCCTGGAAAAGTTGTGACTTCTAAATTTTTTGGGGGGTCATGTTCTCCCTGCTATGGTGTAGATTTTTGGAGATCATTTCCCTGCTATTCTGGAAGTGCTTCTTCCACTGTGCTGACATTGGAGGGGGAAATTCTCCCAAAGCTATTTTGTTTTGACTTAAAATCCCAGGTCTCTGTGTGTAGGGTGTGTGTGACACACATCATGAGGCGCCACTGGATACAGCCTGGGTTGGTGTTTCAACCTGCCTATCTGACATTCTTATCTTTCTCATTAAGGGTTTTTTTTTTTTTTTTTCATTCCAGAATACTTGGGATGGTCAAGGTGATGTTTTTCATCAGAGCTGTACTATAAAAGAGGTTAGCACTCCAGGTTAACCCCAGACATTGTTACTAGATGTTGATTTTTGTGGGGAATATTGACTGTTACCCTGGGGCATTCTCCTTCTCAGGGCTCCCACACATTTACCTTCAGACCTGAAGGGGCTATAATGTCTTAAGGGTGGTACCTTAAATTTATACGGAGGAAGCAAAGGACCGAATGCAGGAAGTTGAACTAGGTGTCCCCTACAACTTGCTTTGGGCAGAAATATGATTGCCTCAGTTTGGGGGTAGTGCCTGACATGGCCAGTCTCAGCCCCTCCTCTGAGAAGATGGAGTCCAAGAGACCTGGAACAGAGTTACGAAACAATTCCAGTCACCATAGTATCATTGATCTAGGCTTAAGTACAGTGAGACAAAATTGTAAGCCAGGAACACTTCTACAGAGATGTTACCAGTAGATCCATACATCCTTTGTGTCCTCAGGGAGAAGACCATTATATGTTTAGGGTGTCCTGTGTCCTTCCTGTTTCAGGAGTCCAATCTATTCAGCCTGGACAGTTTTCATCACAAGGAGTTTGAGGTTGCTATTTAGCATGATGAGGTGAGATTTTTGAGGTGGGAAAGTGGTTCTTCATGTTGATTCTGAATTTCTCTTCCTCTGATCAGAGCTACATACTGAGTCTTACTCAATAGTAGCCTCAGTAATGACTTGTTTGCCACTCCTACCAAGGTTGGCTCAAAGGGATGTACTTTGTGCCTAAGGCTGAGCAATCTTGAGATTTTGTTGAACCAA
Source organism: Acinonyx jubatus (assembly GCF_027475565.1). Classification (NCBI taxonomy): domain Eukaryota; kingdom Metazoa; phylum Chordata; class Mammalia; order Carnivora; family Felidae; genus Acinonyx; species Acinonyx jubatus. The sequence continues at coordinate 194,610,837 of NC_069382.1, read as the reverse complement.
AGGCTTAAAAAACAAAACAAAACTGAAGCGCTGCTGGTGGGATGCAGGCAACAGGCATGTCACTGTCCATAACAGCTGTACCTAAAACAAGTGGGCAGAGTGGGGCATGGTACATGCCTAGCCTTGGCCACATCAGCCCAGTCATTATAGAAGAATGCCTAACTTGCTGGGTTCTCCTTCCAGGGAAAGGATGGGCTCAGTGCCTGCTGCAGTAAGGCTCTACATAACTCCATAGCTGACTCCACAACATCCATCCTTTTCTCATGGTGGCATTTCCTTTAGCCTACAAAGAGTCTCTTGAGGCTAAGCATCCCATTCAGCCTTGCCTCCATTTCTGTTTCCCAGCAATGCCTGTCAGAAAGCAATGACTCATAATTCTGATAATGGGAGAATATCTGTACTTTCCTTGGATTCTAAGGATTGTTTGACTCCAGTCTCCTGTTTAAATCTAAATGATTAATGTGCATTGTTCAGAGATGTATACGTAGTCTCTTATCTAAGGTGGATCTCGAGCATTTTATTAGGTGTGTGGGTGTTGGTGTGTGGTTAAGAGTTGAAGTCTTCCACCTCTCTACTACCTCCAGCTCCTGTCTTCTGGTGAGACCTGGTTAGGGGTGTACTCCCTTCCTACTGAAGGGCCCATTTGTTAAATCAAGGAGGAAGAAGTAACATGATCAGAGCCTCTTTCACTTGTAGTCCTTGGCAGGGCCTAACCCAGGTGTGTGGTTGGCTGAGATCCTGTCGTGACCATCTAAGGTTAATGTTGCTAAAGCTATTTTGCTTGGACTTGTGCTCACAGAGGTGTGTATATATGAGGGCAGAGTTCTGATGTTCATTTGAGCCCTGGCTGGACAAGCCTAGGTCCTCTTTTTCTACCAGAGAGTCCTGTTCCTTTTTTCCCAAAGTTCTTTTCATCCCAGACTACCTGAGATCATGGGGGAGGGGAAGTGCGGGTTCACCTTTTCATGGTCCAAAAAGTGTTTTTTTTTTTTCATTCCACCTATCTACCTTAAACAAGACCCACTGAATGTTGATTAACATGGATGATATTTATAGTGTGGGCTTGGGTCATCAGAGTCAACTTCCACACCTGTGGCTGACTCTAGGCATTTAGTGTCCTTCCTTTGGTGTGGTGAAGCGTAAAAGTCAAGAACCCAGCGATAGAGTCTGAGTTGGTCATGCTGGCATCCAGCAATCAGGAAGGGCTTCCCTGTTTGAGCTGATCTCCGGTGGAGCCACAGCCTCGGTTGCTTTGAGGCCTTGACACAGATGTCTTCCTTATGGAACCCCAACTCTGATGTTTCCAAGTATGAGTGGGTTGAGGATACTGAATGAAGGTAAAGCTATCTATGTTTGTGACTTGATTTTCATCTGGTTCAGGAACAATTTGTGTAGTCTACTGGCTACCAGAAGAGTCCTATGCCATGTGATAGTGATAAGGGCCACAGACCAATTTTAGTGAAAGAAACTGTGCTGCTTTCTGGATGAGTTATTGAAGTTACTCCATCTGAAAGTCAGTCATGACTTTTACAACTTCTATTTCAGAAAAGGATGTTTTCAGGGTTTTCTGATCTTAGCAGTTAGGGATGCTTCAGGAGTGACTAGATCAGAAAATTAACACTAGATATTCCAGTTCTTTCCTGTTTTTGTGCTCAAGATAGTTAATGATCTCGAATTGTACTCCTAGGCCCAGACTGAGGATAAGTCAACCCTGATTTATAACTAAGCTTGGATCAAAATCTGTAAACCAATTAAGAAGGATTTTTTTCTATAAAACTTAATTCTAGTATAGTTAACATACAGGATTGTATTAATTTAAGTGTACAATATAGGGACTCAACAATTCTATATATACTCAGTGCTTGTAAGTGTACTCCTTAATCCCTATCATATATTTCACCTGTATCCCCCCCCCCCCCCACTGCAACTCCCCTCTAGTAACTATGTTTGCTCTCTATAGGTAGAAGTCTGTTTCTTGTATTCTTTAGGTAAATACCCAGTAGTGCAATTGCTGGATCATAGGGTAGTTCTATTAAGTTTTTATTCAAATTCCAATTAACAAATGGTGTACAATATAGTGATTCAACACATATACAATATCTGGTTTCCATCACAGCAAGTGAACTCCTTAGTCCCCATCCTCCCCTGCCCCCGCCAACCTCCCCTCTGGTGGCCATCATTTGGTTCTTTAATTCATAGTTTATTTCTTGGTTTGCCTTCCCCACCCCCCATTTGTTACATTTCGCATGAGTAAAATCATATAGTATTTATGTCTTTAGGTCTGAAATGAGTTTCTTGTATACAGCATATAGATGAGTCTTATTGTAGTTCCTCTCTCTTCCTTTCTTGGTCTTGTGATTTGTTGGCTTTCTTTAGCAAAATACTTGAATTCCTTATTTTTGCTTCTATATTGTATTTTGAATTGTGGTTACCATTTGATTTATGTATAACCTCTTCTGTATATAGTACTGTATATTAAGCTGATGGTCACTTTATTTTGAACCCATTCTTTACTCTCTTCTCCACGCTTCAGTTCTTTGGTATCTTATTTTACACCCTTTAATTTTGTGCTTCTCTTGACTGAATTTTACAGATACATTTTGTGTTTTTCCTACTCTTTTTACTCATGGTTTTTGTTTTCCACTCAGTCCCCCTTAACATTTCTTGGAGAGCTGATTTAGTGGTCATAAATCCTTTTTAACTTTTTGCTTGGGTATCTCTCTCCTTCTATCCTGAACGTTAGCCTTGCTGGTTAGAGTATTCTTGGCTACAGATTGTTCCTTTTCACCACTTTGAATATATTGTACCCCTCCCTTCTGGCCTGCCAAGTTTCTTCTGAAAAATCAACTGATGGCCGTATAGTGTTTCTTTTATCTGTAACTGTCTCTTCTATCTATGGCAACCTTTAAAATTATTTGTCACTATTTCTTTTGCGGGTTGAAAGAACCCTCGGGTTGAATTTGTGGGGGATCTCTGTGCCTCCTGAATCTGGATCTGTCTCCCTCCCAAAATTTGGGAAGCTTTCAGCTATTTCTTCAGATATATTTTCTGCCAATAAGGATGACATTTAATGCTGATGGATATCAAGTATTTTCTGAATGTGTAAAACAGAAGACCCAGTCAATTGCCAACTACTACTCTCATGAAGCTCTCTATAACCCAGAGAGTCAGGTGAGTGGTCATGCACAGCAGGGCATATAGGTGTTCACCACCTGCCAATGCTGTGGAGGGGAACCTACTACCAAAATGCTATAAAGTCCTTAGCCACACTTTATCTTAACTGGGGACCTGTTGACAGGGGCAGCTGAGGGCTCAAGATGAAGCATTGTCACATTAACTGTTTTGCTTTTCTTAAATAATCATTGAGGGTGGTGACAACCTAAGGTTATTCAAATGCTACTTCCCCTAAGTTCAGACTCCAGTCTTCCCTCTTGTTGCTCAGAAATATGTGGGACTTGCAGGTCTGACTGAAGGAGTCCTCTGGGAAGATTCTCTCCCAGCCCTTGTCTGCACACTGCAGTATAAGCTCATTGAGCTTGGTCTGCTAGATTCCTCTGCCTCAGCATGAGGGCAGTTTGTGTGTGGCTTCCCAGGAATCTCACACCTCAGTGCATAGAAGATGATGACCTTTGGAGGGCATGGCATACGGGGCTGTGATGCTGGGCTGAGCACGGAGTCTCATGTGATATGTCCAGTGTTGATATCCCTATCAGACTCTAGCTCTGAGTCCAATGTTGATGTTTCCCCTGGTGGACTGAAAACTTCTTTTATGGACATAAGAATTGCCAATCTCATCCAATGCATAAGCAGTTTATACAAAACTGAGCTTTGCCAAAGTACAGAGCTTTGATTGAGCCTCTTTCACTGCATTTTACCCTAAGCCCAACGACCTCTTCTTGCATACAGTGAATAGGGAAATGCTTGGGTTTCCACATAGCTTGTGGGGAGGATATTGAGCTGTAGGTAGATTTCAGGTCCTACCTCTATTAGCCTGCAGTACGGGCTCTGTGCAGAAAAATAATAGGTAAGCAGCAGATGGTCAGCACCAGTGAGAGCACTCTTGCACCCTCAATAGCCCTGTGAGAACCAGAACATAAAACCACCCAGGGAAGAATTGCATGATGACCAGAGGCTGTCAAAGAAGGTTTCTGAGTTTTGCTTCACCTGCTAGAACAGCAGGCAACTCAAGGTGAAGGGCTTAAATCTGCTCCATCAAAAAATATTCTTCCCTGAGACCTCTTCCTGTTTCTGATGTGAATCATTTCTAGATGGTTCTGTGGAGGCTGTAATGATCAGTAGTCTCTTAAAATGAGCAGGCAATTCTACCTTCAGAGTTAAGATACTTTGGCTCCAATACTATGCTATATTGAAAAGTTACACCAGTCCTATGGGCCTTAAAAACACCTTTGTTCATTAACCCATGACAACACAGGTTGGAATCTCTTAAGGGATGGGTAAATCCTTGGAGCCATATAGCTGATGGAGCATGCTGTGGGATCCTGACATAGTCACTGCCCATCTCCTAGTGAGCAGCTCTGCAGTGAAGTGCTTATTTGAATTTCGTTTGAGCATTTTCAAGTTGGTGCACACATGCAGGGTAATTTCTTAGCCCGGACCTGGTAAACTTTTCAGCAGCCTGGTTTCAGAGTCTGCTGAAGTCTACTCATCACAGGCTTCCTGCACTGTCCTCCTCTCCCCACCCATCCTATGAATTTCTATTCCATCAGGACTGGGGAAGTGGATGTACATGGAGAGATCTGAAACCATCACCCTTCTATGATTAGACAAAGAACTGCCTTGCCATTTTTAAGCAAGTCTGGTCCATGACCTCAATCCTTATGTGATTCCTTAGACTAATGAGCAGATATGCCCTCATCACAGCTCACCTTGTGAGTAGCAGATTGTTTCTTGAAGTGACAGATGTGAATCTGCTCTAACAGTTTCTCAGGTCACAGGTAGGTGCTGCATCTTGGAAATTCACCCAGAGGGGGTGAAGGCTTGAATGTAGGAAGCACAGAGTAGAAGCTCCTGCTTTATCTCTGATTCCTTTAGAGCCACTGAAACTTCCAGGAGTCTGGGGACAGTGCTGATGGTGGTCAACACCAGTGTCTTCTCTAGGTAGGAAGGCCCAGTGCTCCAAAGAGTAGCATTCTGAGTCAATCCTTAGCATCTTGGTGTTGGAACCCTGGGCCTGCCAGGCCAATGGGGTAAAATGTGAGCTAGCACTACTGTCTGTGTTGTGCTGACAGCTGCTGGTCTTGTGTTCCAGGACTTTCACGTTTGTGCTCTGAGATTTCTTTGAGGTTAGAGAAAGACTCAAAGCTGTTTGTCAGAGCATGTTGATCCACTGCTCCTGCCAAGTAGGGACCTCACCATCCACTGTGAAATACAAGACCTCTTGTACATCTTAGCTGCTCTGGGGGAGAAATTGAGAATGAGATTAGTAGTCTTAGGCAATTCACTTGGTTACCTGGGAAGAGTACCTGTTAGGGAATAGAAAAAGACTAATTTCTCTGGAATAATTTGAATATAATGGATGCATTTCTAGCTGAACTGGTCATAGAATCTCATAAGGAAATAACCCAGGTCCAGAGATTTGGGAAGGTTTTTAGTTGTGTATTTAGTGATGTAAAATGTTTACAGTAAATTTCAGTAGTTTGAGTTAAGTTACTTAAGCCTGCATGTTTGAACTAAACTCCATGAAACTCCTTTCTAGGTTGGGATGATAGGAGGTTATGTTGCTATTTTTATTGCCTTAGTTTTTTCATCAGTGCTGCCAGGAAAACAATAGTTAGGAGGCCTATTGTTTGAAATAAATTTGAGTTAGTATGGATTCCCCTGAACATAGATCCTGAAATAAGAATTTTGGACAGGTACTAGATTAACTTACTGTGTCTGTGTAACAAATGACCACCAGGTTAGGGGCATAAGTGAAGGCAAATTTATCTTAGAGTTCTGGAAGTACAAAATCTGAAATGGGTCTCTTAGAGAAAAAGTGTGGGCAAAGTGACATTTGTTCTAGTGGCATCAGAGGACTGTTTCTCCTCCCTGCACCTTACAGAAGCCTTCAGAAGTCTTTGGCTGTGGCCTCTTTTAGCTTCAAATTCTGGACCTGTGCATCTGAACCTTAGACCTTTTTGCTTTTGTGACTACATTGGGCCATGTGCATAATCCAGGATGATTTCCTTGATTTAAGGTCAGTTGATTAGCAACCCTCATCCCTTCTGCTTAAATTCTTTTTGTCGTGTAACCTGACAGGTCTACAGGTTCAGAGGATTAGGATGTCAACATTCTGGGGGGGATGATATGGGTCTACTTGATAGTATTTTATTTGTAGTGATCCCAGGAAGCCCAGAGGTGAACCTGTGGGAAGTTGAAGGGAGTTACCTACTGGAGTGGGTAGTATTAAGCTGGTCACCTACAGAGGTGACTGGAGCTCAGCCCCATTTGGGACCTTTAGGAGGCATTATGTAGAATGCATCTCATAATTGTCCCTAATGGGGTCAAGAGTCTGGTATTTTACCAGTAACTCTATTGACTATGTTCTTTGCAATTACTCCTTGTGTCATCCATCCATTTCCTTGCACTGCTGAATTGTGGCTTTGCATGAAAACAAGGGCACGGAGATGGTCAGGGTGTGGCATTGGGCCAGCCAACACTTCTAGTAGAATGCCAACCTCCTGCATTTCCCTTTAGGCAGCGGAGGGACTGGTGCAGTATTTACTACAGCAAGGTGTTCCTTATACTATCTTCCAGTGATCAGGGCTTTCCCCCCCTCTTATGGGAAGATACTCTTTACATTCTCTTAGATCCCATTCAGCCTTGTCCCCTCTGTGTCCCACAGTGCCTGCCTGTATTAAGTATCTTAGGATGCCAAAAATGAACAACAGATTCTCATTGTATTCAAAAGATGACTGGTTTTTAGGATTCATTCTCTTCCACGTTAAAAGAAAATGGGAATACCAGTAAAATCTTGGCTTGCAAGTATAATTTGTTCTGGAAACAAGCTTGTAATCCAAAGCACTTGTGTATCAAAGTGAATTTTCCATAGGAAATAACTGACTTGTTCCACAATCCAAAAAAATCCTATAAAAATGACTATAACACTGTAATACAAGGAAGAAAATAAAAAATATAAAGAAAAATAACCTACACTTCCTACACTTTTGAAAACCTTCGTGGCTGGTGTGAGGGAGACAAGAGAGGATTATTGTGTAGGACAACTTTCACTAATGGAATCACTGCTATCTGTTGGCTCAGTGGAATCTTTTTCTATATGGCGGCCATTGTATATGCTTGCACAGGTGTTGACTACAGTATTAAACTCTTGTCACATACTGTACTTAATGTAACTGGCAAGGAGGCAGCAGAGGAAAGGGTCTATATCTGTAGACAGCCTGACCTAGTATGAAGCAAAGCATTCCTAAGCAACGCTTAGGGGAAATGGGAAAGCAAAGGACAGTCCATAGGTGCTTTGAAGTGACAAAAAAATAAACTAGTGCCAGTTGTGGGCACCTTTCAACATTGTAAAAAAAAAAAACAAAAACAAAAAACAAAAACCAAACACTGATTTCTGCCGAACACTGAGGTCTGAGACCAAGCATCTGAGCATGGAAGGTGATCACCCACAATCAGAAGAGCGATTGGCTCATTTATGGTCACGTGATGTTCAGCATCACTACTACTATTGAAAGACATGGCTCATTTATTAAGCTAAAGTTAGAAATGTTTGATCATCTTGCGGGACACTCGCAGAACAAATTACTTGCAGTCCAAGGTTTTACTGTATATTTAAGGATCTAAAGCTAAATACACCTCATCTAAGATCTTCATTACAAGTCATGGATTATTCTAAGATAAATGTTATAAAAGAATTCAACTCTGATTTCTTAGCATATAATAGAGATCAAGTTTAGATTTCCATATTCATGCAAATATGGTAATATGTCAACTGTTGCATTTCACTGCTATATGCCTCTGTATTTAGGGTGAAATGTGATCTGCAACTTCTGTTTTCTAAGAAAGGTCTAGATCTGATTTGAATGCGAACAATTGATGCTGTTTATTTTATAAGCATTCTTTCCTGATGTTTTACCTTAGCTCCCATTAATTCTAGTGAGCCTAGTCTGGGCATGCTACCCCATTCCCCTCCTTTAAAACTAAGATTGTATGGGAAAGGAAAAGTATATGTAAACTCCTTCTCCTGTTTGCAGTCTCTGGCAGGCCTAGGCTGTGTGCTGGGATTGACTGGGCCCTGTGATGGCCCGTAGAGGAAGCAGCTGCCAAGCATATTTGGCTCTGACTTTGCCCACAGCTGTGGGTGGTGTTTGCCCCCTTCTCCCCATCGTCCTAGTTCCTATTTGCTGGACAAAGCCTAGGTTCTTCTTTGACCCATGTCTTCCTGAAACTCCTATTCCTTAGGGCCCATAAATGATCATTTTTAAGCCAAAGTACTTAGATGGTCCAGGTGGAGTTTCCTACCACATGTCTGTTCTTGGAGAGAGACCTTTCATTTTACCCCCAGGGATATTGGTGACCTGGGCAGGATTTAAGGTGGACCTGGGTCACTCAAGTGATCTTTCTCTTATCTATGAAACTTGTGGATCCAGATCTCCCTTTTCAACCCTCTGTACATTGGACTGCCTTTGAGGGTGGTGGTGGTGGTTGAGGTTTAAAGTCCAGCAATGTCTATGCTGTGTACAGGGCTGACTCACTGGCAAATCCTGTATCTGATGGCATTTCCCCCTCTGTTCTGATGATCTTGGACTCTAGACATGGTTGCCTGGAGGTCTTATCACATGTATATCATCTTAATGGAACCTGACTCTCCTTGTTGGAGTGAGCTGGTTGATGAAGGATTTATCCAGTTAGGAAAACTTGTTGCCTGATGTCCTCCTATGAGGAAGGAACAGTGCATCTCATGGCCTCCAGACAAGTCATGTGGCCAGTGTCTGCCTTCTTTAAGGGCCACAGAATGCTGTTCATTTTTTTTGTGAGTAGGCAGGTTCCCCTTGAACTGTCTTCTCTAAGAATGGGGGATTTCCATCAGAAGTTATTCCATTGGTAAGCCCAGTCCTGTGGTCCTTCTTGATTGATGGTATGTTTTAGAAAAGCTAGTTCTCAGATTTTCTTGATTAAAAAAATTTTTTTTCTGAATAAAGTTGATGCAATGTGACCTTAGTTTCAGGTATATAACCTAGTGATTTGGCTAATTTATGCATGGTTATGTTCACAAGTGTAGCTCCCAATTGTTCCCCATACATCACTATTATAATATAATTGATTATGTTCCTTATGCTGTACCATTTATTCCCATGACTTACTCCATTCCATAACTGGAAGCCTGTATCTCCTCCCCTTCACCCATTTAGCCCATCCCCGTACTACTCCCCTCTGGCAACCATCAGTTCTCTATAGGTCTGATTCTGCTTTATCACTTTGAGATTTCACATATGAGTGAAATTACATGGTATTTGTCTTTCTCAGTCTGACTTATTTCACTTGGCATAATACCCACTACATCCATTCTTGTTACAAATTGCACAATCTCTTTTTAAAAACTTAAATTTTTAAATTCCAGCTAACATGATATTACAGGTGTACAATATAGTGATTCAATGCTTTGATACAACACCCAGTACTCATCACAAGTGGACTCCTTAATCCTTTATCATGGCTATGTAATCCATCGTGTATTTGTCTATCAGTGGACACTTAAGTTACTTTCATATATTGACTATAATATATAATGTTGCAATAGACAGGGATGCATATTCTCAAATTAATGTCTTCATGTTATTTGGGTAAATACCCAATAGCGGAATTATTGGATCATATAGTATTTAAGTTTTTGAGGAACTTTCATACTGTTTTCCACAGTGGCAGTAGCAATTTGCATTGTCAAGAGCATAGGTCAAGAGGGTTTTTTTCTCCATATCCTGGACATTTGTCTTTTTCTTAGCCATTCTGACAGGTGTATGGTGATATCTCACTGTGGTTTTGATTTACATTTCCCTGATGATTAATGATGTTAAGCATCTTTTCATGTTTCTGTTGGCTATCTGTGTCTTCAGCAAAATGTCTGTTCAGGTCCTTTGCCCACTTATTAGATCATTTGAGTTGTACATGTTCTTTATATATTTTTGATACTAATCCTCATCAAATCTCATCTGCAAATATATTCTATCATATATTTGCAAATATCTCCTTCATTCAGTAAGTTGTCTTTTTGTTGATGGTTTCTTTCTTCAAAAGCTTTTTTTTTTTTGTATGGTCCTAGTAGTTTAATTTCTTGCTTGTTTCCCTTTCCTGAGGAGACCTATCCAGAAAAATGTTGCAACAGCCCATGTCTGAGAAATCACTGCCTGTGTTCTCTTCTAGAATTTCTGTGGTTTCAGGTCTCACATTTAGGTCTTTAATCCATGTTTTAAACTTTTATATTTTAGCTGGTTAATACACAGTGCAATATTGGTTTCAGAAGTAGAATTCAGTGATTCATCACTTGCATACATCACCCAGTGCTCATCACAAGTGCCATCCATTTGAGTTTATTTTTGTATATTACATTAAAAAATGGTCCAATTTCATTAATTTACATGTAGCTGTCTAGTTTTTGCAGCACCATTTATTGAAGTATAAAGTTAACAGTGTTGTATTAGCTCAGGTATACAACATGGAGGTTCCCCCAAAATCTGTTTCTTAGTGCTCAAGACCAGTGTGTTCTTTTTAAGTTTTTCTTTTTTTTCTTTGTTTTTGAAGGGGAGAGAGTGTGAGCGGGGAGGGGCAGAGAGAGAGGTGAGCCACAGATTTGGAAGTGGGCTCCAGTCTGAGCTGTCAGCACAGAGCCCAAAGCGGGGCTCAAACCCATAAACTGTGAGATCGTGACCTGAGCCTAAGTCAGATGCTTAATCGACTGAACCACCCAGATGCCCAGACAAGTGTATTCTAAATCCCCTTTATTTCTGTCCATTTACATCCATTCTTGCAACCACAACTTTGTACTGTGTATTTAAAAGTCTGGGCTTTTTGGTATCTTTTTTCCACTGTTTGTTCATTTGTTAAATTCCACATAGTGAAATCTTATGGTATTTGTCTTTCTCTGACTTCACTTAGCATTGTACTCTCTAGTTCCATCCATGTTGCAAATGACAAGATTTCATTCTTTTTTATGACTGACGAATATTCCATTGTGTGTGCATATATGGGTGTATATACATATATATACCACCTGTTCATCAATCTATGGATGGACACTTAGGTTGCTCCCATACCTTAGCTATTGTAAATAATGCTGCAGTAAACATAAGGGTGCATATATCTTTTGAGTTAATGTTTTCATTTTCTTTGGGTAAATACCTACTATTGCAATTGCTGGATCATAGGATAGTTCTACTTAACTTCTTGGGAGATCTCCATACTGTTTTCCAGAGTGGCTGCACCAGTTTGCATTCCCACCAACTGTGTACAAGGGTTCCTTTTATTGAATAGATGGTCTTTTCCTTATTGTATATTCTTGCCTTCTTTGTCATAGACTGACCATATAATTTTGGGTGTGTTTCTGGGCTCTGTTCTACTGATCTATGTATCTTTGTTCAGTTCCATACAGGTTTTCCTGATTCTGAGTGATTTGGCATCAATCAAGTTTGACTAGAATCAGGAATACAACACTGGATTTTCCAGGTCTCTTTTTTAGTTCTCACAAAGCTAACTATTTTGAATGTGCTATTGTTTTAAACTCTGTCCTTCTAAATCAAAATAAAAACCTATTTCCTTGTATAACAATGATCTCTTCTGATAGAAATAGATTATTTTCTAGACATAAGATATAGAGAAATAACCTCCTATGACTTGTATTTAAAGTTCTTCAGAATTCAGATAACTTATCTCAGTACAACATGAGCCATAGATGAACTAACTGTCTTCCATGGATGGGACACTAATTTCAAATGCCTGAAAATCCAAACTGTCCTCTACCTTGTACTCTGGGTATGTCCTGACGGGTGTCTAGTGATTGAAGTGAAAACACTGTCTTGTACATTTTAGCCTTTACTTTTCCTGATGCTTTGAACAGAGTTCCTTCAAATGATCTTCAGCCACACTTATTCTGTCATTTATCCATGTCTTTCTATAGGGTATTGGCTAAATATTTCTTTTTTACAAATTTTTATTTATTTTTGAGACAGTGTGAGCAGAGGAGGGGCAGAGAGACAGGCACAGAATCTGAAGCAGGCTCCAGGCTCTGAGGTGTTAGCACAGAGCCCGATGCAGGGCTTTAACTCAAAAGTGGTGAGATCATGACTTGAGCAGAAGTCGGATGCTTAACCGACTGAACTACCCAGGTGCCCCATTGACTAAATATTTCCATCTGCTTTATGACTTCATATTCTCTGGCTAATATCTGCTGCTTTGAGGATTGTGGCTCTATCTCAATTTCTTGATTTTAACCTCTTCATGGAGAATAGGTTAAGTTATCTTAAATTGATGCCCTTTAGGTACTTGTTACCTTGTGCTGTGAGTGCTTGTGGTGGCCCCTACCTGAGCATATATCTTGGCAGAAAGGTTCTATTGATAAATACTACTACTTTTTGGTATTCGGCTGAGGTGATGTCCACTTGGGTTAAATGTGAAACTCTGTGGTACCTGAGTGTCCTCTGAAAATGAAATCTCAGATACTGTTTATTGGAACTTCTCCAAGAGAAGCAAAGACCTAAAGGCTAGAAGGTTGGAGCTGGATGCCCTCTGTTGCTGTTCTCTGAATTTCTTTGGTACCAATAGCATATGAATGTAGAAGGCAGGAGTGGGACAGTGCTCATCATCGGCATCATTATCCCTTTTCTGGGAAGACAAGGTGCATCTGTGAGACATGGATAGGAATTAGGGAACCACTAAAGTCCCACAGGGTCACAATGATGGGAATTACTCGACTCTTGGCCCAAAAATCTGATTGAGGAGAGACTTTCTGGGTGGGAGAGGAAGCTGTTGGTCATGCCATCTGGAGCCATTTCTAGTTTAGTCTTGGCGATGATTTTCTGTGGGGAATGGCTGAGAGTATGGCTGTAATAAGAGGAAGATAATACTAGAGCTGTAATTTTCATAAGAGGCTGTTTTTCACAAAGAACTTGTTTTGCTAGTGTGCAGGGCAGATAGTTTGCTTCTCTTGGCAGCCCTGCTGCCCAACCATCTTGTGCAAAGCAGGGACCTCACTGGACGTCTGAGTCTGAAGACTCCTGCATCTTAATTCCTCTGGCTTTAGTAAAGTTGGTGAACATTCAACCACTGGACTTTAGTCTACTTGGTCCTCAGGGATGAGACTACTTCTAGTCTAAAGTGTCCTGTGTCATGACTCCCCCCTATATATGGAACCAGATCAATTTAGTCTAGATAATTTTGCTGAGGGAGTTCAAGTTGCTTATGAACTCTTTGGAAACATATTTCTGAGCTTGTAATTGCCTCCTGGTATGTACTTGTAATTCTTCCTCATGCCTTAGAGAACAGAGCTAGAAGTTTGAACCTTAAATGGTGGACTTTTGTGATCAAAAATCTTGGCATGTTATAGCTCCACCTAATGGAGCCCTTGATTCCTAGCAAGGCACTTCAGTTTTGCATATTGTCTTTGTTAGCAGCTAAACATTACACATTCAAGAATGGAGGTAGACTAAGTTCATGGCCAGGAATCTAATCAAAACAGATATTCATAAAATGTCTGATAGAGAATTTAAAGCAACCATCCTAAGGACACTCTCTGGGCTTGAGAAAAGCATATAAAACCTGAGAGACCCTCACTGTAGAGAAAAGAGTAAACATGCGGAAATCAAAAATGCAATAAGATTTGAAACCAACTGGATGTCATGACTAGAAGGATGGAAAAAGCAGAGGAATGAGTAAGTGATATAGAAGATAAAATTATGGAAAATAAGCTGAACAAAAGAATAATGCATCATGAAAAGAGAGTTGGAGAGCTCAAGAACTCCATTAAAGATAGGATTCATATCATAGGAGGTTCCAGAAGGAGAGAGAAAGGGACAGAGTTCCAGAAGAGAAAAAGGGACAGAAGGTTTATTCGAGGAAATAGTAGTTGAAACTTCACTAACCTGGGGAAGGAAACAATCCTCCAAATCCAGGAGACAGAATTCCCATCAAAATCACCAAAAGCAAGACAAACACCAAGACCTATTGTAATTAAATTTGCAAAATAAGTAGTAAAGAAAAAAATCCTAAAAGCAAGACAAAGGAAAAGTCCCTAACTTACAAGGGAAGACTCATAAGGCTAGCAAACTTCTCCACAGAAAGTTGGCAAGCCAGAAGGGAGTGCCATGATATATTCAATGTGCTGAATAGGGAAAAGTCTGCAGCCAGAATAATCCATCCAGCAAGGCTGTCATTCAGGATAGAAGGAGAAATCGTTTCCCAGACAAAGAATCAAGCTTGTTTAGAGTACTTTCACATAGCTATTCATCTTGTCATCATTTGTCTCTTGTTCCTTGATCCTATTCCTGGTGACCACTGGACCTTGATGTTACATTCAGGATCGAAAATTAGTTCTGTTATGTAGGGTATAGAAAGCCTAGAATCAAAATTAACTGGAAGGTTGTAAATACCTACACTTGCTTGGTGATGTATATTTGTGAGTGGAAGAAATCCTGTCTGTCCAAAACTGACATGGCTGCAAAAGGTTGTAGGTCCTTCAGCAGGAAGATGAAGCAGAAAACTCAGTCTCAGTCTCTAGGTTAGGTTACCACTAACCAACATCCCTGGGAGAATCCCTGAAACACTTTAACTCTCACAAATGATATTCAACAGGAATATGAGGAGGTCTTTCAGTTATTGGGGAAAATCTGTTTAGAAGACCCTGTCTCACATTTTCTGTGTATAAGTTACAGGAACTTGTTTGAGTAATCTCCAGAGCACCTAGTCCTCATCAAAGACCTGTTGAGTGTGGGAGCTTCTGCCTGTCAACTGCTGAGAGAACAGGACTAAATGGTTTTTGGTCACTGAGCACCTCAACCCTGGGTACCCAGGAGACTAGGTTCTGTATAAAACAGTAACACGATATCAACTTGTCCCAGTGAATCGTATGGGCCCACATAAGGGATCTCAGGATTTAAACCTTGTACATGGCATTAGGTGGAGGTCACGCTTATCTGGAAATCACATACGATGTAGTTAATTTCCACTACAACTGTTCTCAAAGTATCCTCCCACCGGATTAGTTTCCTATTTCTCCCTATTGTCTTGTATTGTTCAAGGAGAACCTCATCCCTTCTTCCACCACTCATGCAGTAACAGATTTAAACTAGTGATAACCACATTTTTGCTTGTCATTTTCATCTTTATGCGTCTCTTACCTATGATTGCACTCTACCTGATCTTCTGCTCTGAAGAACATTGGTGTCATTACCCCTGTCTCATGGAGAACCTGCATTAGGTAAGTTATGGAGAATTTTGTGTCGAGATCTAGGTTGGTAGCCATAGGAACTGTGTTTCCAGAATTCTTTGGCCAGAGATGGCTTCTGATGATCCTCCTCCTCTAATTGGGATCATTTTAAAGTGGACTAGAATATAGTCTCTCTGTAGCAGGTTGTTTTCTTCACAATACTGTCTTTACATAGTCATTCACAGAAATCCCCCAACTGAAGCAGAAATGAGCGTTACATCCCTTACTCCCAAGTGTGTGTGTGTGTTGCTCTTTGATTTCTGCTTTGGCTAGTGTGCTCTGTGCTACGTGATCCAGAAGACTACAGGTGGTAAAGGCAGGTGGGAGTGAAGGTAAAGATATCAGTGATAGTCCTCTGCTTAGTAGGTTCTTCTTAGTTCCTTGTGGGTCAATTTGAATTAAGACCTTTGCTCTGTTGCACTTAGTTTTAGTTCAGTCTCTTCATGCTGTGCTATAGAGTAGTAGCAGAAATGATGTCTGAACTTAAGGATCGTGCTCCTTTATGGGAGGTCGCCTCTACTCTCTATTGTCTTCCTTATTGACTGAAGCCAAGAGTGATCTCCTCTAGGAATGGCAGATCAAAAGGGAGAGGAATGTTTGAGCTTTCTTGTTCTTTCATTTTTTAAGAGGTGTTCAATGGTCTAGGCCTCTTGGCAAATAGCTATTCCTCCCTCATGGCCCTGACCCACAATTGAAAGAAGATTGTTCTGGAGGTGGAAAGATCCTCTGTAACCTCTAGATCATGGATAAGTTAGTGGGTACGTCTGTATTCTCTCCAGAGCCCTTGTTTTCATGTGCCCCAAGGTGTATGGTCTTCTGGTGCCAGCCACACAGACGGAGTGGAATGGGGCTCAAAGGTAGCCTGAGAATAGCCCTATTCTGGAGAACAGGCTCAAGGTTTTACTCACACAGGCATAGGGGATTTTTGTCTTCGCTTTTCCTGTGATTCTCAAGTTTTAGTCCTAACAAAGTCTCCTTTAAATGGAGATAATATTTTGAGCGATGTGTATTTCAATATTTAAGTGATCATGAAAATGATAGGACATATCAAGGAAAAATAGAAGAATTCTGCAATATCTCTTTATCATGTTGGAATAGAATGTTAGTTTTAGGATCCTGTGTGAATATTTCAATACATAAATGAATTTTATTAGTACCAGCTTCACTATATTAGTAATGGTTTAGACGGGAAGACCATGTGAAGTCATCACTTAGTGATACGTTTGTCGTCTGAGCTTCAAGACCTGTTGAATTCTCATTTGTGATTTAAGCTCTTTTTGTGTAGGGAAGGGTTTAAGTCTTGTTCTCCCACATTTCATCATCTTCAACCACCTGAATTCTGGTGAAACCTGACCTGGGAGGCTGACCTCTCATTAGAACTCCTAGGACTGAATCAGAAGGAAGCTAGCTATGTGCCATGCAGAGTCTCACCTGAAGTATAAGTTTGTACTAGACACTGGCCAAGGAGAAAACTTCAGGCTATTTTGCTTTGGTTTTTTCCCATGTTGTAGGTCTTTGGGGAGTATATGATCCCCATCCTGCCAGGAGTCTAAGGGCCTAACGGCCACAGTCCAGGAATCCCTTTACCTCCTCTGACACTCTTTGTTTAAATGACCTTATGCATCATCTTCATTGGACCATCTCAAATTCTCTTCAGTGAGGCTTTTTATTTTCCTGATGCTCTAAAAGAGATTTTAGCTCACTTACATGGGGAATGTCCACAGGGTGTTGA
This sequence comes from Acinonyx jubatus, assembly GCF_027475565.1. Taxonomy (NCBI): domain Eukaryota; kingdom Metazoa; phylum Chordata; class Mammalia; order Carnivora; family Felidae; genus Acinonyx; species Acinonyx jubatus. The sequence goes on along the minus strand of NC_069382.1, from coordinate 194,593,672 downwards.
CTACAGGTTTGATGTAAATCTATTTGCTAAGCTGATGGATGTTCTTAGACTGGTGAAGTGTCATTAAGGTGTGTCTGCTGGAAAGTACAATAGGAAGTGCAGTTTGAATGTGGAAGGTTGCAGCCAGATGCCCGTTAAGGTGAGCTTTTGACACCACCAGCAACATAATTGTTTCAGGCTGAGGACAGTGCTCCTCTTGGTCAACAGCAGTACTTTCTGCTCTGGGCATCTAGGACTCTATCTGAAGACATGGCCTGGAATTAGGAATCCCTTTCAAGCCGTCAATGTTACCCTGCTAGGTTTCAGACTCTAGGAAGCATGAGTCATTGGTTCTGTCGAGGAAGCTACTGTTCCTAAAACCTGGAAGATCTGACCACCTTTCTGGGTTTGTTTTATGATACTTCTCAGGAAAGCCTGTTTCCAGGATTGATGTCAGAAGATGAAAAAATGTAATGCTCAGGCTTTGCTTTGGACAAGACTCCCTGTTTCTGATACAGGTTCTAAAAAACATTTAAAAAAATTAAAAAGGTACAGTGCCTGGGTATTCTCAAATGATGTGGTTTTAGGGGCTGTTCGTTCACTTTCCCTGGGAGGAACCAGAGACCTAAATACTAGAAAATTGGACCTGGATGCCCCCTGTGGTTCTTCTGAATGCCTTTGGTATGATCGATAGCAATATAAATTTCTAGAGAGGTGGGGGACAGTACTCATGGGCAACTTTGTACCTCCTCTGAGCATCCAGGACCCATCTGGGAGACATGAACAGAATTCTGGAACCATCCTAGTCACACAGTGTCACACTTCTGGGAATAACTGACCTTTTACCCCAAACTGATGGCAGGCCTGTTCTTAACAGGAAAGATCGCTGCTGGTCATGCCTTCTGGGCTCTAGTTCATTTCTGGATTATTCCTGGCAATATTTTCCTATGAAGCTTGGACCAAAAGTCCTGAAGGATGCTATGAACAGTTCTAGGGCTTTCCCCTCTTCCACAATCTTGGTGTCGTAAGGGTAAAGGGTTTGGTTTGTCCTGGCAGCTCTGCTGACCAGCGAGCATCTGTGAAGCCAGGACCTCACTGGGCAGGCTGTGGGCTCTGAGGACTCCTATATCTTATTCTGGTAGAAAAGTGGGTGAGAATTCACCCAGTGGACTGAGGGTCTTACTTGGTCCTCAGAGATAGACTCATTTTGAGTCTGGGGTTCTCTGTCATGACCATCCCGAAGGAGGGGGCCAGATCAATTCAGCCTTGATAGTTTTGCTAAGGGGAAAATTCACATTGTCTTGTTCCTATGGAAACCAACTTCAGAGCTTATAATTGCATCCTTGTGTATATTCCAAACTTTTCCTTCTTCCTTAGAGAACAGAGCTGGTTCTGCATCTTCAATGATAGGCTGTTGCGAGGAAGTTTTGGCATGTCCTAGCTCCAACGAATGGAGTACATGTTGGCTCAAAGTAAGGTGCTTCAGCTTTCTTTTGCATATAGTCTTTGCTGGACACTCCTTACTTATTTAAGGATGGTGGGAGCACATTCGACTACTTTCACTCTATTTCATCTTGGTCATCACTTATCTCTTGTTCCTTGGTCCTGCTAGTGACTGGTTACCTTGATGTTGTGTCATATTCAGGATGTCAAGTTAGTCCTTTCTTGTATAGCTAGAAGAAAGTCTTAAAGTCAAAATTAACTAGAAGGTTGTGACCACATCCATGTTTCTCCCTGAAGTCTGTCAAGATGAGAACTCCAGTTTCAGTGTGTGTCCAAAGCTGAGGTGGTTGTGAAAAGTTGTGGGTCCTTCATGAAGATGTGGGAACAGAAACTTGTTCCCATTTCCTCATGTCCCCACACAGCCCTAGGGGGGGTCCTTAAGATGCTCACACCCTGGTGACTGATGTTCAGTACCTGATAAAAAGGTCTGTTAGTTGTTACAGGGAAAACCCAGCTGTAGGGGGCACACAACAGATTGTACATCACTTAAAGATGGAAAGAGTCAGGAGTTGTAAAGTGGTTCTCCCCAAAAAGCCTCGATCATCTTAATCGGGGGAGTTCATTGTGAGGAGACCTGTTAGACTTAACAATGCTGGTCTTGATCTTCTTGTCAGTGGGCATCAGGAGATTGATGTGCTTAAGGTCTGTTCTGAACAATAAAAGGATGTTCTTCTGGCCTGTTCAATCCCATGGGCCCATAGGTAGTGTAACTGAAACTAGCTATGGCTCTGCTGCATGCTAGGCTGACAATCACTGGAGTGGGCAGCAAGGGAAGTGTTTGTTCAAGGCAGCCAATGAGGAGATGGGAGAGCAGGCCTCAAATTCTGCCCAAGGAAGGAGAGTCAGGAATATTTAAAAGCAAACAAAAGTTTGGGTGAAATGTTGCAGCTGTACTTACTAGTGCCATTAGCCCTTTGGTTACTGGTTTTAGTAGCATCATAATGTAACCTCTATTTGCTGGCACGTGCCATTGGCTGTTGGACACCAGGTAATTAGGTGTGCCACTTGGGGGCGGTGTTACATTCTGCCATAGCCCTTCTCAAAGTAAAACCTCAAGAGACTGGAGTTTTCCCTAGGTTGTTGAAGGAGCTCTTCATTGGGACCTCAACCACTCATAGGATGGCAAGTTAGCACTACTGATCACTTTTTTTCTTGTGCTAATGTACCTGCTCTTAACTATTTTCTATCTGTTCTTTGTTGAAGGTTCCCAGATGACATCACTGTTGTCTCATTAGGGGACTCCAAGGGATAGCATATGGAGAAATTTATGCTTTTAGATCCTGGTGGGTAGTTTGTTATACTTCTTCTTTGGTCAGAGAGCTCCTGGCACTCCCCTTCTTCCCATTGTGCAAGAATGTAATACAGATGAGGAGAGAATAAATTGCCTTTTTGTAGAAGACAGGATTTCTTTAAATACTTGTAAAGACACCAATTCCTTTCTTTACATAAGAACAATAATCTTCAACAGTCTTCCACTGAAGTAAAAAATGAGGGATATGTGCATCTACCTTAGATCTGATGAGAGATCGGTGATGGTTTGTTCCCCAGGTGGATTTCTGCTTTGGCCTCTTTGAGTTAATATGTCCTGTGCTCCCTGATCCAGGAGAAGACTGGAGGTAGCTAACTCAAGGAGGATCCTGTATTCCCCTAGCTTCATTTACAGAGGACCCCAGGGTCAACTTGAAGACTGTTCTCCCTGCTGACTTTGTTGGCTCAGTACATCAGTATGCTCTGCCTATTCCGAGACTCTCCTGTATAAGGATTAGGACATCAGACCTTCAGAATCTGTTCCTTGGTTCTATGGAGATTGATGATATTTTGAAGCACTCAGGATAGAAAGTAAATTCTCTTGGCATAGGTAAGCAAGATGATATCAGCTGGTCCTAGATAATCCATCTCAGTATGGATGGTCCACAGGTAGGCTCTCAGTATTTAACTGTGTACATTACCTGATGTGTGTCATCAAGTAGAGGTGATACTCTAGTTTAGAAAAGGACATCTGATGTGGTTAACTTCCATTACAACCATTTTCAGAACATTACTCCAATGTGACTTCAAAGTGGTCTCCTTTTCTCCCCATCTTAGTTTGAGGACTTCACATGGACTTCAGCTTTCCTATAGCAAGAAGTTAGCACTAGGGATACACCATATGTTTTACTGTCCATTTTGATGTGGTTGTCACTCACACCTCTGGTGACACTTTATCTGTACTCTATTGTTAATATGACCCCCACAAATAGACTTCCCACACAAAATTCTAAGTTTGTAAAGTATATTTTCTGAAATTCTTCCTGGTCAGGTGCAGCTTATAATGGCTGTGGACACATTCCCTCCACCTCTCCTCTTATGAAGACATCTTTTACTTTCATACAACAATCACCCAGGAAGAAGAAATGAGGGACATATTCTTTAACCTGAAATCCTAGCAGACTAGCCTAGAGGGACACATTTAACAAATAGGCATGTCTAGAAAGAGGTATGACAGGGCTGTGTTGGCTTATTCCCCAGTGGACTTCTGTGTGGCCCTCCTTGTCTGAGCTTCCCTGTGGTGTGGTGCCTGATCCCGAGTCTGATTATGCATCAACTGCCCAAAGAGGGCTGAAGTAAAGGTCTATTCTTAGAACTCTGTCCTATTTCCTGAGATTCTCTGGTTTTAGGTAGTGTCTCCTTTCAACTAAAATACCTCCCTGTTGGGGTGTCTGGGTGGCTCCATTAAGTGTCCGACTCTATTTAAGCTCTAATCATCATTTCATGGTTCATGGAGTTGAGCCTCACGTTGGGCTCCATGCTCACAGCAAGGAGCCTGCTTGGGATTCTCTATCCACTCTTTTCCCCTCTCCTCACTTGCATATGTGCTCTCAAAACATTGGGGGGTGGGGCGGGGTGGGGAACCATCCCTACCATGCCAAAAAGATCTAAAGGATGTATCATAGGAGAATCCAGCTGCTGCAGAAATGTCCAGATTCCAGAAGAATTGAAGTACTCCTAAATCTTCCTTTCACTAGGAAATTTCCTTTCGTCTGTCCTACAGCAGCAAAACTATTTCTGATTCCATAGCCAAGATCTCTGACCTCTAATCTTCTTGTGATATCTTGTTCTCTCTTCTAAGAACAGATACCTTGTACATCCCTCACCCCCTTAGCCTTGTTCCCATCTTTGCCTCCCAATAATGTCTGCCAGAATTAAGTACCTTTAGAATCCTAGTAGAGATTAATTTGCTGTCTTTGGATTCTATAGGGGTGGTTTTACTTCCTTTCCAAGGAATCATTGCTTTCTATTTCATTCACAATTAGAACACTGTTATCTAAAATTTAATCTTAAATATGGTGGGAGAAAGCTACAATATCTATTCAGAAAAACATTTTGTTATGGTAGGGGAATGGATGCTGAAGTTTTAGGTTTCCATTCATGCATGAATGCTTTAATAGGTCAGTTACTGCATTTTTAATGGGGCACACTACTATATTCCTATCATTTAGAGGAGAATAGGACTGAAAAATTTAATTTTATATGTGGTTTTGAGTTTCTAAGAACTGTCTACTTCTCTTGAACATGATCTATTCATGCTCTATTTGTGGAAGGAAGAGTTGAAGATACACTAAATTTAATTCCATTAAAATCTCAGAATGTCTGTTACATGGGCAGTAGTTGTCATGGGTCCAGATCAACTAGGTCTTCCCTAGGAAACCACACCGATGGCTCTTAGGCTGCAAAATTTCACCTCCTGTGCCATGGGTTCCCTTTGCGAGTGTGTGTGTGTGTGTGTGTGTGTGTGTGTGAGAGAGAGAGAGAGAGAGAGAGAGAGACAGAGAAAAGGGCTGAGGTTCTTGGCCCAGGATGTCCATTCTGTGTGTAGGGCTGACCCACTGGTAAATATTACCTCTGACAAAGCAACTTCCCCTTTGACCTTGTAGGTTGGCTCCTGCTGGGATTGCCTGGAGATGTTTACACAGGTGTTGTCTTAGTGAAACCAGCCCTGACTTTGCTTGAAGGGGCCAGCGGGGGGTGGGGGGGGGGGAGAAATGAGGGAATGTAGAGCAGAAACATTTTCTGTGTAAGTTCTTATGATACTTCTGTAGTCTCCTGGCCTCCAGACAATACTCAAGTAGTTACTATTTGCCACTTGTAACCTTTTCTAATTGGGCAGTGTACTCTCCTACCCCCACCTCTGTGTTGCCTTTCCTGGAAGTAAATGGCGTGTGTCATGGAATTCTACCTGAACGCCTTACCCTGTGACTCTCTCTAGGTGAGAGTGATGTATGTTTTCCAATCTTCCCATGGTTAGTCATGTTTCAGGAGTGGCTAGATCGAGAACTCGACACTGGATATTCCTGTTACTCTTTTTCAGTCATCACAGTAGAATCACATAGACATTGATCCTGAAATGTACTTTCTTTCTCTTTGATAAATTACCCTGATTTCTTAGTTGTATTATCTGAATATACAAAGTACCATCTTTCTGAATTAGCTTAGAGATGCTGGTCAAGATTTCCTGCAGTATGAAATACGTTGGAACTTCTCACTTACATTCGTTACTCCTTATGAAGTTTCTATCATGACCTCAGAATGTGAAAATGAGCTGCCCAAGAGTAGGCAGGTCCATAGGTGCTTAAGTCACCTGCCTAGTCCCCTGGAGTGAACATTAGGTAGAAATGCTGGGAGGTCTCCTGAACCACCCTCTGCCTTGTAGAGGCCTCTGGAGAAGTGGGGAAGGTAAGCAAAAATGTAAATATTCTTTTTTGAGAGAATGACCTCTGCATTTCTTAGGTCACTCAGGGCAGTGACAAGCAAGGGTCATAAAAATCCCACTCCCATAAATTCTACCTCAAGGCTTCCCTCTCCTCTTGGTGGTCAGATATCTCCTGTAAGACTTCAAGTCTGACACAGGAATCCTTGATTAAAGGTCCATTTTTCCATGTGCTTCGAATAAAGACTCATTCACTACTGCCAACGCCTCCATGGATCTATTTTTCACATGCTCAACAATTTTCTTCAGAGTTTGAAAATTGGTGACTGTTTTAGGAGGACATGGTCTTAGTCTTCCTAGGTTTTCCTTTCAGTAGGAAAGGTACACGAGTCTGCCTGCAGCAAGGCTATTCCGATTCCATAGCTGAGGTCTATAACCTCCGTATTGTGATGGCGTCTCTTTTCCTCTCCCAAGAAGAATTTCCTTAGACTCCTAATCTCATTGAGATTTGAGTGTGTCTTGCCTCCCAGTAATGTTTACCAGAATCAAGTACCTCAGAATTCTGATTATTAGAGATTCATTTGCTTTCATTGGGTTCTGTGGGTGGCTTTGCTTTGTCTTCAAATATCATTTATTTCCATCACAAATTTCTATAATTTGACTTGAATGTAATAAGGTTTTCAAGAATTAATCTGGGAGAAATGTAAATATTTTTCCCCCTGGGGCACCTGGGTGGCTCAGTTGGTTAAGTGTCTGACTTTGGCTCAGGTCATGATCTCATGGTTCATGAGTTCAAGCCCTGCGTCAGGCTCTGCTATCAGCTCAGAGCCTGGAGCTTGCTTTGGATTCTGTCTTTCTCTGCCCCTCCCCTGCTTTCTCTCTCTCTCTCTCTCTCTCTCTCTCTCTGTCAACTAAAACATTAAAAAATATTTCCCATATCACAATGGATTGGTTGCTGAAGTTTGTTACCATTCATGTGTGATTATTTTAATACCAATTACTGCTTCCCTAGTAGAATGCAAATCATTATATTATCACTTCTGGAAGAATATCTAAAATTGGTACCTTTTAGTTTGATAAAGGATTCTTATCCTAGAGCTTCTAAGAAGTGTTGAAGAAAATTTATGGTCTTTCTGTGGAGGGAAGGGCTTAAATACCATCCTGTCGCTCATCTTAGCCCCGTAAATTCCAATGAAGCCTGGGCTGAGAGGGATGGTCGTCTCATTTGAAACCCCAAGGACTGACTCAGAAGCATGGGTGAGGTGTGTTGGAAGTGCTTGTCCTGCTGCCTTCATTGCAGTCTTTAACCCTGGGTCACAGAGGCTTATACACCATGCTGATGGGACAAAGTGAAGGCTCCCAAGGCTATTTGTGGTGGACTTTCCTACGCGTGTCTGTGAAGGTTTTGTGTGATCCTCATCCTGCCAATCCCCCATGGAACAGCCTGGGATGTCCTTTGTCTGCCTAATTCTCCTATGTCAGTACAGGGGTCTTTCCCATCCAGAGTAATGAGATTGGCTGAGTGGGATTTCTTCTGGATGCTGAGACTCTATGACTAATGCCCAGGCAAGTCCAAAGGATGTTGATTGCATGGGCAGTGTATTGGGATCCTGGGTCATTCCAGTCTTCCCTCCAAGGCTGGCACACCTGGAATCTCAGATCTCTGGTCTTCATCACACTGTCTTGAGATCCTCCTTCCAATGGTTTTCCTTTTGGTACTAAATGTAATATCTTAAAGGGTGAAGCACTCAGGTGGCAGTCCTTCTGATCTGTGGGGTTTCTTTTCCACTTGTGCTTACTCTGAGAATGTGGGTCCACATGTGTTGAAATCACATGTCAAAGACCATAGAGGGAAACTGAACTTAAATCCTCTGGTGGATGAGGAGGGAGTTCAGGTAGTCAGATCTGAATGGCTCTCTTGCCACCACACTCAGTGTATAGTGATATCCCCAGGAATGGCACATATATCTGTTACTCTTGTCCCTATAGGTAATGCATCTGCATAAGGTGAGCACTGTGCTTAGGTGAAAGTTTTCATGCACTGTTCTTAGTTCATGACTGTCCAGTTGGGCTGGTGGCCTTTTTGTCTGTGCCATAACAAGCCAAAAGCAGCTTTGAATAATCACAGCCCTTCTGCCAGTTTATCCAATGTCTGTTTTCTGGCACAGCTTCTAGGTTTTCTTACTGTCTGCTAATGGTTTGGAAGCACTCCCCTCCATCAAGTAACCTAATTCCTGTGGTTTGGTGTCTATTAGCTCTTAAATTCCTCCAAGGTTTATATCTTAGAATCCTTTACCCCCACTTTTATTTTGGCATATCTACAATCTATCATGACTTTTTTGATTGGCTCTGGCATAAATACTGTGAAGTCTTACATGATATCTGGACAGTTTTCCCCAGTAGGAATTTGTTGGAAGCCTGACAGCTTTCTTGGCTTTTTCTGGAACATTAGCATCTTGAATCTGGAAAAAGTCCTTCCAGACTTCTATGATCTCTGTACTGGGGTTCTCTTCCATAACATTGACAATATTTTCGATACAGTACTATGTATAGAAGGCTCATTAACTTTCATGGTACTCATGACCCCCTGATCAAGCGGCTAATTTAGAGACAGGTTTGGGGCAAGTAGAATAATTCAGTGCTTTTGGTGTTGAACTCCTGGGGTTCTGGGTGGCCAGGGGCATTATCAAAAGAACTTTAAAAGGCAGTCCCTTACTGGCAAGGTACTTCCTGATTTTAGGGACAAAGCATCAATGGAACCAGTGCAGAAAAAAGTGTTCTGGTGTGCAGGCCTTGTTATACAACCAGAAGACTGGCAGCTGGTGTTTATCACTTCCCTCAGGGCTCAGGTGTTTTTGGCTTTACAGATAAGGGCAATCCTGAACAGAAACCTGACTACATTTGCAGAAAACAGAGTTAGCCTAACCTCTTCGGTCTTCAATGCTGGTGCTCGCTTTTCTTCTTTGCTAATGGCTTTTGGGGCATTCTCCCCCCCCCCCCCCCCCAGAATAGGGCACTTTTGTCTGTATTTAAAAACCAATTCAGGCAGCTATCCTTTCTTCGACTTTCTTGATGGCTTCTGGGAACTACCTCTTCGTGAGCAGAAGCTGCTTCTCCTGTTACATTGACATTTCTTAAGCTAAACCTCTTCCTAAACTTCTCACACCATCCCTTGTTGACCTTAAATTCTCCAGCTTTAGGTCCTTCACCTTCCTTTAGCCTTAAGTTGTCCTGTAATAACTTTTTCTTGAGTCATCTTGGAGTCTATAGTATGCTTTTCTTCTAGCCATCCTGTACCTATAAAAAAAAGTTGCATTTTTACTACGAGATAAAAAGGCGTTGGCAAAAAGCTCAAGGTTTCCACGCCTGTTGTATAACTTTAATCTACAGGACAGCTAAAGCAATTCAACTTTTTCTTGTAATGTCCTGAATTTTCTCTGCTGCTTGGGATCACTTCCAGCATCACTAGTATCACTTTGTATGGGTTACCTGGTGTGTTACTCCAGGTTTATGGTGTGGCACTAAACATGAAAAATATGAGATGCACAAAAGATCACATTATTACTGCCATGCCAATTTACTGGAGAGACCAACTGATCATGCAGAGATTACCATCACATGGCATGTTTAGATACTTGGGACACTTGTGCTCACTGCAGTAGCAATAGATGACCACAAAATTATTACATGAGTACAGTATCGACTAAAGTTATTTTTATACAGTGTGATTTAATACTGCATCTTCAGGTTTACATTTCAGCTGTGGTGCCAGATATGGTCTGTTTGTGCATGTGATGAACTTTTTATAACTTTTGTGTATCCTGGTAGCCCATGATAAAATAGTATCCATTCATTCATGAGATAGGTAACTTTCTTAATTTTTTGATATTTCAAGGCTATGTAGTTTTTTTCAAATTGTTGCACATCTCAAATTTTCCATTAAAATCTCATTTTCCAATGTATCTGACAACCCATGAAGTTCAAAGCCATGTTTTTCAAGGGCCCTCTGTATCTAGTTTCTATTATAGGAATCCTGGATATTTGATACTTGATTCAAAAATTAAGGTTTTACTTAAATTCCAGTTAACATAGTGTAACTGGTTTCAAGTGTACAATATAGTGACTCAACACTTCTATACAATACCCAGTACTCATTATAACCGATATACGCCTTAATCCTCATCACCTATTTAATCCGTCCCTACCTACCTCCCCTCCAGTAATCATCCGTTTGTTCTCTATAGTTAAGAGCCTGTGTCTTTCCCTCCTTTGCTCATTTGTTTCTCCAATTCCACATGAATGAAATCCTATGCTAAGCAACATAAAGACGAATACCATAACACTCTGGCTCCATCCAAGTTGTTGCAAATGGCAAGGTTTCATTTTTTTATGACAAATATTTGTGCGTGTGTGTGTGTACATACCACATCTTTACCAATTCATCAGTTGATGGAACACTTGGGCTGTTTCCATAACTAGGCTATTTTATTTTATTAAAAACACTTTAAGTTCATTTAGAGAACTCCAAGCAAGCCCCTTGCTATAAGCATGGAGCCTGATGCCGGGCTCAATCTCATGAACCTGTGAGATCATGATGAGCAGAAATCAAGAGTCAGATGTTTAACTGTGCCAGCCAGGTGTCTCCATAATTAGGCTATTTTAGACAATGCTGCTATATAAAATTGGGGTGTATGTATCCCTTTGATTTAGTGTTCTTGTAATTTTTTTTTTGTAAATACCCAGTAGAGCAATTGCTAAATCATAGAGTAGTTCTATTTTTAACTATTAACTTTATGAGGAACCTCCATACTGTTTTCCATAGTGGCTGTAGCAGTTTGCATTCCCACCAACAGTGTAAAAGGATTCCCTTTCTTTGTATCCTCACCAACACCTGTTGTTTCTTGTGTTGATTTTAGCTAAAATACATGTCTTAATGGAACTAGCACTGATTTCTGGTAAGGGGGTAAAGGAGACATGAAAGAGTATAAAGCAGAGAAATTTTCTGTGGCTGTCCTTGGGATACTTAGTTCTGTAATCTCCTGGCCTTTGGACAACACTCTTCTAGTAGATGAAAACCTACATGAGTACTAAAAGAGCTAAACAGGGGGACCAGGGATTCTTAAGGTGTATTGACTTGGGTTGTTTCCATGCTCAACTTGGGATATGGTGAGATCTAGGAAAAGCTGGTTTGCTACTTAAATCCCTTGAGGCTGTCTGTGATTAACAAATGTGAGGAGGCACTCCAAGGAAAAACAAAAATGTGGGCAATGAGGAAAAGAGGGAAACATTTTTTTCTTACAGGGGAATGCAAATCCCTGAGCTCTGATCTGTTTCAAACCAAGTCTACCCATTAAGGTTGTTTAGAAGTGTCATTCTGTTGAGTCTTTCGCGAGGATTTGCATAGCTGTATCTGAGCCATACTGAAAATGATTGCCAACTCCATCAGGTGGAACATTGGAAAAAGCTATTACAATGCTGATCTCCTCTTCCATGGGGAAGGTATAGGGTTGCACAATTTAACCTTAGTCTCAGAAAATGGAGGTCCTAACAAGAACTGGAAGCCCCACACATGTTGGCAAGTTCTCTAGGTGAAGAATCCCATGGTGAATTCCTACATTAGAGACCTAATCATTTTTCCCCTTCCTTGTCCATTTTCACCCTATCTGCTCTTTATTCAAAGTACCTTGGTGACAGCACCATTGTCCTATAGGGTCCTCCTCGAAATGGGAAGAGCTTAGTCCCTCGTGGTTGGCTGTGCTTAGAATTCCTTTGTCAGTTTCTACTCTTTTCCCATCCTCCCAAGGACATCACATGGAACTCACTCATATGAGAAGTTAGCACTAGTGATACCATACACAGTCCTTTGCAACTGATGTAGTTGCTCTTTAAGTCCAATTACAGGCCTGTTACTGACCTGATCTTTGCATTGTTACTGGTGTTGCATGAAGATCTCTGCAAATAGGGGAGAATCTTGTTTAAGTCTAGGTTGGACCATGACAAACTGATTGTTTCCAGGAGTCTTCCCTATAAGAGATGGCTTATGATGGTCCTCACCCATTCGCACCTCCAAATTTGAGTCAAAATAAGAGAATGTTACATTTTACAAAAGACATTCTTGAGAGACCTATTTCCTCTTAAGTAATCTCCTACCAAAATATACTTGACAGAGAAACTTGCCTGAAATATTAGGTGGCCTATATTTAGAAGTTAAAAAAAAAATCAGCAAGGAAGGGATGAGAGATGTGGTATTCATTCTCCAGTGGATTTATATTTGGGCCTCCTCTTTCTACGCTTCCCTGTACAACCTCCTCTAAAAGAAAACAGTTGTACTTCAAGCTGACATAAACAGGGAGATACTAAAAATGAGGACTATTCCTATGCCTCGGAGTCAGGTAGATTCCTCATGAGACCATTTGTTCTGATGTTGATGTCCTTGTTTGCAGCTGGGGTCAGTGTCTAGGAACTGGTCATGGGATAGGAGAATCTGATACATCATCATACACGTAAAAGGTACTTCAGTAACATTGGCTTCAAATAGCCTGTTCATTTTGTAACGTGGTAACACAGGATGGATATCCTAAGGGCCAAGTGAATCCTTACAAATACTTTGCTGGTGAAGCATCATGTGGGATTCTGACATAGTCACTGCCCAGCTCCCACAAAGCCATCAGTGCCTTGTGGGTTTTGTCTCTGGTTCTGTTTCTTTCCTTTTGGATTGAGCAGAATGCAGACTTCCTTGAGTTACAGCTTGTCTTGTGAAGAACAGGTTGTTCCACAAGGTCACACACTTGAACCTGTCTGGCAGTTCCTCAGACATTGGTGGATGATGCATCTTGGAAATCACTCAGAGGAAGGGAAGGCATTTCCATTCTTTATAAAGCACGTCAATCCCACACTGAAGTAGAAATGAGAGCATGTCCTTTCCCTCTATATCTGATGACAGGTATGTGGTATCCTCTCCTAGATAGAAATATTCTTTGGCTGCTCTTAGGTAATTGCTCTGCACTGCCTGATAAAGACTGAAGGTAATAAGACAGAAGAGGAAGAAGAGATCTCAGAGGAACCTATATCCCCATATCTTTTCTTACAGGATCATGTTAGTTCCTTGTGGGTCAACAGAATAAAGATTTCCCTGCTTATGTCTCATTAGTAGTATCAGGTAATTAGCCTCTAGCTATGTTAGATGAATGATGTCTGACCCTTTAGTATCCTGTACTTGAAAGGGTAGTAGTTTCTTTTCTCCAATATCCTCCTTGAGTCTATGAATTACTATCTCTAGGAATGGCCAGTAAATTGTGGCTATAGTGTGGTGCATATTCTAAGGTGTCCAGTGGACTCTGGGACATCTGAGCAAAGAGCTACTATAGATTTCATGTGCCCTAGCTACATTTGAAGGGGGAAGATGGTCCTGGATTTAGGAGTCTGCAACCTACATATCAAGGACCTGTTATTACTGGACAGAGGACAGGTTCTGAACTGAGGTTTGGCTGTTTGCCACTTAAATTCATACTCAAGAGACATGGTGGGGCGAAAGGAAAGGTTGCTTTATTCTGGAAGCCAGCAACCTAGAAAAATGGCAGACTAACATCCCAAAGACCATCTTGTCCCTCCAGGTGAAGCTGCATGTTTTTAAAGGAGCAGGCATGGGAAATGGTGAGGGTGCTATGTGCAGGAGAAGACAGTGCTCAGTAGTTAATCATTTGTTGACATGACCCTGAACGGACTTACTGGCATCCATGGCAGTGGTTTTCAAATGCGATCAGGCCTTATTTTCTGGGAAAGTCTGATGCCTTTGTTCAAGGCCAGTGGTCTACAAAATCTCAAAGCTCTACAAACTATAAGGGGCTTAGGTATGCAAGAAGAGTGCCTAAGCTTGAAGCGAGTTAACCTTTAAGACCAGTTGAAGTGTTGTTACACTCTTAGTGGGTTTGTTAGTAGGTCCGTCCATACCCCCCACACTCATGTGCTCTAAGTTTTACAGGCCTCAGAAACCAGTTACACATTTGGAATGGGAAGTGGCTCAAAATTAGAGTAAAAACAGCCAGGTCTGAGAGAAGGTTCTAGGATGGCCCAGACAGAGGAGACTAAAATGTCCTATTTGCTATGATTCTAAGTTTTCATCATGTCTCCTTTTGTCCTATTCCTCAAACTTCTTATTCACTCTGCTCTTCTCCCATTCTTCTGCTTCCACAACTATTTTGACAGACTCTGCCTACAGGGGTCTCCTTTTGGAGCAGGATTCTATCCTGACAGCGCTGCTGTAGATCATGTAGGTCATCCGAGAACACTTGCCTAATACTCCTATTGTCTGAGAGGTGTTGTCCATCCATAAGTATTTGTGAAGCTTTAGGTGGAAGCATTAACCTTTTGATGTCCTAGATGGGGTTTTACCTCCAACTTCTTCCTGGACACACTCACTGGACCTTGACTACATGGCAAGAATTACCACAGGCCATGACATTCAGGCCTTTACCTAAGGCTCATACCCCCTGAGCTCAAATATCTGGCTTTTCAGTCACTGGAAGTTGATCTCATAGTGCAATGTATTCATTGATAAAGAGTCTTTATCGTAATGTGGTAGTACTTACACATGGTGGCCTTTTTTGATCTGTGGATTCCATTTTTCATTGGCTTTGGTTACTGTCTGAAAATGCGTGTTAGAGTAAGAGCTCAAAAACATGGATCAGATCTCCAGCCTGTTAGCAAATAGATTTTGCTAAATAATGGGTGATCTTTGCCATGTGCCAGCTGTATCTCCTGGGAGTATATGTAGGAAGTACAGGACTGAAAGTAAGAAAGTTGCACCCAGGTGCCTCTGAAGATTGTTTCTTGATAGTTTTGATACAGGCTGAGGGCACTGCTGTCCGTTCCAGGTAGCCAGGCCCTGGAGACATGAAGCAGTGCTCTAACTGTCCCAGTGGTCACAGTACCACCCCGCTTGGGCCTCACTATATCCTGTGAGGTAATTACGTGTGTGTCTTTAGGTAGGGTATGTGCTGTACTTGTGCCTTCCCAGATTAATCCTTCTCTAGTTGTGCTTGGTGGTTTTTTTTCTGGGGAATGGGTTTCTGATGTCCTGGAGGTTGGGTCCTTTGGGAGAAAATCCTTATCCAACCATGTTAGGCTTAGTTTCCTGGTGCATGGTGATAAGCATTCTACTTTTCTGGGACACTCTGCTGTGAGGTAGGAATCCTCTCTAGCCAGATCTAAGAAGTCTCGTTCCCATCTGCTTTACTCCGTCCCATTCCCATTAGCTTTACTGTCAGTAAAGTGTGAGTCTCCAGTGGAACTGAATCTCTCTGCTCCTTAGTGATAAGCACACTATGAGCCCAGGGAGTCTGTGTCCCAACTGAGAGAGAAGAGCTGCTTATCCATCTTCTTGATGGGAGAAGATGGTCTTGCAGGTAGAATATGGTGCTCGTAACATCCACATCAGGGAAAACTCCTACATCCTTATTGGTTCCTCCAAAGCACCCATTCAATTTCATGTTTCCTAAAAGGTATGATTTTCAGACACCAATTGCAAGATGATACTGAAAGCATCTCGGTGTTAAGTGAAAAACCACTACATCTGGGGGAGTCTTTATTTTTCCCCATACAGGGAATGGAGATTGTGTTGCCTTTCCTTGCTGGCACTAATTGGTGTTTTAAAGTAGTATACATTTTTCAAAGAAAAGATTGAGATTTGGTCTAGGACATTCCACATTCTCCAACTCCCATTATGTGTAATGAGGCTATACTGTCTTTCCATTTGAAACTCCCATAGTTGAGTCAGAAGGGAGACTGAGAATTTCCTTATACACAAATCTTGGCAGAAGCTAACTTAGTGGCATGGACTGAATAGACCCTGTCGTGATGCTCTCGGGATCCTTCCAAAGTTAAGTTGCTTTGACGTCTGTCCAGGGGTCAGTCTGTGGAGGAGGGGTGAAGGAAACTTAAAGTAAAAGGTAAATTTCTGAGCTCTAATCTGTTTAGACTCAGGCTTACCTGTTACAGGTGTTTGGAAACTGTCCTATTGAGCACAGTGCTCTGGATTTGCATAGCTGTATCTGAGCCATACTGAAGATTGGTACCAACTTCATCAGGTAGGACATTAAGGAAGAGGTATTACCTAGGATCTTCTTCCCTGGAGAAGGTGTAGAGTTGCACAAACTAACGTGTGTCTCAGAATATGGAGACCTTATAAGGTCTAAAGGGCCCCACCCTTGTCTAGTGGTTCTCCTGAGGCAGTGAATCTCCTACAGAGGCAGTCCTTCAGGTGCCAGGAGACTCAGGTTTGTGAGGGCCCTTGGCATTGGGAAGTCCAGGACTCCTGGGATGAATGTTTGTAGCAGTTATGGTTGATGGAACCTCTTCCTTCCTCCACTGAAGCAGTCAGATTGGTGCTTCTAAAGAGGGCTGTAGCTGAATTCTGGGATGTTGCCTTCATTATATGTAGCAATGCTTGAACTATTGACTCAAGATTGAATTGAAGTGGTTTCTTCAGAACACCCAATCTGGATGTGGGGTTGCTGAGCACATCTTTCTAAAGTCTTCATCAATAAAGACTGTGGCTCAGATGGGCACACTGAGACTCTGCTGTCACACTCATCCAGGAGTTTACCAATCAGCTGGGTCACTTCTCAATTTGACTCAATTTACTGTCTCATGTGACCTTTGAAGTCATCACCTTATACCCTTATATATTCCCCCAGCTCTTCTCCTTTAGATAGTGATTTTCACCTCTGTCAAGGCTAAGATAATGCCATTATCAAGGAACATTTGCTATTGTATGCAGGATTCTAAGATGGCCCCCAGGATCTCTGCCCCTTCTTGTAAGGAACACAATTAGATGACCTTGTAATACAAGGGTGATGGGATTTTGCAGATGTATTGCAGTCCCACATCAGAAGACCTTGAATAGCCAAAAGGGAGGTTATCCTGGGTAGGCCTGACTTATGTAGTAAGAAATCTTAAACAATTTAAACTTTAACATTTATTTATTTTTGAAAGACAGCACAAGTGGGGGTGGAGCAGAGAGAGAAGGAGACACAGAATCCAAAGCAGGCTACAGGCTCTTAGCTGTCAGCACAGAGCCCGACCTGGGGCTTGAACCCACCAACTGTGAGATCATGACCTGAGCCGAAGTCAGACGTTCAACTGACTGAGCCACCCAGGCGTGCTGCCCCACCCCCCCCAAATTTTTTTTAGCATTTATTTTTGAGAGACTGAGTGTGAGTGAGGGACAGGCAGAGAGGGAGATACAGAATCTGAAGCGGGTCCAGGCTCTGAGCTATCAACAAAGCCCGACCTGGAGAATCCATGAACTGTGAGGTCATGACCTAAGCCACAGTCGGCCGTTAACTGAGCCACCCAGATGCCCCAGTAAGAAATCTTTTAAAGACATATTAGGTATTTGCTGAGGATGGATGCTCCATTATCAATGGAGATGCTGTCTCCCACTCTGGCTTTAATGGGACAATGACAAAGAACTGTGCCAACAACTGATCTTACAAGTGATATTTTGGCTAGTCCATCCTCCAGATGGAAATGTAGTGCAGGTATCAACTTTGCCTCTTGTAACACCCTGAGAAAATCAGTTAATCTGTGCCCAGAATCTGAGCTACAGAAACCATGTGATAATGGGCATTGTCTTCAGCCACTAAGTAGGTGGTGGTTTGTTATAGAGAAACAGAACATTTTTCACTAAAGCCATCGTTTAGCCTATTCCAGGGTCTCCAGAGCTGGTGCTGCTGGTGGCCCTGCCCTCCTGTCTGTGACTGACTGCACAGGGAGCACTTGATTGGGACTTAACCCCTCACACAGTGACAAGAGTATAAGTGATCATATTTTACCTTGTCATGTGGATGTAGCTGTGCCCTATGTCCTGTTTCCACCCTATCTGCTTCTTATTAAAAGTACCTTGGTGACATCATTGGGGTCCTCCACTGAATAGAACTTGGAGAATTTTATGCTTTTAGATCCTGGTTATTTTTTACATTGGAATTTGTTCTCCATCAGCGATTATGGCCATTCCCCCTGTTCCTTTCCCCATCTTATATGAAAAATGAAATTCTTTGTAGAAGACCATATGTGGGGGGTGGTGGAAACTTCCTCTAAGCACCATAATCACTGTGAGGAAAAATTTGGGTTATATGCCCCTTATATCTGATACCTGTGTGATGTAAACTCTGCCTTTTTTCTTGAATGTTTTATCAGTGAGAAGTAACCCTCTAGTTTGAAGAATTACTCATGTGGTTAATTTCCACTACAGCCATTTTCAGAGCATTACTCTCCAATGGGACTGGACCATTTTTCTACTCTCCTCTTAAGGAGGACGTGCTGACCTGCATCACTGCTACAAATGAGCACAAATGTCACCATATATTTACCTTTCTAACTTGATGTAGCTGCTCTGTAAAGTATGGGTACATACTACATGTTCCATATTGACATGACATTGACATTGTTCCCTCTGTTCCATGAGGATACCTGTAAATAGGATATGTAGAATTTTATGGATAATCTAGGCTCAGACCATGAAGAACTGTAGGTTCCTAGGATTCTTCCCTGTAAGATACCTTATGGTTATCACTGTCCACCCACCCACACTTTCAAATTTGAACAATGTACATATGTAAAGTAAATTGTATCTTTGCAGAAGAAATTAGTGAAGAGACCTATTCCCTCTTGCAATAGTGCAAAGCAATCTCCCACCAAACTGGAAATGAGAGGTCTATTTCTTACCTGAAATTACAGCCATCTATTTTGGAGTGAAATCTATGAGAAAGGTCAGCCAGAAGGGATGAGTGAGGTGTTGATTCTCCGGTGGATTTGTCTATTTTTTTTCTAACCTTCTCCCTGTGGCCTGATTTAGAAGAAAACAGCTGTATTTGCAGCTAAAGAAGGGATGAGAAAAGGACTATTTCTATATTTTTTAGAGTTGTGTATGTTCCTCATGAGTCAAATTGTATAAAGCTGATGTGTCCCTATTCTCAGCTAGGGTCACATAAATAAGGACTGCTCATGGGGTGTGGGTAAAGTGATGTCTGATCTTCAAGACTGGTCCCTTTAAAAGGGGGTAGACTCCCTCTTCCAATGTTCTTATTGGCTAGGGGAGGCAGCACAAAACAGGAGTGTACCTTGAGGGTTCTTGGGTATTTTCTACATGATATCACCGAATGTCCCAGCAAAGATCTATTCTCCCATAGATAAGCTACATTTGAAGGGGGAGAAGGTGGTCCCAGAGGTTATAAGACCATGTTCTTGACACACAGATAGGAACTTGGGTGTGTCTATCATTCCTGAAAGAGTACCCATTCTCGTGTGATCCAGAACGGTAGTCTTCAATCATTAGTCACACAGGTGGAAAGGAAGGTGGCTGAGAGTTAACCTGAGAATACCCACATCCAGGAATGAGGGCTGCAGGTGTACCAAAACAGGTGGAAAGTTTGTCTTTTCTGTTTTGTTTTCTAATTTTATTCAGTTTTTTGAAGTAAAATATCTCACTGATGTATTATGTCAAGGGATCTAGAAGATGTCACAGAGCACCCTAGCTTCTGCAGACTTGCATACCTATTCCAGAAGAATGCAAATGCTCCAAGGTTTTCCTTTGAGTAGGAAAGGTAAAGATGAATCATACTGTGGCAAGGATATTTCAATTCTATAACTTAGGTCTCTGTCATCCTTTTTTTTTGGTGTGATAGTGTCTGTTTCCTGCTCCTAAGATAAGTTTTATTATAGATTCCTCAGCCCACTCAGACTTGTTCCCATCTCTGTGTCTTAATGTTGTCTGCCAGAGTTTTGAGTAACTTAGAATTCTACTTGAGATATTTTTTTTTTAATCGGATATAATTTGACAAAACTTAAGGTATATAGTGTTAGAGTGTACACAGTATAGTTTTATTTTGATACATACATATAGTGGTATGATTTCCATTATAATTTTCACATATGCTTAAAGTACAGTGTTGTCTATAGTCAATGTACTGTACATTAGATCCCCATGGCTTACTTAGTATTCATTACAAGTTGGTGCCCTTAGACATCAGTCTTATCTATCACCCCTGTCCCCTCGTAACCACTGCTTTACTCTCTGGTGGTGGTGAAACTTTGGTTTTGTTCTAGGAGTTTGGCTTTTTAAGATTCCACATA
The DNA here is from genome assembly GCF_027475565.1 of Acinonyx jubatus. NCBI lineage: Eukaryota > Metazoa > Chordata > Mammalia > Carnivora > Felidae > Acinonyx > Acinonyx jubatus. Next base: position 194,573,370 of record NC_069382.1, on the reverse strand, counting down.
TAAGTGATACATACTAGGCTTTTTCTGACTTCTCTCACTTTGCATAATGTGCTGAAGGTCCATCCTGCAAATGGCAGGATATCCTCCTTTCTCATGGCTGAATAATATTCCATCGTGTGTATATACAACAACCATCTTATCTGTTCATCCATTGATAGGCATTTGGGTCATTTCCACATCTTGGCTATTGTGACTAATGCTGTGGTAAATGAGAATGTATTTTTATCTGTATAAAAATTTCAAATTTCTGCTTTCATATTCTTTGGGTATACTCCCATAAATGGAATGGCTGGGCTGTATGGTAGCCCTGTTAATTTTTCGAGAAACCTCCATATTGTTGGCCCTAAGGGTTAGACCAATTCACATTCCCATCAACATAAGTGTTCCTTTTCACCACATCCTTGGTCAAACCTTCCTCTTGACTTGGTATTAGCTGTTCTAACAAGTGTGAGGTGCTCTCTCATTGTTGCTTTTTGTATATCCCTGTTGATGACTGATGTTGAGCATCTTCTCACGTGCCTTTTAGCCTATTTTAATGTCCTCTTTGAAGAAATGTGTATTTAGTTTTTCCTGTTTAATCAGATGGCTTTTCTGTTAAAGTTCTTTATAGATTTTTGGATACATCCCCCTTATTCAATATATGGTGTGCAAAATACTCCTTCCCTCTGTAGATACAAAATCAACACACAGAAATCAGTTGTATTCATTTACACTAATGATGAAGCTTGAAGGCGGTATCAAAGTTTCTCATTCACAGTAACACCCAAAACAATAAGATATTAAAAATTAACCAAAGAAGTGAAATATCTGTACAAGAAAACTATAAGACTTTGCTGAAATGAATTTTAAAAGACACAAATGGAAAGGCATCCCATGTTGATGGACCAGAAGAATGTTAAAATGGCCATGTTCCCATTTACAGATACAGTGTAATCCCCATCAAAATACCAAAGGTATTTTTTTCACAGAAATAGAAGGAAAAAAATCCTACGATTTGTGTGAAAGCCACAAAAGGCTGAATAGCCAAAGCAATTAAAAGAAAAATGAACAAAGTGAGAGGTATCCTATTCCTGATTTCAAACTAATACTACAAAGCCATAGTAATAAAAACTGTATGGTACATAGCACATATGTAGAGACCAATGGAGCAGAACAGTGAGCCCAGAATTAAATCCTAGCATATATGGTCAACTAATACTTGGCAAGGGAGCCAAGCACAGTGTCTTCAACAAATAGTGCTATGAAAACTGGATAAAACCATGCAGAACAATTAAATTTGATGCATGACTCCTAGAAATGATCTTGAAAGGGATCAGAGATGTAAACGTAAGGCCTGACACCATAGAAATCCTAGGGAAAAAAAACTCAAGGAAGTTCATTGACAAATGTCTTGAATTTTTTTTTGAAATTACTTCAAAAGCACAAACAATAAGAACAAAAATCAAATGGGACTACAGCAAACTCCAACATCTGTACAGCAATAGGAACAATTAATAAAAGGAAAAGATTCATACGCTTTCATTGGATTCTATTGGTAGTTTTGTTGTCTCAAAAAACATTGAAAAAAAATTTTTAAAAAGACAGGGCAAGCTGAGGAGGGGCAGAGAGAAGACACAATCCAAAGCAGGCTCCAAGCTCTAAGCTGTCAGCACAGAGCCCAACATGGGACTTGAACCCACAAACCGTGAGATCATGACCTGAGCCAAAGCTGGACACTTAACAGAGGCACCTGGGTGGCTCAGTTGGTTCTTTTTTTTAAAAAAATATATGTCCAGGAATATAACTGGATGTGTACTAGCTAATGTTTAACTGGCTTCAAATGTAGTGATTTTTTTGAAGCAGTCTTCTGTGGGAGAAACCTACATTATCTCTTTCCTACATTGCAGTGGAATGGATACTGGGGTTTTAGGTTTAATTCCTGTGTAAACTTCAATATGTCAGTTACTACTATATTTCTAGTTGTAACTTATTTAGGGGACAATGTGATCTAAAATTGCTACACTTTAGTTTAATAATTCTAGTTCTTGAGCTTCTAAGAACTGTCCACTTCTCTCTTCAATTTAATATATGGTCTTCTTGGATAGAAGAATCTAATTCCCTCTTCTGACATTTATCTTTACATTTCATCCTATGAATACTAATAAAGCCTGGCATGGGAAGTACTCAGGACTGACTCAGAAGCACAGGTGAGGGGTGTCTTAAAAGCTTGTCCTGCTGCCTTTGCTGCAAGGACTAACCCTGGATCACAGTGGTTTATACATTTTGCTGATAGACCAAAGTGAAGGGTCCCATGGCTATTTGGGGTTGACTTTCCCACAGGGGTCCATGAAGGTTTTGTGATCCTCTTTCTGCCAATCCCCCTATGTCCCAGTCTAAGATCTCTTGAATTTGTCTGTTCTTGTTAAGTGTCAGAACTGAGATTATCCCATTCTCAGAGTACTTGAGATTGGCCAGTGGGCTCTCTTATTTTCTGGATGCTGAGGAGATTTTAGCTCTGATTTAAGCCCAGACAAGTCTTACAGGATGTTTACTGCATGGGCAGTGTGCATTGGGAGCCTGGGCTTATCCAGTCTTGCCCCCAAGGCTGGCACCCCTGGAATCTCAGGTCTCTGGTTTTCGCAGCACTAGCTGTGATCCTTCTTCCAGTGTTTCTTTGGGGAACTAAGTTACATATCTTCAAGTGTTGAAACATTTAGGCAATGGCTTAATCTGTGGGTTCCTTTTTCCATTGTGAGTGATGACTCTGAGAATGCAGGTCCATAGGTTAGAACATAATGTCAAGGACCATCAAGGAAACTCTGAACCAAACAACTTAAAAGTCTATACCTCCTTCCACTGTGCGCTGTGGGGATACCTGAGGAGAGTTTGAGCAATTGAAATGCAAAAATTCTGTCCCTTTTTATTCCCAGTCCCTTGATAATTATGCTGACAATGTAACTTTAAGGGTTATTAAAAGTGTTCTCAATTTGTGTATTACAGTCATTCTTTTTCCCTGGGTGCTGAGAGGTAAAGGTTCCTCGGGTTGGACTCAGGAATCCTCCCAGGTTGACTCAGAGTGCAGTTTCTTATGGGTCCCTGCCCACTAGACACCACTCCAACCCCCAGAAGATCTGGAGGATTTGTACAGCCAAATCTGAGTGACTCCGTTGTATCCCACACTCAGTGCATAAAGTGATGTTCTCAGGGATGGGCCAATGCAGCTGTGATTCTGGTTGCTACTGATGATAAACCTGCACAAGATGAGCACCAACATCTTAATCCTCTTGGTAGGGAAGAAAAATTTTGGGAAATCACTTCCTTTCACTGGAATGATTTGCATGTGATAGGTATGTTTCTGTCAGAACTCACGGTGGAATCTAGGAATGAAATTTCTGGGCTGAGGAAGAATACTTTGTGGGAAGGTTTTCAATGCATATTTAGTTACCATTAAAACTCTGGGTGTTCAAGGGGCACCTCGGTGGCTCAGTTAGGTGAACGACTTCAACTCAGGTCATGATCTTGTGGTTTGTGGGTTTGAGCCCCGTGTCGGGCTCTGTGCTGACAGCTCAGAGCCTGGAGCCTGCTTCAGATTCAGCGGCTTCCTCTTCTGTCCCTTCCCCACTAGCACCTGTGCGTGCTCTCTCAAAAATTAAAAAAATTAAACTCTGGGTTTTCAATATTTACTTTCTCTTAAACAAGCTTTAATAACCTCAGGCATTTGTCTCCGCATTTTAAATGGATACTGTACATAACACCTTTTTAATACTCTAGGTTGGGATGCTAACCAGTATCTTGTTCTTGTGACTATTCTCCTCTTGATTAGTGCTGCCTGTGAAAGAATAATGATCCCAGTATTACAAAAATATAGTAAACCTCAGTGGTCAGTATGGATTCCCCTGAATGTAGAATGTGAAATAAGAATTTTAGACCAGTACTGTAATCTCCTTGGTGCTATAACAAATGACCACCAATTTTTGGCTTCAACAAAACCAATTTATTTTAATTCTCAATTTTAGACATGAGAAATTAAAAACTAGTGTCATTTGAGGGGCAAGGGGCCAAGATGGTGGGGCAGCATGGAATTCTTCTGCTTCCCTGATCCCTGAAATGCAGCTAGATCAGCACCAAACCATCTTGCACACCTAGAAAATTGATCTGAGGATTAACACAACAATCTGTATAACTTGAGCCACAGAACTTGGCAGGTCTGTGGTGCAGAGAAGTGAACTGAGGGAGAGAGAAGCCACGGAGGGTAGGGAGCTGTGTTTGCTGAGAGAGGATGGAGACAGAGGATGGAAAAGCACTGACTCTGAAAGCAGCTGGATAGAGAGTGGAAACACTCATAAAGGACTGAACAAGAAAGGGGTAAAGGAGAGAGTTTGAATCCCATTAGGACTCTATAAATGGGGGAGTGCAGAATCTGAAACTCTTCAGCTTGATAATTGGTGGAGCTCTGGTGGGAAGGACAAATCCCCAGGAGCAGACAGCAAGGTCTGATGGGCCCTCAGGCCACATGGGGAGAGGTGGCTCTCCTGAGAGGATATTTGGTAGAAGCTATGCAGCCTCCCTGCAAGCAAAGTCCCAGTGGGCCCCAAAGAACAGCCATGTTTGTTGGTGTTGGAACAAGGGTTAAGGGGTGGCAAAACCTGGTGCCAGATGTGTGTTGTGATTTTATCATAATTCCTGAAACGCTGCTGTTACAGGATTGTGTGAACTTTTTCTGGGGCAGACTGGTACCCAGCCACAGTCTCTGAGCATCTACCACAGTGCAGTCATGTGAACGTTCCTGGGGGCCGGCTGGCACTTGGCCATTACTCAGACCCTCCATCAGAGGGTTGGAGTGGGTCCATGCTGCAGGGCCCTCAGAAGTGAGGGGTTTGGAAACAGCCCCATCTGAGATAAAATTCACCCCAAAAGAAAGGAAGGAATTCACCCCAAAAGAAAGAGCATGAAGAAATTACAGCCAGGGACTTAACACAGATATAGGCAAGATGTCTGAACCAGAATTTAGACTCACGATAATAAGAATACTAGCTGGGTTTGAAAAAAGCATGAATCCCTTTTTGCAGAGATAAAAGGAGTAAAATCTAGTCAGGATGAAATTAAAAATCCTATAACTGACATGCAATCTTAAATGGTTGCCACGGTGGCAAGGATGAGTGAAGCAGAGCAGTGAATCCATGATACAGAGGACAAACTTATGGAGAATAATGAAGCAGAAAAGAGGGAAACTAAGGCAAAACATGATATAAGAATTAGAGAACTCAGTGACTCATTAAAAAGGAATAACTTCCTAATCATAGGGGTCCCAGAAGATGAGAGAAAAGGGTATGGAAGGTTTATGTGAGCAAATGATAGTGGAAAGCTTTCCTAACCTGGAGAAAGACACAGACATCAAAATCCAGGAAGCACAGAGAACTCCCATTAAATTCAACAAAAACTATCAACAAGGCATATCATAGTCAAATTGACACAACACACAGACAAGGAAAGAATCAAGAAACCAGCAAGGGAAAAAAGTCCTTAACATATAAGCAAAAATAGATCAGGTTCACAGCAGACCTATCTACAGAAACTTGGCCGGCCAGAAAAGAGTGGCAGGATATATTCAATGTGATGAATTGGAAAAATATGCAGCCAATAAGTCTTTATCCAGCAAGGCTGTCATTCAAAATGAGAGGGCAAGGGAACAAAAAACCCAAAAGCAATGAAGGCTAGAAAGGACCAGAGAACACCACCAGAAACTCTAACTTTACAGGCAACATAATGGCAATAAATTCATAATATTTGGGTACTCACTCTAAATGTCAATAGACTAAATGCTCCAGTCAAAAGACAGGGTAACAGGATGGGTAAGAAAACAAGATCCATCTATATGCTGTTTAAAAGAGACCATTTTTAGACCTAAAGACACCTTCAAGTTGAAAGCAAGGGGATGGAGAACCATATGTTATGCTAATGGTTGCCAAAAGAAAGAGTAGGCACACTGATAGCAGACAATCTATATCTTAAAGAATGTAACAAGATGAAGAAGGGCAGTATATCAAAATTAAGAGGTCTACATTCCCACCAACAGTGCAAGAGGGTTCCCATTTGTCCACATCCTCTCCAGCATCTATGGTCTCCTGATTTCATTTTAGCCACTCTGACTGGCCTGAGGTGATATCTGAGTGTGGTTTTGATTTGTATTTCCCTGATGGGCGATGTTCAGCATATTGTCATGTGCCTGTTGGCCATCTGGATGACGTCTTTAGAGAAGTGTCTATTCATGTTTTCTGCCCATTTCTTCATTGGATTACTTGTTTTTCGGGTGTGGAGTTTGGTGAGCTCTTTATAGATTTTGGATACTAGCCCTTTGTCCAATGTGTCATTTGCAACGATCTTTTCCCATTCTCTTGGTTGTCTTTTAGTTTTGTTGATTGTTTCCTTTGCTGTGCAGAAGCTTTTTATCTTCATGAAGTCCAAATAGTTCACTTTTGCTTTTAATTCCCTTGCCCTTGGGGATGTGTCAAGTAAGAAATTGCTGTGGCTGAGGTCAGAGGTTTTTTTCCTGCTTTCTCCTCTAGGGTTTTGATGGTTTCCTGTCTCACATTCAGGTCCTTTATCCATTTTGAGTTTGTTTTTGTGAATGTTGTAATAAAGTGGTCTAGTTTCATCCTTCTGCATGTTGCTGTCCAGTTCTCCCAGCACCATTTGTTAAAGAAACTGGTGCAGCTGCTCTGGAAAATAGTGTGGAGTTTCCTCAGAAAATTAAAAATAGACCTACCCTATGACCCAGCAATAGCACTGCTAGGAACTTACCCAAGGGATACAGGAGTACTGATGCATAGGAGCCCTTGTACCCCGATGTTTATAGCAGCATTCTCAACAATAGCCAAATTATGGAAAGAGCCTAAATGTCCATCAACTGACAAATGGATAAAGAAATAGTGGTTTATGTACAGAATGGAATACTACTTGGCAATGAGAAAGAATGAAATACGGCCCTTTGTAGCAACATGGATGGAACTGGAGAGTGTTATGTTAAGTGAAATAAGTCATACAGAGAAAGACAGATACCTTATGTTTTCACTCTTATGTGGATCCTGAGAAACTTGTCTATGGGGGAGGGGAAGAAAAAAGAGTTAGGGAGAGAGCCAAAGCATAAAAGACTCTTAAAAACTGAGAACAAACTGAGGGTTGATGGGGGTGGGAGGGAGGGGAGGGTGGGTGATGGGTATTGAGGAGGGCACCTTTTGGGAAGAGCATGGGGTGTTGTATGAAAACCAATTTGACAGTAAACTTCATATTAAAAAAAATGAAGTGAGATACATTTACAGTACCATACTGTATTTGTCAAAACATTTGCATATAAATGGACCCACTCAGTTCAAACCTATGTTGTTCAGAGATCGACTGTATTTAACTGAAAAGAATTTAATAGAGACTGTCTATAGAAGCATGTCAGAGTTAAGGCATCAATTAAAGATGATGAGGTACTCCCCAAAAATTCATGTTGAAATCCTAATCCACAAAGGTGATGGTATAGTAGATGGGGACTTTGAGAAAGGCTTAATTCATGAGGGTGGAACCCTCAGGAATAGGATTAATGCCTTATAAAAGAAACCCCACAGAGCTCCCTAACGCGTTCCACCCTGTGAGGACAAGGTGGAAATCTGTGGTCCAGAAGAAGGTTTTCACCTGACCATGTTGGTACCCCAATCTTGGACTTCCCATCTCCAAACTATGAGAAATAAATTTCTGTGTTAAAAAAAACAACAAAATTGATGTCTATCCACCAAGAAGACCTAACAATTGTAAACATTTATGCCCCCAGTGTGAAAGAATCTAAATATGTAAATCAAGCACAAACTCATGGATAACAATACCATAATAGTACGGGACTTCAACACCCCACTTACAGCAATGGACAGATTATCTAAGCAGAAAATCAACAAGGAAGCAATGGCTTTGAATGACACATTGGACTGGATGGACTTAACAGATATATTCAGAACATTTCCTCCTCAGATAGCAGAATACATATTCTTAAGTGCACATGGAACATTCTTCAGAAAAGATCCCCTACTAGGACACAAATCAGCCCTCGACTAGTAAAAAAGATCAAGATATATTGATCTTGATGTATATTTTCAGACCACAACTCTATGAAACTCAAAATCAACTGCAAGAAAAAACTTGGAAAGACAACGAATACTTGGAGACTAGAGCACATCCTATGAAAGAATGAATGGGCTAACTAAGAAGTTAAAAAGGAAATTAAAAAGTACAAGGAAGTCAATGGAAATAACACCACAACCCGAAACCTCTGGGATGCAGCATAGGTGGTCACAAGAGGGAAGCATATGGCAATACAGGCCCTCTTAAGGATGGAAGAAAAGTCTCAGGTACACAACCTAACCTTACACCTTAAAGAGCTGGAAAAAGAACAATAAAATCCCAAACCAGGAGAAGATGGGAAATAATAAAGATAAGGGCAGAAATCAATGCTATTGAAATAAAAAAAAAAAAGTAGAAAACATCAGTGAAACCAGGAGCTGGTTCTTTGAAAAAATTAACAAAATTGATAACTCCCTAGCCAGTTTGATCAAAAAGGAAAAGGAAAGGACCTAAAAAATAAGAGGAGAGATCATAACCAACACTGCAGAAATACAAACAAAAATAAGAGAATAATATGAGCAATTATATGCCAATAAATTGGGCAATCTGGAAGAAATGGACAAATTCTTAGAAACATGTAAACTCCCAAAATCTAAATAAGAAGAAATAGAAAATTTGAATAGCCCCATAACCAGTAAAGAAAATGAATTACTAATCAAAAATCTCCCCCCAAAAAGAGTCCAGGGCCAGATGTCTTTCCGGGGGTATTCTACCAAAGAAGAGTTAACATCTATTCTTTAGAAGTTGTTCCAAAAAATAGAAATGGAAGGAAAACTTCCAAATTCAATCTATGAAGCCAGCATTACCTTGATTCCAAAACTAGACAAAGGTCCCACTAAAAGAACTACAGACCAATTTCCTGATGAACATGGATGCAAAATCCTGAAGATACTAGCCAATAGGATCCAACAATACATTAAAAGAATTATTCACCATGACCAAGTGGAGTTTATACCTGGGATGCAGGGCTGGTTCAATGTCTGCAAAACAGTCAATGAGCTACATCATGTCAATAAAAGAAAGGATAAGAGCCACATGATCCTCTCAATAGACACAGAGAAAGCATTTGACAAAGTACAGCATCCTTTCTTGATAAAAACCCTCAAGAAAGTAGGGATAGAAGGATCATACCTCAAGATCATAAAAGCCATATATGAAAGACCCACTGCTAATAACATCCTCAATGGGGAAAGACAGTTTTCCCTGTAAGGTCAGGAACACGACAGGGATGTCCACTATTGCAATTGTTATTCGACACAGTATTGGAAGTCCTAGCCTCAGCAGACAGCACAAAGAAAAGGCATACAAATCGTCAAGGAAGAAGTCAAACTTTCACTGTTTGGACATGACATGATACTCTAAATGGAAAAACAAAAAGACTCCACCAAGAAACTTCTAGAAATGATCCATGAATTCAGCAAAGTCTCAGGATATAAAATCAATGCACAGAAATCGGTTGCATTCCTATATGCCAATAATGAAGCAATGGAAAGAGAAATCAAGGAATCATTCCCATTTACAATTGCACCAAAACCCATAAAATGCCTAGGAATAAACCTAACCAAAGAGGTGAAAAATCTAGACACTGAAAACTGTAGAAAGCTTATGAAAGAAATTGAAGACACAAAAAAATGGAAAAATATTCCATGCTCATGGATTAGAAGAGCACATATTGTTAAAATGTCAATACTACCCGAAGCAATCTATATATTCACTACAATCCCTATCAAAATAACACCTGCATTCTTCACAGAGCTAGAACAAACAATCCTAAAATTGGTATGGAACCAGAAAAGATCCTGAATAGTCAAAGCAATCCTGAAAAAGAAAACCAAAATTTGAGGCATCACAATCCTGGACTTCAAGCTGTATTACAAACCTGTAATCATCAAGACAGTATGGTACTGGCACAAAAACACACTTGTTCAATGGAACAGAATAGAGAACCCAGAAATTGACCCAGAAATTGACCCACAAATGTATAGCCAACTAATCTTGACAAAGCAGGAAAGAATATCCACTGGAATAAAGATGGTCTCTTCAGCAAATGGTGTTGGGAAAACTGGACAGTGACATGGAGGAGAATGAACCTGGACCACTTTTATACACCATACACAAAAATAAAATGGATAAAAAGGCCTAAATGTAAGGCAGGAAACCATCAGAATCCTAGGGGAGAAAACACAAGAACATCTTTGACCTTGGCCGCAGCAACTACTTACTCAACATGTCTCCGGAGACAAGGGAAACAAAAGCAAAAATGAACTATTGGGACCGCATCAAGATAGAAGCTTCTGCACAGCAAGAGAAACAATCAGCAAAACTAAAAGGCAACCAACAGAATGGGAGAAGATATTTGCAAATGACCTATCAGATAAAGGGTTAATACCTAAAATCTATAAAGAACGATTAAACAACACCCAAAAAACAAATAATCTAGTGAAGAAATGGGCCAAAGACATGAATAGACAACTTTTCCAAAGAAGACATCTAGATGGCTAGCAGAACATGCTAAGCTCAGTATCACTTATCAGGGGAATACAAATCAAAACCACAATGAGATACCACCTCAAACCAGTCATAATGGCTAAAATTAACAACTCAGGCGGCAACAGATGTTGGCAAGGATGCAGAGAAAGAGGATCTCTTTTGCACTGCTGGTGGGAATGCAAACTGGTGCAGCCACTCTGGAAAACATTATGGAGTTTCCTCATAAGGTTAAAAATATAACTACGCTATGACCCAGCAATTGCATCACTAGGTATTTATCCAAGGGGCACAGGTATGCTCTTTTGAAGGGGCACATGCACCCCAATGTTTATAGTAGTTCTATCAACAATAACCAAAGCATAGAAAGAGCCCAAGTGTCCATTGACAGATGAATGGATAAAGAAGGTGTGGTACATATATACAATGGAGTATTACTTGGAAATCAAAGAATAAAATCTTGCCATTTGCAACAATGTAGATGGAACTAGAGTGTATTATGCTAAGCGAAATTAGAGAAAGACAAATATCCTATGACTTCACTCGTGGAATTTAAGATACAAAACAGACGAACATAAGGGAAGCAAAAAATATAAAAACAGGGAGGGGGACAAAACAGACTCTTAAATATAGAGGACACTCTGAGCATTGCTGGAAGGGTTGTGGGTGGGGGGAGGAGTTAAATGGGTAGGGGGCATTTTAAGGAGGATACTTGTTGAGATGAATACTGGGTGTTACACATAGGGGATGCATTACTGGAATACACTCCTGAAATCATCATTGCACTATATGCTAATTAACTTGGGTATAAGTTAAAAAGTAAAACACACACAAATTAGTGTCATTTGATAAAATCAAGTGTTTGAAGGGATGTGTTCTCTAGTTGTCTACAGGGACTTTGGTAATGTTCTCCTGTCTCCATAGGAACCTCCACTGATCAGATCTGAGGAATTTTATGCATTTAGCTGTTCATTGTTTACTGCAAGTTATTGGTTCCTAGAATTTTCCCCAGTCCATGGGGATTTTTGATGCCCCAGCCTAACTTGCATGAAATAATATAGCTTAGAAGAAGGAAATGCCTTTTGGGGAGAGGCAGTACTAGTGAAGACACCTGTACCATACTGAGGGGGGTCATGTGGCTTATACTCTTTCCCCTAAAATGTAGAGACTACTTTTGAGTGAAACCTTTCAAACTTGGACATGTCTGGAAGGTATCTTACCTTCCAGACATGTCCAAGTGTGTGATTGTTCACAGTTGGATTTCTACTTTGGGATTTTTTTTTTTTTTTTTTTTTTTTTTTTTTTTTTGCTACCCTATCATGTACTACCTGATCCAGGAGAAGACCTTAAAGGGTGATGGAGAAGGAACTTGTATTCCTGTAATATCTTACTGGGCCACCTGTGTTGCTCATGAATCAACATGAATAAAGATGACTTACCTGGCTTATGTCAGTTAGCTATTATAACTATGTACTGGCCACCAAATGTAAGCAGAAGTGACAACCTTCAGGATCATACTCTTTTAAAGGAGGTGGCTTCCTCTCTTTGATTATCCTTGTTACTGACTGAGGCTAAGACTGAACTCTAGGAATGTCAGACCAAAAGCTAAGGCATGTTCCTGGAGCATTTTCACTGGTGCACCCTCTAGGAGGTATCCACTGGGCTAGGGCTTCCAAACAAAGAGCTGCTTTCTATTCACAGTCCTGAGCTACCTTTGATGGGCCAAGATGGGTCCCATCTTGATGGGTCCTGGAGGTGGAGTAGGTTGCTTATAACAGCCAGATCAGGGAAACAATAGTTTCCTTCTCCAAACATACCTACAAATCTCACGTGTCCTGAAATGTATCGTTCTCCAGACACCAGGGGATAGTGAAGACTTCTCAGTGTTAAGAACTGTTACATCTGGGAGAGAAGCTTTCATCTTGCCCAGACTGGGCGTGGAGGTTGCTTTGCTTTGTTTCTTGCTAGAATTCAATTTGAACAACTTCTACTTTGGTAGGGAAGATTGTAATCTGTTCTCTAACCTACACCTTCCCCTTCAGCTCACTTTATTTCTAATGGGGTTATCCTGTTCTCCCATTTGAAACTCCCATGGTGGAGTCATGAGGGGGACTAAGATGTTTTTTTCCATTGTGCCTCACATACAAATTTGGCACAGCCTTACCCGAGCACATGGCCTCACTAGACCCTGTGCTGATGCTCTAAGGGGAGTCTTTCCAAAGAAATGTTGCTTTGACTTCTGTTCACAGATCTGTGGAGGGGAGATGGGAATTCAGACACACCACCTGAGCCCTTGATGGACACAGTCTTGGAGTTTAATATTTGTCTACTGGATATCATTGTTCCCACATCACAAAAATGGGTCCTTCCCTGCATATTTGGGGTGGCCCAGGTGAGTGGTCTTACTATATAGCTGCCTTAGAAGAGGTGAGTACTCCAATTTATACAGAATTCTCAATGTCTACTACATTGGCAGCATTTTTCATAGACCTGGGTCAACTGGATCTTCTTCTCCAGACATGTCCATCCATGGTAAATGGACCATAGGTATTCAGCCTTTTCTGTCATGACTTCCCTTTGGGTTGGTGAAGGTCTAAGGTTCAGGATATATCCATGCTGTGTACAGGGCTGACCCTCTAGTGGATTCTGCCATGATGTTCTTAGTTATAACACTTAATATAATTGCCTGGAGGTATTGACACAGGTGTCCTCTTAATGAAACTAGTCCTGACTTTCCTTGTGGGGATGAGTTAGTTGAAGATAAATTGGTGGACTTGACTCATTAGGCAATCCCTTGTCTGATGCTTACTTGTGATGCAAAGACAAGGTCTGAGCTTCCTGGTCTCAAGATAAGTCACGTGGAAGGTGACTGCCTTAATCAAGGGCCACAGATTATTCCTTGTCATTACTGCCTCTTCTCCAAATGGTGGCTTTCATCTGAAATTTTTCCATCTGTATACCCAGTCCTGTGGTTCTTCTGCATTGATGGACTTATAAGAGACACAGAACCATTTTATGGATTTTCATGATCTTCTGTGCTATCTGCCATGTTCTAGGACTGACTATGTCAGGAATTCAACCCCGGATATTCCAGGTCCAATTTTTAGTCCTTAGAAATGCCAGCGTTTAAGTGTGGTTTAGTCACACACTCAGTCCTGATTTGTCAATAGAATCTGGATCAAAAGTCTGCATTTGCTTTATTTAATAAGGATGCCATTTTATACTGATGGAAACCCATTGTTTCCTAAACACATAAAGAACAGTCTGTTATTTCTTTTTACTCCTAATGATGCTTGCTGTAACTCAAATGAATTCTCTGAGCACAATAGGGTCCATAGGTGAATTAACCACAATCCATGGCCATGGATGGGATCCTGAACCCCAAGGCCTGAGTGTACTATATCACCCTCTCCCCTTGCACTCTGGGAGCCCCTGGAGAAGGGTTTTTGAATGAGCGATAAGAAAAAAATCTGCCCCTTTGTCTTCCACACTTTTGCTCTTAGTTTTCTTTTAAGTCTTTTGAGACTCCTTTGTGATCTTCAGCCACGTTCAATCTATTGCATGTATTTCCCCACATTACTATATTAATGCTGAGTATTTCCTTCTATATTTTGTCTATGGTTTTTGGGCTAATATCCACTCATTTTTCTGACAATACTGACTGCATATTTTAATTTCTAAACCTATTAATCTTTTTACAGAGTAGAGGATAGGTTATCTCTAAAATACGGTGCCCTTAAGGTGACTCTCTTGGACCTTGAGTTATTGTAACTATTATTCTTGAACATGTGTAGTTACAGTGGTGCTAAGTTTAAAATATTTGCCTTCTAATGGACTAAGGTACATTCACAAGGGTTTAATACCATTTTGTACTGTACCTGGATGTCCTCCAAAGCTGGGATGTTTCAGGTGCTGTGCCTTGAAATTTCCCCCAGAAGAAGCAAATCCCTAAATGTTAGAAGGTTAGATTGGATGTCCTCTAACTTTTCTGAATTCCTTTGGCACCAGTGGTTATTATATCGTCTCTGACAGATGAGAGACAATGCTCATCATAGACCAACTGTACCTTGTTTTCTGTGCTCAGGCTTGTCTGATACATCTGAGATGAATTCTAAAACCATCACAATCCCACAGTGTCACACTGTTGGGACAAACTGAGCTAGTCTCCAAACCACAAGCCAGAGACCTTTTTCTCGGTAGGAGAAGCAGCAGTTGGTCATACCTTCTAGGTATTAGATCCCTTGTGGTTTATTCTCGGTGATGCTTTTCTGGGGAGAATGGTTCACAGGTCCTGAGGAATGGCTGTAATAACAGGAAAATAATGCTGGGACTGTTTTTACGTAAGGAACATGCTGTTAGTAGGAGGATGAAGATCTCCCCTCCTGCTGGTCAACAAGACTGTGAAGCAGAAACCTCACTGACCTGTAATACAAAGAATCATGCACCAACAGTGCACCTGGTGGCTCAATGGATCTGTCTCTTCCACAGTGTCTAGATGGAACAGACCCATGAATGTCCCTTCTTCTAGTCTCTGATCACCCTCCCAACCTCCTTTCTAACCTTTAAAACCATCCTTCTTAGCCATCATTTGGCCTTCAGAAGCAGGGGACACCATTTTTTTTTTTTAGCCTTGCTCCTTATTGACAATCAATCATGAGCTGCTAATTCCTCAGAAGTGTTCCCACCCAAGTGGCAGCTGCTATCAACTACGTGGTCAACATGCATCTTGAGCCTCTTGCACCTCTCTCTGGGCTTCTATTTCAACTGTGATGATATACTCTAGAGGGCATGGATCACTTCTTCCATGAGTTGGCCAAGGAGAAATGTGAGTGTACCTAGCATCATTTGAAGATAAATCAACATGGTATCCAAGATGTGCAGAAGCCATCCCAAGATGACTGGGTAAAACCCTAGACACCATCAAAGCTGCCATGGTCCTGGAGAAGAACCTGAACAAGGCCCTTTTGGATCTGTATCCCATGAGTTCTGCCCATGCAGACTTTTGTCTGTGTTACTTCCTGGGAAACCACTTCCTAGATAAGGAGGTGAAACTAATCAAGAAACATGGACAATCACCTGAACAAACTGCAGGCTGCCTAGCCCCAGGATGGGCTGGGTAAGTCTCTCTTTGAGAGGTTCACCCTCAAGTAACACTAGGAGCTTCTGGAACCCAGCAGCCTTTGAGGGGTCCCCCTAGAGGCTCCCCCTGGTGTCAGAGCTGCTGCCTGAGACCCTCCCTGCAGCCACTAGGCAGCTTTTTATCCATTCTGGGGCCTTCTCCCAAGCCATGAACCAAATGGAAATAATAAACCTTTTTGTGGGAGAGAGGAGATTATGTATCTTAGCCCCTCACAATGGTAAAACTGGTGAGAGTTCAGCCAGTGGACAGAGTTTACTTGGACCCCAGATGAGACTGCTGCCAGTCTGGAGTGCCCAGTGTCCTGATCTCCCTCACAGAAGGTACCAGATCAATTCAGCTTGGACAACTGTGTTGAGTGGGAGTTCCAGTTGCTAATATTTCCATAGATTTGTGAGATTGTAATCACCTCCTGGTGTGTACTTGGAATTCTTCATGCCTTAAAGAGAAACACCATAAGCCTATTTGGAGTCTTCAATGGTAAGCTGTAGTGAAGTCTTGGCCTGCTATAGCTCCAATCATTGATTTCTTCTTTGTCTCCCAGTAAGGTGCTTGAATTCTCTTTTGTGTTCTGATTTTTGCTGCCTTTTACTCATTTCTTATCCAAGAATAGAGCCTTTCAGACTATTTTCACTTCAGCTAGCCATCTTTGTCATCACTGGTCTATTGTACCTTGATTCGACTGCTGGTGATGGTTCTCCTTGATGTTGTGTCTCAGGATGGAAAGTTAGTCCTCCTTTGTGTAGAGTGGAGAGAGCCCTAGAGTCAAAATTCACTGGAAGGTTATAATAACCCACACTTGCTCTCTAATGCTTGTCAATGGAAAATAAGAGCTCCTGTGTCTCTGTCCAAAGTTGAAATGGCTGTAAAAAGCTGTGAGTCCTTCAGCAAGAAAATGAGGGAGCAGCAGCTCACCCCCAGTCACTGTATTTCATCACTAACCATATACCTAAAAGGGCCCCTGGAATGTTTGTGCTTTGATGTGTGATGTTCTTTTGCTGAACAAAGATGGTTTCTCAGTTGTAGGGACAAAAACCTACATTTAGAAACCACTCAACAGACCGTGTGTCACTTAAAGATGGCAAATAAGAGACTAATCAGCTTCTGTGTGAATAGTCCTCCCCCAAAACGTACAGTCCTCCTCTTTGACAGGAGACCATGTTCTATGTACGAATGTTCCCTGTTAACTGCCAAGAGAACTGAGCTGGTCTTTGTTGAGTTCTCCAAACACTGAGCATGTGGGGACTCATGCTCAGTAGATGTGGGTCTGTTTAGACAGTATGATACCAGCTTTCTTGTGTTATCCCCTGGGGCCATAGATGGGACCTAGTGTAAACTGTCCATTTCCTGGCATGTGCCATTGGCTGATCACCAAGTGGTTAAGTGAATCACCCAAGGTGTAGGTATTTCCCATTACACCCCTTTCAAAGTATAACCTCTCATGTGACTTAAAAGATTTCTCTTCATGTTTCACTGGCATTTTAGGTTGTTGAAGGAGGCCCTCATTGGGATCTCAACCAGTCCTTCAAAGAAATTAGCACCAGTGATAACTCAGTTTGCTTTTGATGTAGCTGCTTTTCCTTTGCTGCTATTTAAGGTATCTTGGTGACTTCATTCCTGTCTCACTGGGGTCGTCTACTAAGTAGGATATGAAACGTTTAGGTCTGATATGGCTGTGAGGAAATGTTGGGTCTGATGATGGCTGTAAGTCATCTGTGTTCTTAGAATTTCTTCATGGTCAGAGAAGACTTCTAAACACAACTGCCTTTGCCCCCAACTTGTATGTAATGTAGATGAGCAGAGAGTGAACTGTTTGCCAAAGGCAGTTTTCATGAGGTGATGTGATTCCTGTGTGTGTGTGTGTGCGCGCGCGCGTGTGCGCACGTGCCAGTACCATACTGTCTTGGTTACAGCTTTGTAATACAGCGTCAAGTCCGGGATTGTGATGCCTCAAACTTTGGTTTTCTTTTTCAGGATTAATTTGGATATTCAGGGCCTTTTCTGGTTCCACACAAACTTTAGAATTGTTCTATCTCTGTGAAGAATGCTGGTGTCATTTTGATAGGAATTACATTGAATGCATAGATTGCTTTGGGTAGTGTAGGTATTTTAACAATATTCTTCCAGTCTATGAGCATGGAGTGTTTTTCCATTTCTTTGTGTCTCCTTCAATTTCTTTCATAAGCTTTCTATAGTTCTCAGCATACAGATCTTTTACCTCTTTGGTTAGGTTTATTCCTAGGTATTTTATGGTTTTTGGTGCAATTGTAAATGGGGTTGGTTCCTTTATTTCTCTTTCTGCTACTTCATTATTGGTGTGTAGGAACGCAACCGATTTCTGTATGTTGATTTTATATCCTGTGACTTTGCTGAACTCCTGTATTCCAGCAGATTTTTTGTGGAATATTTTGGGTTTTCCACATAGAGTATCATGTCATCTGTGAAGAGTGAAAATTTGACTTCTTCCTTGACAGTTTATATGCCTTTCTTTTTGGTGTCTTGTTGCTGATGCTAGGACTTCTCAAGATACTAGCAAATTGAATCCATTAAATAGAATACATTAAAAGAATTACCATAATCAAGTGGGTTTATTCCTGGGCTACAAATGTGGTTCAATATCCACAAATCAGCAGGATACATCACATTAATAACAGAAAGGATAAGAACCATATTATCCTTTCAATACATACAGAAAAAGCATCTGAAATTCTTGATGAAAGCCCTCAAAATAGGGATAGAAAGAACATACCTCAACATAATTAAAGGCCATTTAACAAAGACTGACAGCTAATGTAATCACCAATGGGGAAAAATAAGAACTTTTCCCCCTAAGGTTAGAAACACAATAGGGATGTCCACTATCACCATTGTTGTTCAACATTGATGCATTTTCTAAGAGGTGTCCAGTGGATGGGATTATCCCAGCAAAGAGCTACTTACATTTTCATGTGCCCAAGCTATGATGGAGGTTAGAGGATGGTCCTGGAAGTAAGAGGTTGTCCACATTGTCCAAAACAGGGGCCTGTTAGTGGGTATATATGGTGAACTCTCTGTGGTACCAACTTCCAAGTGCCCTGACTTTTATAGGCTTCAGACTCCGGTCACAAAGATCATTTGGAAAGTAGCTTGGAGTTAGAGTAATGTCACCCATCTCTGGGTGACAAGATTCCAGGCTAGTCTCCTGTTTTTCTTGTCATTCCAAAGTTTTCATCAAATGTTTTTTTATTTTCCTCATTCTATTTTTCTTGATACTCTATAATTTCCCCCAAGTTGTTCCTTCTGTTGTTTTACACCCAATGTTTCATGTCAATAAATGAATGAGTCCTCTTTTCTGAAACCTGAATTGAACTCTGAATATCTTAGTTTGGACTTGGAGTTCTGAATCTCAGACCTGGACTTAGGGCATATACTCTATTGGAAGTTACCCAGGTAGCACAGGGGCTGGAGTGATGAATGGGGGATTAAATGAGAACAGCCAGTAATGGACACAGCATTGAGCTGGTCATCTCACTCTGTGTGTAATTTCCAGCAGGCACTGTCTCCCCAATCATATATAATGTGTTGCAAGATATCCTCCCTGGAAGGACAGGAGCCAAGTACTCACCTGTAACTCCATCTACACCATTGGTGGAGGTGGTACTCGCCCTGCTCATCTGACAAGAACCTTGTGCCTGGGGTTGATCTCTCATAGAAGACTTCCAACAGAGCTCTGGGACAGAACTTGACACACATCACAAGAGGGTGTTCTGGTGGAACATGGGCAACAGGCCTGGTGCTGCCCTCTAGATGTGCTGAAAGCACAGGGTTTGGAGGGTGTATCCCAGAGCACCCCAGTCTCTGCCACACATGCCCACCCATCCCTGAAGAATACCCAACCTCCTGAGTTCCCATTTCAGTAGAAATGGGACAGGTCTACATTAGCAAGGTTATCCAGATAGCATAGGTGAGGTCTCTGACATCATCTTGTGATAGAATCTGTTTTTCCTCTCCTGAGAAGAGATTCTTTACAGACCCCCATCTCTGCCTCTCAGTATGTCAGCCAAAATCAAGGCACCTTCGAATTCTGATAAATCTGTTTACCTTGATATCTATGAATGATTTTCCTGTCTTTTCAAACTTCCTATTCCTTCATGGAAAATAAGGTTATATTGGAGTAGTACCAAAAATTTGATATGAATTTGCAAAGAACATTGTGGAATAAATCTACAATATTCCCTTCCTGAGTTGGAATGGAATGGACAATAAGGTGTTCCATTCCTGTGTGAATATTACATTATATCTGACTCCCTTCTAACGGTACACATGTCACTACATGGACATCCTTTTCCCCTTCCAGGAATGTACTTTATTATATTCTTATTCATTTAGGATATATGATCAAAATGTTGTATCTTTCAGCGTTTGTCAGTGAATCACATCCCCATTTCTTGAGCTTCTAAGAATGGTCAGTCACTTGAATGTGAACAAATGATGCTTGTTTGTGAGAGTTTATTCCATGCTATGATCTTGTGCTCTTCCTGCTACCCATGTGTTCTGGTGAAGCCTGGTCTGGGAAATGCTTCCTTCCCACTTGAACCTCCCAAAATTGAATCAGAAGGACATGTGGGATGGGTTTGAAACCTGGAGGTGGGGTTGCACTAGTGACTGGCCTGGCCTATGAAGGCAAAGGCTTTCAGAGCTATTTTGCTGGACTCTGCCTGCAGGGGTCTTATTTTGGAGCGTGCTTCTCATCCTGCCAGCCCTTCTGGAGATAGCCTGGGTCATCCTTTAACACTTGCCTGCCTGACACTCTTGTTCCGTTTGTCAGATGGGTCCTTTCTGTCTGTGTTCTGTGAAGCTACAGAACGGAGTTTAGCTCCAACTTACTCCTGGACACATTGACTCGATGCTGGTTATGTGGCAGTATTTTCTGTGAGCCTACATCATTCAGGTACTTACCCAAGGCTCATGTATCTTGAGTTCTCAGTCATTGGAAGTTGATCCCATGGAAGTATCCTGTCTTTGTTGGTAGGGGATTCATATGTGGTTGTACCTTCAAGTAACATATTTTCTTTGGGAGGTGGGTCTATTTTTCATGGGTTTTGATTTTGTGGGGAGACATCAACCTAGAACATGTATCAGATTTGTCCCATTGAAGGATGGTCCACAGGGGTTAGTAGAAAACTAGGAAAATCTTTCCTCGATGATGATCTTTGATATTTAAACTGTTGGGTAAGCTCCTAGCATTCAGACATTCAGATGGTAAATGCTATTTGCCACTTCTCATCTTTCCTGATTGGGCAGTTGTCCTTTGTGCTGTCTTTTCCAGAAGTAATTGGGCTGTATAATAGAAATTATTCTGTCAGAAAGCCTTACCCTATAGTTTCCTTTGAGTAATGGCTTTCCTTAAGTGAGAGAGCGATGTATGTTGAGGATTTTCTCATCTTCACAGTGTTTGCCCTGTTTCAGGATTAACTAGATCAGTAACTCAACACTGGATATTCTTGTTTTCCTTTATTTTTTTCATCCTATAATAGGCATTGATCCTGAAGTGTACTTCTCTGTCCATACTATTTAATAAACTAGCCCTGATTTCTTGGTTATATCAATCAGCATCTACAAGCTAATTGAGCAAGGTGATGTTTTTTATATTCAGACAATATATTTTCTGCAGCATACTATACATGAGATGCCTCACTTCAAACTGCTACTCCTTGTGAAGTTTTTATCATAACCTCAGAATGTGCAAGTAAGCTGCCCAAGAATAGCAAGGTCCATAGGTGCTTAAATCACCAGCCTCATGCCCTTGAGGGAACATGGGGAAGAAAGGCCAGGAGGTTCTGAACCACCATCTGTTTTGTGAAATCCTCTTTGGAGAAGTGGGGAGGTGAGTCCCTGGCTTCCTAAGGGACCACCCTAGTGAAATGACCAACTTTCTCCTTGGGACCTTTATGTCACAGTGTTGTCAAGGTCAACCATTTTTGCCTGTGGAAATCCTCCTGAGGAACTCTAGGTGGAGGAAACACAGCCAGAATGCTCCCAGGTGAAGTCTCAGGCCAGAGTTTTAAGTGGGTGTGTACTGATGGGCACTTTCACTCCTGGCTTACCTGAACCAATCCTCACAGATGCTTAGACCTACCTTTTATGAGTCTTGATTCCATGATACTTTTCTTCTATCTGTACATTCCCTGCCACAGTTACAATTTCATTATTTCCAAACTCTACAGATGTTTTATTGACTTTTGCAGGTGATATATAACAAAAAACATGTACAATGCCTAGGTCTCCAAAAATGGGAATTTTAATACTGTTAGTGCCAACCACATGTTTGTTGAAGGAGATGTTCACTTGAGAAATTTCAGATAAGCACAGGAGAATGGGATTACGTACCACAATGCCTTCTGGCCCCATTGCAAATGGTTGCTTGGTCTATAGTTTTAGTAATGCTAACGAGCTATTCTAGGTGTCTATAAACAGCTCTGTGGGAAGGAATGTGGGATGTGCCTAAGATGAATTAAATGAGAAGGCAGAATCCTTGACTTTTTTGGCTCCTACTGTTTTCTCAGTTGAGTGTGTTTGGGTTCTCTGAGAGGACTAGCCAGAGATTAAAGGAACAAGAGTTTTAATAGAAGGAATGAGAAAATAGGGCACAGGAAGGAAGAGGCGTCAGACCATACTGGAAAGTCTGACCCAGAGAGCCCAGGCAAGGTTCAAGCCCCAACTGAGAGTCCTTGAGTCAAAGCAGCCATCAGAGGACTAAGGGTGGGCTTCAGTATCCCCGCTGCACCCCGTCATTGGCTGTAGCAGACTGGGGGGCGTGGCCTCGCAGCCACAGAGCTCCAAGTAGAACAGCTCGGCTTTCCATCAGTTGTGGCACCTGCAGTAGATCCCAGATACCTGTGACCCAGGATCCACAAGTGTGGAGGCATTTCCTCTCTGGCTCCAGCGCATGTCTCACTCGGAAACTCTAGAAAAGTTTACTGGGATCAATGGCAGCCTCCATCACTGTAGCTGAACAAAAACTAACTGGTATTTAATGTCCTTCCTTGCCACGTCTGTTCTTCATTCCCTTCCCCTCAGCTGTCACCTCCACAGGGTTCAGTTCCACATGGTCAGGGAGCTGGAGACCACCACCAGCTCTAAACAGATGCCTTTGGCTGTTGTACATGGCCAGTCAGTCACAGTGGGATAGGGAAATACCAGGAGGCAAGCAGGTTGCCTGGGTCCCACATGTACTCTTAGTTTTAATAAATTTCCCCTGATTTAGTATTTTCTATATAATTAAAATCCACTTGGGTTTTATTTTATGTGAATTGTGTGGTCATGTCGTTATTGATTTGGAGGTGCAGTTTATATGCTAACTAAAGTTGTCCTAGGGGCGCCTGGGTGGCTCAGTCAATTAAGCCTCTGATTTCCACTCAGGTCATGATCTCATGGTTCATGAGTCTGAGCCCCACATCGGGCTCTGTGCTGACAGCTCAGAGCCTGGAGCCTGCTTCGGATTCTGTGTCTCCCTCTCTCTCTGCTACTCCCCTGCTCGTTCGTGTCCTCTCTCTCTCTCTCAAAAATAAACATTAAAATAAAGTCCTTTATCATTTGAGTTGCAAGTACTTTCCTCAGCTGGTTTCTTTTTTATTTTTATGGTTTATTAAAGAAATCTTTCTTCGTTGAAAGACTTGAAAATTCTACAACTTGAAAATGTGTGCCTTCTGGGTTTTCTCTCATAATTAAAAAGCTGTTCCTCACTCACAGACTTTAAAATTTTTTTTTAGCTTTTCTTAGTCCTTATACCCTTCGTCTTTTATGGTTAAAATCTGTTGTAACTTGAACTTACTTTGCCATAAAAAGTGAAATAAGAGGGGCACCTGGGTGTTTCAGTTAGTTGAGCATCTGACTCTTGATTTTAGTTCAGTTCATAATCCTACAGTCTGTGGGATTGAGCCCCGAGTCAGGCTCTGTTGGGTGTGAACCCTGCTTAAAAGTCTCTCTCACTCCCCTTTGTCCCCACTCCTGTGTATGCCCCCTTGGGCGGGGGAGAGCTACAGTTCTATTTCTAATCTCTCACGTAGCTACTTTATCCTAGCATCATTTGCTGTTACTATACTTTGACTTTTTATATATGTGGAATATAAAACAGACCATGAATAGAAATAATAAAACATCTTCGTGGAATTTTTTCAATTGGATTCAAATTTGAACAATGATTGTTTTATAGTATTTATATGAGAAATGAGTTAATAGAGTATATTTTCTTTTAAATGAGGAATCTTTTTGATTCTTGTGTTTAAAAGATATTTTAAGCAGATTCCCAAATCTTGGTCCACACAAGCATAAAACTACAAAGATTTTATAGACCATGCAAGATCAGAAAAGTAATGACAAAGTTATGACTTAAAAATTTTTTTAATATTTATTTTTGAGAGAGAGTACAAGTGGGAAGGGGCAGAGAGAGAGACACACAGAATCCAAAGCAGGCTCCAGACTCTGAGCTGTCAGCACAGAGCCTGATGCAGGCTCTTGAACTCAAGAGCTGTGAGATCATGAGCTGAGCTGAAGTTGGACACCTAACTGACTGAGCCACGCAGGGGCCCCAAAGTTATGACTTTTTAAAAAAATTTAAAGGATTGAGCTTATCATAGGGTTAGATTATATTTTAGCATTAGCAATATTTCCTATGAGGTTTATTAGTAAAAGTTTTGTTTGTGGAGAGGTCAGAAGGAAGAGATACTCTTAATTTTGCTAAGGACATGAATAAAACTTTATTTAAAAATTTCAGATTGTTTCATCAAATTAAAAAATTTAGCTCCATCAATTTAGAGGGTTTCCCTCTAGTATAAATGTTTTTCATGTTAACCTTTGGGTAATATGCTCGAAAATCACTTTGTCTTGTATGTTTTAAAAAACCAACTGAATTAAACTATGGCATAAGTTTCTTCCGTATTCCTTCTATTCATGAAGTTTTTCCTCTAGCATACTGTCATGTCTAAGGGTGCATCATTTCTGAAGGATTCTCTGTAGTGGTTGCATTTATAGGTTGGTCCAGTTATCCACTGCTATTGTGACAAACTACAGGAAAATCTATTGGCCTAAAACAAATTTCTATTGCTCACAATCTTGTGATTTAGGAATGGCTCGGCTGAGCATCTGGTCTCTGTTCCATGTGCCATCAGCTAGAATGGTTCAGAGGGGTTAGTGGGTTGGCCCACTAACAGGGATGGCAGATTGGTGCTGCTTGTCAACTGGGAATGAAGTGAGGCTCTTGGCCCAGAGGTCTTATGCCCTCTCCCATGTGGACTTCTCCCTGGGGGGTGGTTGGGCTTTCTCACAACATGGCAATTGGAATGCCCATCCTTGGAACCCAAGAGGGTTGGCAGAAGCTGCAAGGCTTCGTATGATGTAACTTTGGAGGTCCAAAGAAATCCACATCCTGTTGGTCAAACAAGTCATCAAGGCCAGCCCATACTCAAACTATGAATTGGGTGGCTTAACAGAAACTTATTTCTCATGGTTCTGGAGGCTAGAAGGTCAAAGATGAAGATGAAGGTGAAGGCAGGTTAAGTTCCTGGTGAGACTGAGCCTTCTTCCTGGTTTTCAGAGGGTTGTCTTTTCACTGTGTCCTCACAGTGATAAAAAAGCCTGCTCTGGTCTCTCTTCTTATAAGGACATTAATCCCATCATGCGGGCCTCACTCTCAAGACATCTTGTAAACCTAACTACCTTCCGAAGACCCCACTTCCAAATATTACCTTACTCTATAGGTTAGATCTTTAGCATTTTTATTAAATTTTGGGGGGCGGGGACACAAGTTGGCTACTTTTCTGCCTATATTTTGACGTCTAAAAATGGCCATATTTAACTTATTACATTTGATTTCAATCCACTATGAATTTTTGTGTGGTTGCCAAAATGAAGAGAAACATTTGGATAAGACCTGTTCGCTGGTAGAAGTTCTCTGGTATTCAATTTGAGCCACGACTGAAGAATTTTTGATGGACATTTTGTGCATAGGGCTTTTGTCTAGTACACATTCTTAAACAGTCACTAAGATATCTAACCAGCTATAAGGTTTTCCTATGTTCATTGCCATTTTTCTCTAGAATGGTGACTGAAATGGCTTGAACACTTCAATGCTTTGGCTGGAAGATTTTCTCCCCTAGCCTTTCTCTCCAGTATGTATTCTGTGATGATAAGACTTATTAGGCCTGCTCCTGTATTATTTAAGTGTCTAAGAGGTCTTAAGTGTTTACAATACATGAGTGAACAAATGCCCAACATATAATTGCCTATTTGCCATAGTTCTTAGTCATGCATTTAAGATTCCCACTCTCACAGAACTCTAAGCAAGTTGGCAAAGGTCAGTCATAACAAGTGCCTCCTGATTTTGCCATCCTGTTGCCCTAATAGGTCCCTTATTGGGGAATGTGCTTTGGTTGGAGTGCAGATGTCCAGGAATCTGTTGTCTCATTTTCTTAGTTCTCAGGGGCCATTAGTGCTTAGCTTCCATGTGTGAGGGCAGATGTAAGGGTCAGAATGTGGCTCAGTGTATGTTTATCCCAGCTAGGACTCTAGGATTCATAGTGGTCTGAAGGAAATTCATTGTGAGATTGTAAGAATGTACTTCCCATGTCCCTGATTGCTGGGAGTGTTATTGACTAGCAGCCTCAGCCTCTCCATCACTGTGTCTGTGCTGAGAATACTCTCCCCATGGGCTGCTCCTGGCCAATCACTGAGCACCCTGGGGATTCGAAGGTACACTCATTTCTGGGAGTTGCAGAACTCCTCTGAGGGGCAACCTTGGGGAAAACTCCCTAATGGCCTGGTTTAAGATCATCTTAAACTTATACTGCTGTTGTGACTGTGAGTGTACAGGAAGTATAAATGACAAAGGACTCCAGCCTCTGAGCTCTGAAGTCCATCAGAGCATTTATCCTGAAGGATGCACTTTGTAAAGACTACTCCCAGCTGAGCTTGGCAGAGGCACCAACACTCCTGTTCTTGGTAACCAATTCTTCTGGTAGCAATTTTTGGCTCAAGGACTCCTCAGCAACCTTGCTGAAACTTCCTTCAATTCTACCCTGTCCATACTTCTTTCACCCAATCTTCTTTCCCTTTCTCCTTCACTCAAGGTCATGGTCTGGAGCCTCTTGTCTGTTCCAGCTGCCTTCCCTCTGTTTTCTCTTATATAGATGTTTCCCCTAACCAGATTCATACAAGTTTAACTCCAAATTGCCTTTGGCTTTTCAAAGGTGCTGGACAAATTGACTCTAGTTCTAAGATGTTTCCATTCAAACTTCCTCCTCTTTTGGAATTCCTCCAAATTCCAGTTAACATACTGTGCAATATTAGTTTCAGGTGTACAATGTAGTGATTCAACACTTGCATATACCACCCAGTGTTCATCAAAACAACTGTATTCCTTAATTCCCATTAGCTATTTCACCCATCCTCCCACCTACCTCCCCTCTGGTAACCTTCAGTTTGTTCTCTATAGTTAAGAGTCTTCTTTGATCTTCCTTTTCACCTCCCCCCTCCCCTTGACGTTGGCAATAGCAACTTCTTTCTAGATATGTCTCCGGAGGTAAGGGAAACAAAAGCAAAAATAACTATTGGAACTTCATCAAAATAAAAAACTTCTGCACAGTGAAGGAAACAACAAAACTCAAAGGCAATCAACAGAATGGGAGAATATATTTGCAAATGACATAGCTGATAAAGGGTTAGCATCCAAAATGTATAACAAACTTACAAAACTCAACACTCAAAAAACAATCCAACAAAAAGTGGGCAGAAGATATGAGCAGATGTTTCTCCAAAGACCTACAGATGGTCGACAGACACATGCAAAGATGCTAACTGTCACTTATCAGGGAAATGCAAGTCAAAACTACAATGAGATATCACCTCACACCTGTCAGAATGGGTAAAAACAAAACAAGGAACAACAGGTATTGTCAAAGATGTGGAGAAAAAGGAACCCTCTTGCACTGTTGGTGGGAATGCAAACTGGCGCAGCCACTGTGGAAAACAGTATGGAAATCTCTAAAAAAGTTCAAAAAATAGAACTACCGTATGATCCAGCAATTGCACCACTGGGTATTTACCCAAAGAATACAAAAGTACTAATTCAAAAGGATATATATCCTTTGATGTTTATAACAGTGTTATGTACAATAGCCAAATTATGGAAACAGCCCAAGTGTCCATTGGCTGATGAATGGATAAGGAAGACGTGTGTATGTATATGATGGAATATTATTCAGCCATAAAAAGAATGAAATCTTGCCATTTGCAATGACATGGATGGAACTGGAGAGTATAATGCTAAGTGAAAACAAAGACAAATACCATATGATTTCACTTATAGGTAGAATTTAAGAAAAAAAATGAGCAGACTTCCTCTTTACTCAGATTTACCTGTGAGGAGGGAGGATAGTCCATGGAAGAAGGTACATATTCGTGGCTAAAACTTTTACTGGTGGTGGTCTGAGAATATGGCCTGGTGGAGAGAAATGCTGTTTCAGTTGCATGATTCAGGCATTTGAAAGACCTGGAAGAAGACTACAGGGACAGTGGAGTGGGTTGGCTGCTGCTTAGAATCTCCAAGCAGATCATGAGATCCTAAACATTACTGGTGAGCAGCTAGTAGCTAAGTGTAAGAGCTGGAGGGCCTATGGGGTAGTTTATAAAAAGGTTCTTTTCTCCTCTGTGGAAAGGCAGACCAGGCTATGGATTAGTTGGGAGATTTGCAGATCCTCTGGTGCTGGAGAGGTCATTTGTTTGGAAAGATGTGGCATGGAGCTGTGGCAAACCTCAGTGGGAGAATCACTGCACAGGTCCCTAGGATTCTGGAGGAAATCCTTGCTGTCTATAGCAGGGAATTGTACTTTACTTGAGAAACAGCTTGAGGTGTGTTACTGATTCCTAATAGAGGTGAAACACTTGGCCATTGGACAACAAGTGAACATACCTAGAACTAGGGATTCTGTCCTATTGGGTCATACTGTCAGGCCCAGAGGTGATCCATTTGGTAAGACCCAGACTCCCATTAAACCCACCAGTGTTAAATTAGTGCCCTTCACTCAGTTTGTACCTGTGACTATATAGGCGATCTTGTTTGGCTAGTTGGAAAAATAAAAGACCTGTCAGCTTTGTTTATAGTTGTGTCACCTCTTAATGGGTCTTGAAGTTAGAGGTTGTTATTGCCAGGACATTTTAACCAAGTCCTGAAATTATTTCCATGGATAAACTATTTCTTTCCAGATTCTTGGGATTCATACAAATAAATTCTGGATTGGAACGTTAGGAGCTGCAGGAATTACTCTTAAAAAAAAACTTTTTTTTTTGAGTGAGAGAGCACAGCTGGGGAGGGGCAGAGAGAGAGAGGGAGACGCAGAATCCAAAGCAGTCTCCAGGATTGAGCAGTCAGCACAGAGCCTGACGTGGAGATGGAACCCACCAACTTTGAGATCATGACCTGAGCCAAAGTCGGACACTTAACCGATTGAGTCACACAGGTGCCCCAGGAATTACTCTTTTATACTGTGCTTTTTATTAAAAGTCAACTAACCTGAGCCTGTCACTGTCTTAGTTACAGGGATTGTGGAGTTAGTTACAAGGAGTCTTATTTGATTTAGAAACCGTGATCTAGAAATCATTGCCCCACACCTTTCAGGTGACTTAGCTATCTTGCAAGTCAACATTTTACCTTCTCCCTGCTCTTCATCCCAATCTACCACAAGTCTCACTAATGGTGATGTTACCACAAGCTGTGGTGTTCACCATCAGAAGTGGGATCCTTATCAGTAATATTGTTCTAAAATCTTGTCCCAGGGGTTTCCTTTCTGTGGCACTCCTGTATCCAAATATCTTAGCCTGGGTTTCCCATGATAGCAAAACCTGAAAAGAGAGCTTGTGTGCTAGTAACCATTGGGAGGTAATCTGAGAGAGCAGGAGCTAGAAGCTGAGGAGAGTGAAACATGAGAGTGTCCACAGAGTGAGTGTTCAGAGACAGAATGGGCATCATGTGTCCACAGGGATGGCAAGCTCTGAAGAGTTGATCATCAAGGTAACAGAGTATCTGATGGATACTGTGTGTGGTGAGTTTAATTCTGAGGTTCTCAGGTGAAGCTTTAAGTCTGGCTGAAACCTTGATTGATAAGTTACCCTTATGTTGACTTCAATTTCTTTACTTAGGCAGGTGCCTAGGGGAATCTGGGCTGTTGGGTAAGTTGATCTGGTTAGTCAGAGCTGCTTTAGGGTAGAATGGTCAAGAATTTGTTAATGTGTTGGTTTCACATTTACCATTACAACGTAGGGGAGGAAAAAAGTCTCTTCCTCTACCCACTCATGTTCTCCAGTTGGGGCCCTGTAGATGAGATTGGCCAAACAGATTGAGTGAACCAAGTTTAGAGGTGTGGCTGAAGTTGGGCTTATATGTCCTGTTAGGCAAAAACCAAGGGAAAGTGACCTGGGCTTCTGGACAGGGGGGTAAGGTATGGGAAGGTGATTGGAAATAAGTGGGGTACACAGGGGTTGTTTAGTAACATTTATCATGCAGATTTAAGCTCTGCTTTCTTTGGCAAATTTCTAAGTCTTTGGCAAGAGTTATTAGGTCTTACCCTTCCTGCTATAGGAGAAGGAGACATCTCTACAAATTGATATTTTCTTTGAAAATGTAAATTTCTGTTATAAAAGGAAAACATACCTGGTTTCTAGAGCTTTTCAGGCATGTACTGGTTCTCTGTGACCTTTAGCTCAAAACAATCCATATGCCAAAGCATGTCGTGGACATTATTCTGGTACTTCTCAGCTGCAGCCTATAGAATAGTTGCCTCAACTCTCCTCTTCCACTTGTTCATCTTCTCCCCTTCTCCATGCCAGCTTTTGGCAGCAACGGATGTGTTTTTATGTTTCCCTAGCTTTTTTCTTTTTCAGGATGTTATATGATTAGAATCATATAGTATGCAGCCTTTTCAGACTGGTCTCCTTCACTATGTAATATGCATTTGAGATTCCTCCATGTCTTTTTGTGGCTTATAGCTCATTTTTAAATCACTGATAGTATTCACTGTGTGAATATACCACAGTTTATATGCTCACTTTTGGAAGGACAGGAGATACTAATTTTAATTTTGGGAGGTGTTAGATGACAAATTCAACTGAATACACCTAAAGATTAATCTGGCTTTGTGCAGTGAATCATGCATTGGGTAGCATCCCATCTAGTAACAGAAATGAGCTCCAGCAGGTGGATTACCTCGGTAGTGCTGTTTAGGTATTTCCAGGTTGACTTGGTAAAAGTTACATTCCTGGGGATGGGGATGACTGTAATTAGGTATTAAGCCTTGGTTGGCTGATGTGGGGTTTAGCATAAGTTGACTCTGTTGGGGACCTGCTGTTTCCTTTTTATCAGAAGCTATTTTAGCCATTTGTGGACAAGCCTCCAACAAGATTCCCAGGGAAAATTTATCTTGTTATTTGGGATTTCTGGCATGGTGGGCAAGGACAACACTGCCCAGACCCCCCAGCAGTAGATTTACTTGCTCCAGCAGCTGCAAGGAGTATTTCAGGGTTTTCCTCCAGTGGAGAAAATCACCCGACTGAGGCAATGCCCTTCCTAGCACATCTACTGGCTGAAATTGTGTTAAAAAGGTCAGGGACCTCTGTCCAACTGGGACAACTGTGATGGGCTGAGACTTGGTTGGGTCTGTGTCACAGTTGACCTCTCCCTCAGACAAATACACTTCCTTCTGTTCTTCTATAGGTGTTGGTCTCTAATAATATATATAAATATCCTTTGGGCCAAGCGTCTATTTCATGGTTTGATTGCTGTATTTTGTATGGCACATGTATTTCAACATGACCATGTTATTTGCCCTGATGCTTGTGTTCAGTGTCCGTTGAAGGTGGGCGTTACACATCCCCTTGGTGCCTTTTGTGACATCATGGAAGGATTGCCCTGTGATGTTCCATGACTCCATGTTGAAATCACTTTACTGTCTCGTTTATAGAGGGTGTTGAATGTGGGCTGCTTGGAATTTGGATTTAATTTTGAGTGGAAGCTGACTTAGAAAGCTTAATAAGTTTTAAAAGTAAATACTAATTCTTTATCTTCTTGAACATGTCAGCACTGGACTGCAATCAGCCTTCAGTACTCACTGTGGGTCTAATGATGACTAGATATAAACGAGAGAAATGGATTGAACTTCTAATTTGGCCACCAGGGACTGAGTGAAATGGTTGTGCTCTTAACCAGTAGATCTCCTCCAGCATAGTATCATGATGATTGAAGAGGAGGCCTCTTCTTATACCCTGCCCCTGAATCCAGAGGAAATCATGCTGGGAGGGTGTGACTTCTGAGTCTTGCAGGACCAACTTGTGTACTTTTGTGCAGGTTATATTCTTTATGGAGACACCTGCTGTTGGGGGGAGTTGGGAATGAAATCCAGCCTGTAATTTTCTTTTTTGTGGTGGTCCTGTCTAGTTTTGGTATCAGGATATTGCTACCTTGTAAAGTGTGTTTAGAAAGTTTCCTTCCTCCTCAATTTTTGGAAGAGTCTGAGAAGAATAGGTATTAAATCTTTGACTGTTTGGTAGAATTCACCCGTGAAATCCTCTGGTTCTGGACCTTTGTTTGCTGGGAGGTTTTTGATTACTGATTGACTACCTTTACTAATAATCAGTCTACTCAGACTTTATTCATGATCCAGTCTTGGAAGATTACAAATTTCTAGGAATTAATTTCTTCTAGGTTGTTTTTTGGTGTCTAATTATTCTAGTAGTCTCTCCTGGCTATTCTTGGTGGTTTTTCGATCCTTTGTGATTATACAAGCTGGCTTCTTTGTTCTTAGGTCTTGGCACACCCTGAACTACTAGGAGACCCTATCAATACCCCAAAGGAAAGTATTTCAGTACCTAGATTTGTGCTGACTTAGAAGACTTACCCTCAGCATCTTTTAAAGTATGTGAATAGACCTCCTTCATGGAAAGATGGGAGTTTCTGTCTGCTTTGCACTGAACCCTGGTATTGCTGGTTAAGAACTGTTGATTTGTTTGGTACAGTCCTGTAGGACCAGTCAACACAAGCCTCAGCGCTCAGCAGAACCAGGTGATCAAGAGATGCATCCCTGGGGTGACAGCTGCAAAAGCTAGAATGCTTGATGTTTGCACAAGTTCCTTACTGAGAAATATTGGCACTTTGAAGTGGGCTATGAAGAGAAAGAGGAGATAGCATCTGGCTTCCCTGATGTCTCTGGTCTCTGGATATGATAGCAGTCAGCCCCTTTCTGTGTGCTAAATTAGAAACCTGATCTGTATGCAACAGCTTTTAGAGTAAGTAAATAGCCCTCTTTTAGGGAAATACTAGGAGGTAGGAATTTCTGTCTGCTACCCCTGCTCTGAGCCCCCAGTGGGTAGCTAGTTAAGAACTGTTTCTTGTTAGCATGGTCCTGTTGAGCTCATGAAAGCAAGCCCTGCTCACCACTGGAGCCTGGTAATTAAAGGGTCTGTTTCTTGGGTGGCAGCTGCAAAAGCCAGGGGACCAGATGCACACAAGGTCCATCCAGAGAGATGCCAGTGGCCCATTTCAATGTGGTCATTTGTTTGCCTGATGTGTAGAAGTTACTCAGCTAGTTTCTTGATTCCTTTCAGAGAGTTGCTCCCATGTATACTTACAAGTTTGGCGTGTCTGTGGTAGGAGAGCCCCCTATGTTGCCATCTTAGGCCTTAACCTCTTTTGTTCTTTTTTCCTTCTCTTCCTCAGACTTGATAATTCCATTGTCCTATCTTTGGGTTCTCTGACTCTTCTGCCTGCTAAAATCTGCCTCTGAATCCCTCTAGTGAACTTTTCATTTGTTGCTGTACTTTTCAGTTCCAGAATTCTTGGGACTTCTCTTTAGCTTTTCTCTTTGTTGATAATTCCATTTTGTTAATGGGTTTTTACTTTCTCCACATCTTCCCTTAGTTCCTTGAACATCTTTAAGCCCATTGTCTTAAGATCTTTGGTAGATCTGCCATCAGATGTGTTTCTGGGGTATTTTTTCATTTTGAACAGGCAATATTTGCCTGCTTTTCTTGTACCCTGTGTGATTTTTTGTTGCTGTTGAAAACTGGGCATTTGAATTTACTGATGAGCTTATTTTGTAAATCAGTTACTCCCCCTTAGGGCTTGCTGGTTTTTAATTTTTTTTATCATTATAGACTCAGTGCCAAGGGTCCACTTGAGGTTTAAATTTAAGATCCTTCAGGTCTTTTTCAAGCCTATATCTTTTCCTAGGCATGTGTAGTCACTTTCTAATTTTCCCTGTATGTGTAGTTGCTTTTGAATGCCCCTACTGTCTGGCTTCCCAAAGGGAGAAAGGAAAAAAATGAAGGTTCTCTGAATGCAGTGATATAGATTGCTACAAGGGGACAGAGATGTAATCCAAAGTCTGTAGTGGATGCCACGCCGTGATTTCTGGTTAGAGCTGTATGGAGGCTTTGGGATTACTCACAAGTTACTAAATAGGGTTGGATCCCATTTCAGCTTAAATGATACCTTCAGTTAAGCCATATTGTCTCTGATACATACAGGCATAATGTTTTAGATATTAGGTAACATGAATTTATGTAAACATAATTAAAGTTTGTTAGAAATTTGAGTTGGTATAATTGTATGTTTATGATTATAATCCAAAACAGAGCCACTACACATATCCTAGGAATACCATAGGAATCAATGTTTACGGGAATTTAGAAAGAGCTAGAAAAGTGTATGTCTAGAAGCCTATGCCTGGAGAACCAGAAAAAGGCACTAATGGCTTTAGCTGAAAGTGTGTGCTGGTAAGGGTGAAGTCAGAATTCAGAATTTTTGTGGTGCTGCCATAATCACAGAAGCTTATTGAAGAGATCTTTAAAAGCTGGAGTTTAGGGGAAAGTTTGCAAAACCACCAGATATAATGTTGTACCTCTCAGTAATAATGACCTCTCCTTCCTTTTCTATATTCCATATTTTTCATGCATTCTTTTCGCTGGCAATCTCCAACTCAGAGCCATATTGGGTTCATTCCTCGTCTTGTGCTTTGTAACAAATTACGACAGCCTTAGACTAAAACAACATATTTAATTATCTCACAATTTCTGTAAATCACACATCCTGGGGTGATTTAGCTGGGTCCACTGCTTCAGAATCTCCTAAAGCTGCAGTCAAGAGTTTAGCAGGAGCTGCAGTCTCATCTATGTTTGACTGGAGAAGGATCCATTAAAAAATTCATGTGCTTGTTGGTAGAGTTCAGTTTCTTGTGGCCTTGTGGACTGAAGGCCTCAATTTCCTGCTGACTGTTGGCCAGAGGTCCCCTAGTTTGACCTTTGGGCATCTCTGTAGAGTAACTCACAATATAGCTGCTTGCTTTGTCAAAGCCTGCCTTCGATGGGAGAAAATGTTCTAGCAAGAAGATTGTTACAATCTTTTTTTTTTAATTTGAGAATTAGAACACAAGCAGGGCAGGGGTGGAGAGAGAATTCCAAGCAGGCTCTGCACTATCACACAGGGCCTGACATAGGGCTCGATCTCATGACCTGGGCATAAATCAAGAGTTGGTTGCTTAACTGACTGAGACACCCAGGTGACCCAGGTTGTTACAGCCTTAAGTACATCCTATCACCTTTGCTATATTCTATTAGAAGCGAGTTACAGGTCCCACTCATTCAGTCAGATTTGATTTCACAAGGATGTGAATACCAGAAGGAAAGGATGCCTGGGGTTGTCTTAGTCTATCTTCCATACAAGGAGATTTAAGAAACTTTAGTTCTGAGAAGATCTTTGCATTACAGAGCAGAAGCTTTGTGTAAAACAGTAATGCAAAACTGACAACTAACACCAGTGAGTGAAGTCCAGGCTGATGGCCTGTGGAATGTCAAGCAATCAATGTCTCTGCAGGATTATATTTTGATTGAGAGCAGAAGTATTAACAGAAATCTGGGCAAGATGATACATATTTGCTCTTGAGCTTTTCTAAGGATGAGAATTGGGGGAAAAAAACCCATTTACCAGATCTACAGCTAACTACCAATTTCCAGAAGTTGTGATTGGGCCAACAATTTGATTAAGTTTATAGGAATCCACCATTTCAAAATTCCATGAATTTTTATCAAGGGATATATAGGTGAATTGAAAGGGGTAATATAATGGGGAATAAAACATTGGAATCATTTAAGTAGTTGATGGGGCACTAATCTTTGCACCTACTCAGGGGGTGCAGTATTGCTTTTGGATGATCTTGGCATGGGATGAGGAGTGATGGAGTTTCAAAGGCTTCCACTTGGCTCTTAACTACAATTATGGCTCTTACTCTACTTATGTAAAGAAAAAGTTATCACAATTTATAAGAATATCCATCTTAATTATCCATTTAGAACTATGTAAATAGATAGTGGCTTTGTTTTCCAACTAAGACCACGGTGAGAAAGACTTCTGCCAGGACTCATTTTTGTGCTGGTCTCCAGAAGCCTATTCTAACTTCTGGGAACTGTCATGGTACTTAGGTCCTCTGGGTATTATTGCCAATTCATAAACTTTATCCAACAGTTCTCAAAGGTCTACATACTCCCTTTCTTTACTGTTTATTATTCTGGAAAAGAGCCTGTTTCAGGGAAGATGCTGCCACTCAATATTTGAAACAAAATGCTGGATTGATTGCTTGCTAAACAAGGGAGAGCTGTACTTGCAAGTCATAGGGTCTCCACAACAAGCGAAAGCCAATCTTACACAGGCATTGGAAAACGTTTGGTGACTGGCAGACTTTCAGAAGAGTGCTCATGGGCTGACTTTCAGAACCATGAGACTATCATGGCTGACTTCTAGGAATGTAGTTCCTGATGCAAAATTGTTACCTATTGAGCTAGGTTTAAAACCAGTTCCGAAGGTCACTATTGCTATGGCCAATGAATAGTAAATCCTTTCCTAGTAGGTTAGAAAATATTGTTCATTAGGCTGAAGGTCTGTTCGGGGAAGAATTTGGAGAATTTTTATTGGGTGTATTTGCTGTGGCTTACCAAATCATTTTTCTTTCCCTAAAGGATTGGGCCTCTAACTGGAAATTAGATAAGGGATTATAATTATCTTTTCTGTGGTGGTCAGGCTTCCACTTGGGAGCTCTTAATTTGACCTTAAACAGGTCAACTGTCACCTTGGGGGCCCATCTATCTCAACCCTAGATTCACCATGGAATAGAAGCTATTGCCACAGATCCTTGTGGATTGAGATCTTGTGTTCCCTGTTATAATAATTTCATCTATTTTGCCTCTGATGGTTCTCTGCCACCACCCGCCTTGACTAATGCCTGCATGCTATCATCTTCATACACTCACAGTTCCACTGTGGCATGTTCTGCAGATGACAGTCACCACGAGTTGCTCAGTGGTGTCCATGGTCACATCACCAGTGTATTCTTATTGCGTTAGCGAAGGAGTATTCTCTGGACCCTCCTGGAAATAAACCTGGTAGAACTTCTGCTTTCACATGAAAAATCTATTCTAAAATTTCTACCTATCTGAACCTTTTGACTCTTTAATCTTCCACCAAGGTGGTTTTGGAATCTCCAGCTTATTTGGCTTTAGGCAACTGTGACTGGCAGAGATGCATGGCCCAGATTCACCCTCAAGGATTTGTCCTAGATGGCTAGGACTGTTTTAACAGATAGTCTTTACCTTTCAGCACCACTCCCCTCCCCACCACCCTGGGGTTCTTCATTGGCTGCAGAAAATCTTGCACAATTTCCATTATGCCCTCACAATTGCTCTGTAATACAATATGATATTTTATATACTAAGATCTAAAGGTGGTCTCTGTCATGTTTCCATATAATTTATCCTTCTGGCTCCTGGAAAAGAAAAGATGGATCTAGAGGGTAACAAACTCATAAGCTCAACCAAATAGGTTGAATCAAATAGAATCTACTAGAGCAAATTAATATGGTTTCAGGTACATGGTACCCAGCCATTGGTTTGGCAAATTGAAATTTTCCCCTTCTTGTCCATTCCATGGGAATTTTTTTTTTCTGATATCAGGCACTGGCAAACTTCCCATAAAGGCCAAGATAGTAAATATGCCAGCTGTATGGTCTGTCACAGCTACTTCTGTTGTGGCCCCCAAGGTAGCTACAGATAACACATTTCGAAAAATGAATGGCTATGTCTTAATAAAACTTTATAAAAACACACAGCAAGCCAGATTCAGCCTGTGGGCTGTAGTTTACCAACATTTGGGCAACAGTATATGTGTACAGTTTCACCTCAAGGTGATGTAAGCTCTCCAATTATGTCATAATCTGAAGAGATCTGGACTGTCTGGATGTCCTGCTAAGGGTCACAGTGACCTACACACTAGAAGCAGCTAGCACCCTGGTGGCCTTGAATGATATGCGTGCACTCAGTTCAGGACAGAAGATCATCTCTGCAGGGTTTCAGTCCACATCTGTCACCCCTAATGAAGGGGTCTAGTACTCAGGGACACACCAGAATATCTCAAGCACGTCCATCCATGTCCTCTGAGAAGCAGACGCCAAAATGGGATTATATGTGCGAGATGTTGATTGGGAGAAATACCTGTGGAAGAGAGAGAAGGAAGTGGGAGTGGGCAGGGGGGCACCTGCCATCTTCCACACTTGTGTGGTACCTGTGAGAGGGCAGGAAGGGGCGCTGGGAAAGGGTGCCACTAGTATGTCACTGAGATGGCCCTGGCTGGGAGCACCGGAGGGAAGCATGGCCTCCGCATGAATGTGGAGCTGGTGGACCCAAACAGGCAGTATCTGGGGCTTTTGGTGTGGTTTCCTGCAGCAGGGCCTCTTGAAGGAGATCTGGGTGGCACACCTTCCATGGCCACCATACCATCTGAAATAAATAGTTGCATCTTTTGCACGCTGCCACAAAGAAGGAAGTATGATGACTGGCTGACCTCTTTGGGCTTCAGAGACAACTAATTACACCCCTGTGAATAGTTCCCCAACACACCTATTGCATGACATAAAGCCTGTTGTTCTGAGTGGGGCCTAGAGCAGGCAGGGGCTCTGTCGCAGATCCAGGCTGGCCTCTTAGGCTATGCACTTTGGTTCACTTGGCTATCCCCTTAGTGAAGTGCTCTGAGGTTAGAATATATACAGATTCCTGAGCAACGGTGTATGACCTAGTCTTCTGGGCAGAGGCCTAAAAAGAGGAAGATTGGAAAATCAAGGACAAGCAGGTCTGGGGTAGGAATATGTCAACAGACATAGCATTTGGACACCCAGGTTAATGCTCCACAGAAAGTATCCATCCATAAAGTAGACCAAATGACTTAGCGAGTTAACATCAGGCATGGGCCAGTCCAGTGCAGGCAGCATGAACACATGAACAAGGTGACCCCAGTGGCAGAGGTGAAATCCGTGGATGGGCCCAACCACAGAGGCTTCTACTTCCCAAGGCTGATATAGCAAATGCCACCACTGACCGTCCAATCTGCCAGGAATGGAGACTGATGTGGGTCCCGTTTGGCACTATTTCTCAAGAAAACCAACTATCTAGGTGTTAGCTTACTACCTTGGACCCCTTGAATCCTAGAGGGGCTTGTGGTTTGTAGTCACAAGGATAGATATCTATTCTGGGTATGGCTTTGCTTCCCCCAACTCCACCCAGAACCTCTGGGAGTATCTCTGAGGGCTTATGGTATGTTGTATTCTCTGGAACCAGACTCCATTATAATCATGCACGGCATGAGACAGACCTACAGTAACTGAGATGCAGGAGAGAGCCCATGACCACAGGATCCGCTGGTCACATCAATTGTGTTTCACTGGTGCTTTTCTAAACTGTTTAGGTCCTTGAACTTTTAGGGCCTAGGTCTTTCATAAATCTTCATGACAAAGCAGGGAAATTCTTAGAAAATCTGTCTGCAACCCGAGGCCTCCTGGGTCCTTGTGAGGACATGGTGGTGAACGTTTTATTTTTGCCTGCTTAGCATCCAGTGCTCCTCTTGTAACCTCACCCTGCTTTTCTTTAGTCCTTGGTTTCCTCAATCTGATCATCTTAGCCCCCGGTCACAGCAATGGGCTCGGTGACCTGTCAGAAAGAAATGGGTATAAGCAGGTCTGTAATGCATTCTCTTTAATGGGGACCAACACCTGTAAGAAAGAAGGGTCAGCTGGTCAAGTCCTTGTAAACATGCTAATGACAGACCTGGAAAACAGTTTAAAAAATTTTTCTTTGTTTATTTTTGAGACAGAAACAGAGCATGAGCAGGGGAGGAGCAGAGAGGGAGACAGAGAATCCGAAGCAGGCTCCAGTCTCTGAGCTGTCAGCACAGAGCCTGATGCGGGGCTCAAAGCCACCAACCGTGAGATCATGACCTGAGCCGAAGTTGGACGCTTAACCGACTGAGCCATCCAGGTGCCCCAAACCACCAACAGTTTTTGGTAGGAGGTTCCTTGGGTCCATCCTGATTAAAGTCCTCTATAGCCAATCTATCTAAAATTGCTTATCCTGAACAAAATGGGAATTTTGGGGTTGGTAGGGTGGGAATTCCTCTGTGGCATCATGAAGTCTGCTTAAATATCAGAGTTTAAAATGGACATTTTGTGATGCGACAGCCTCCTTTTGTGTAAGTCATGTGGGTGTACACATCATTTAGAGACCTCAGATATTGGCCTGTCAGATACTGGCCTGAGATTGTCCTAATGTGGCAAGATAGCCTTGTTTGGCTTGTGCCTTGTGATTATTATCCTTGAAATTGTTAGTAAAGCTTGGTACTGGGTAAGAGCTGTGGTTCTTGAGAGGCCAATTTGTTAATCCTGTTTCATGTCTATATTTTATTTTTTTAATATTTATTTTTGAGAGCATGACCTGGGGAGGAGGAGACAGAGGAAGACACAGATCCAAAGCAGGCTTCAGGCTCTGAGCTGTCAGCACAGCGCCCGACATGGGGCTTGAATTTGCCAACTGTGACATCATGACCTGAGCCAAAGTGGGATGCTTAACTGACTGAGTCACCTGGGCACGCCTTATGCCTTATTTTGTAGGAGACCCAACAGAATTCAATTCCTATCAGACTTGCAGGAAGGATGACACCCAATCTGCTCGGATTGAAGAGTGTCTAAGATGTTGAAAGCCAAAGAGTGATTCTGGTTGATGCTGCAGCCACAGAGAAAAGGAAACCCAACATGGGACCAGTAAAAATTACCTGTGACATCTTTGAGGACTTGGATCTAGCTACCCTTCAGACTTTATCCCAGATTCTCTAAGTAAAGGACTTAATGATTTTCTTCTATTTAAGCCAGTTTCCATTGAATTTTCCCAGCTAGGCATCTGGAAAAACCTAAAAGAATGTACTCCTTTTTCCAGCTTTGCTGGAAAACATTTTTCCCACACAAATAACCATACACTCCTGTGGGTTATAATGAGTTGTGTATTACATGTGAAAAGCACACACACTGTTAAGTGAAACCTGACTCTCAGACTCTTAAGCTAACTTATCTCACAATGTAAAAGTGGTTAAATCCACTCCTGACAGAAAAAATGAATAGTACCGGAGTTGTGCATTAAAGAGTTTGTAAGGTGAGCAAATACAAAGTGCCTTGTGATGTGGTACAAGAGGACGCACATAGTCTTACCAAAGGTAAAACTTGATCTGGATTGAGCCTCCATATTGAAATCCTCAGGAAACCCAGAAGAGAGCAACATTGATATGACTGCTCTTGGAATCCTTCCTGATCTTTAAGCCTGATCTTTAACCATTGGCTGCTAAAGGTCTTTGCATCCCGGTCCTTTAAGAATTGCCTTTGGGCAAAAGCAAGTCCTTGCCCGAGAGGTTACTAGGGCCACCCATGCAGGGTACCATAGCCAGTGATTGACATGGGGCAGCTAGATAAAGGCTATGGCCTCTTGCCTGAAATGGGATTCAGTTTTGTGGGGCCAGAGCTCCCTGAAGCTAGTCTCCAGCTGAGACCTGATCTTTGCTTAGCTCTTTGCCTTTCCTCTCCAGCTCCCGCATTGTGTACTCCTGTTCTGAGAGCACTTCCTAAATAAAAAAAGTCCCCATCTCAGGCTCTGCTTTTAGGAAATCTGTCCTGATGCAAACCTGTTGAGACAGTGGGACGCATTCAGTCGTATCTACAATGAGGGAAATTCTACAAATCAACCCTGTTTCTTCAACAGATTCCAAGGGGGGGGGGGAGATGGTTAGGGGAGAGGACAGTTACAGATA
This sequence comes from Acinonyx jubatus, assembly GCF_027475565.1. Taxonomy (NCBI): domain Eukaryota; kingdom Metazoa; phylum Chordata; class Mammalia; order Carnivora; family Felidae; genus Acinonyx; species Acinonyx jubatus. The sequence continues at coordinate 194,531,419 of NC_069382.1, read as the reverse complement.
AAAGGGAATTTAAGGGGGTGCCTGAATGGCTCCATTGGTTAAGTGTCTGACTTCAGCTCAGGTCATGATCTCACAGCTCATGAGTTCAAGCCCTACATCGGGCTCTGGGCTGACAGTTCAGAGCCTGGAGCCTGTTTGGATTTTGTGTCTCCCTCTCTCTCTGTCCCTCCCCAACACGCTCTGTCTCCCTCTCTGTCGAAAATAAACATTTTTTTATAAAAGGGAATTTAAGCGTCCTCAAACAGGTGTCATGAGTGACTGTTGCTTGGACCTGACTCACACACCAACCACGAAAGGACACTCATGAGACTACTAGGGAAACTTGAGACAAGATGCTTGGTAATGTTAGAAAACAAAATTCAACTTAGGGCAAATGGGTGGTTCAGTCATTTGAGTGTCCGACTTCAGCTCAGGTCATGATCTCAAGGGTTGTGGGTTTGAGCCTTGTGTCAGGCTATGTGCTGACAGCTCAGAGCCTGGAGCCTGCTTCAGATTCTGTGTCTCCCTCTCTGCCCCTCCCCAGCTCATCCTCTGTCTCTCTCCCTCTCAAAAAGAAACATTAAAAAATTAAACAACAAAATTCAACTGAATAAATCTGAACATCTAGATGGCTTTATTAAGCGATTCATGAATTAGCCAGCATTCCATCCAGCAAGTAGAAGGGCCTACACAGGGAAAGGTTTTTAAAAGTAGGTTAGGGAAGTCCTAAACAGAAAACAATTATTTCAGGTGAAGTCACCTTCCTCTGGGGACAAAAGGGTCTTAGTACGTGGATTACCTCATTTTCCTTCAGAGGGTAGATGGAGAAGGTCATGTGACGATTACCTCATTGGTGCTGACCAGAAAATCCCTGACTGGCCAGTTAAAACCGCATATCTGGGGGAGGTTAAGAGGCATTAAACCTTGGTTTGGTGACTTGGCCTAAGTGACACCATCTTGGGCCTGTGGTTTTCTTTTTAACAATAGTAAAGAACTGTTGGGAGCCTAGGTGGCTCAGTTGGTTAAGTGTCCAACTCTTGGTTTCAGCTCAAGTCAAGATCTCATGGTTCGTGAAATTGATCTCCGCATCAGGCTCCGTGCTTAGTATGAAGCCTGCTTGGGATTCTCTCCCTCTCCCTTGCTTGGGTGCACACACTCTAGCTCTCTCAAAATAAATAAAAGCCTTAAACTTTTTAACATTTATTTTTGAGAGACAGCACGAGCGGGAGAGGGACAGGAAGAGAGGGAGACACAGAATCCGAGGCGGGCTCCATCCTCTGAGTTGTCAGCACAGAGCCTGACAGCGGGGCCCGAACTCGCGAGCTGTGAAATCATGATCTGCGTGGAAGTCGGTCGCTTAACTGGCTGAACCACCCAGGTGCCCCCCAATTTTTTTGTACTCTTAAGTGGTGACCTTCGTTTTGACAAAGATTCACTGCCATTACTGTGAAAAGATTTTCTTGAGTTCACTCCTTGTCATAGGAAAAAAACTCAGCAAAATTTCCTGGTCAGTTGTAGTTTTTGAGTAGAAAATCTTTTTGAGAACAAAAGAGTTACCTAAGAACCCAGTTAGTAATTGCTATTTGCTGTGGCTGTTATTTGCTGCTGGGGCTTGTCTATAAGTGGCTAGCTTAATTTCTGCGCAAAACTGGTAACCTTTTGCAAGACTGCATGGCCAGTTTCACTGACCATTAGTGAGAAAACAGCAATACAAGATGACTTCAGGGACATTGGCTTCTCAACCTACACACTGAGGAAAATGTATTTTTTGCCAATACCCCATCAGTCACTCTGCTCTGGGTCATCTAGAGCAGGAGGGAATGGAGAGGCATTGCTGCTGTGGCCTTGGCTGCTGTGGGTCCACGATCCCATGGGTTGCCACGAAAGAGCTGAGGCATAGCTACTTTTCAGCAACTTCCAAAAATTTTTCATGAAACCCAGTGGGTCATGACTAGGGGCAATTTACTTTTTGGCAGGTCAGACAAACCTGTGTTTTTTATTTTTATTTGAAGTTTTTTTAAGCATTTATTTATTTTCGAGAGAGAGCAAGACAGAGCGTAAGCGGGGCAGGGGTAGAAAGAGACACAGAATCCGAAGCAGGCTCCAGGCTCCAAGGAGTCAGCACAGAGCCCAACGCAGGGCTTGAACCCACGAGCCGTGAGATCATGACCTGTGTTGAAGTCGGACACTTAACCTACTGAGCCACCCGGGTGTCCTTGTAGTTTTGTCTTAATGGTGCGCATTGTGACAAATACACTCCTTAATCCTCTACCACCTGTTCCACCCACCCCTCCATCCCTCTCCACTCTGGTAACCATCAGTTTGTTCCCTACAGTTAAGAGTCTGTTTCTTGGTTTGTCTCATTTTCTTCTCCCTTTGCTCATTTGTTTCTTAAATTCCACATATGTGTGAAATCCTATGGTATTTGTCTTTTCTGACTTATTTTGCTTAGCATAATACTCTAGCTCCCTCGATGTCATTGCAAATGGCAAGACTTCATTCTTCTTTATGGCTGAATAATATTCCACTGTGTGTGTGTGTGTGTGTAAAATCTCCCATCTTCTGTATCCATACATCTATCAATGGACACTTGGGCTGCTTCCATAGTTTGTTGTCAATAATGCTGCAATAAACCTTGGGGTTCATGTATCCTTTTGAATTAGTGTTTTTGTATTTTTTGGGTACTCAGTAGTGCAATTGCTGGCTTGTAGGCTGGTTCTATTTTTAACTTTCTGAAGAACTTCCATACTGTTTTCCCCAGTGGCTGCACCGGTTTGCATGAGGGTTCCTTTTTCTCCACATCCTCACAACACTTGTTGTTTGTTGTTTTGTTGATTTTAGCCATTTCGACAGGTGTGAGGTGGTATCCCCTTGTGGTTTTGATGTGTATTTGCCTGATAATGAGTGATGTTGAGCATCTTTTCATGTGTGTGTTGGCCATATGGATGTCTTCTTTGAAGAAATGTGTGTTTATGTCCTCTGCCAATTTTTTAATTGGGTTATTTGTTTTGGGGGGGGTGTTGACTTTTAGAAGTTCTTTATATATTTTGGATACTAACCCTTTATCCTCAGATATGTCATTTGAAAATATCTTCTGTTCCATAGGTTGCCTTCTAGTTTTGTTGACTGTTTGCTGTGCAGAAGATTTTTATTTTGATGTATTCCCAATAGTTTATTTTTGCTTTTGTTTCCCTTGCCTCAGGGGACATACCCAGAAAAATGTTGCTACCACCAATGTCGGAGAAATTACTGCCTGTGCTGTCTTCTAGGATTTCTATGGTTTCAGGTCTCACAGTTAGGTCTTTAATCCATTTCGAATTTATTTTTGTATGTAGTGTAAGAAAAAGGTCCAGTTTCATTTTTTTGTAAGTTGCTGTTCAGTTTTCCGAACACCATTTGTTGAAGACACTTTTACCCACTGGGTATTCTTTCCTGCTCTCTTAAAGACTAATCAACCATGTAATTGTGGGTTCATTTCTGGGTTTTCTATTCTGTTCTGTGGATCTTTTGTGTTCATTTTTGTGCCGGTACCCTACTGTTTTGATTTCTACAGCTTTGTAACATAACCTGGAGTCCAGAATTGTGATGCCTCCATCTTTGCTTTTCTTTTTCAAGATTGTTTTGACTCTCTGGGTTTTTTGTTTTTTTGTTTTTGTTTGTTTTTTTTGTTTGCTTTTTTTTGTGGTTCCTACAAATTTTGGGATTGTTCTAGTTCTGTGATAAATGCTGTAGATATTTTGATAGGGATGGCACTGAATGTGTAGATTGCTTTGGGTAGTATAGACATTTAACAGTATTTGCTCTTCTAATCCATGAGCATAGAATTTCTTTCCATTTCTGTGTGTTATCTTCAATTTCTTTCATCAATGTTTTATAGTTTTCAAAGTACAGATCTTTCACCTCTTCAGTTAGGTGTATTTCTAGGTATCCTATTTTTGATGCAATTGTAAATGGGATTGTTTTCTTAATTTCTCTTTCTGCTTCATTACTGATGTATAGAAAGGCAACAGATTTCTGTATGTTGATTTTGTATCCTGCAACTTTACTAAATTTTTTATCAGTTCTAGTCGTTTTTGGTGGAGTCTTCTGGGTTTTCTATATAGACTACCCTGTCATCTGTGAATAGTGAAAATTTTACTACTTTCTTACAGATTTGAATGCCTTTTATTTCATTTTGTTGTCTGATTACTGAGGCTAGGACCTCCAGTACTGTGTTGAATAAAATGGTGAGAGTGGTCACCCTTGTCTTCTTTAGCAGAGGAAAAGCTTTCAGTTTTTCCCCGTTCAGGATGATGTTCGCTTGTGGGTTTTTTGTATATATGGCCTCTATTATGTTGAGGTACGTTCCCTCTAAACCTGCTTTTTTGAGGGCTTTTATCATGAATAGATGTTGTACTTTGTCAAATGCTTTTTCTGTGCCTATTGGAATGATCATCTGATTCTTGTCCTTTCTTTTAGTGATGTGGTGTATCACCTTGACTGATTTTCAAATATTGAACCATTCTTGCCATCCAGGAACAGGTCCCTCTTGATTGTGGCAGATGATTCTTTCCCCATATTGTTGGATTTGGTTTACTAATACTGTGTGGAGGACTTTTGCATGTTCTCCAGAGATATTGGACTGTAGTTCTCTTTTTAAGTAGTGTCTTTACCTGGTTTTGGTATCAGGGTAATGCCTCATAGAACGAATTTGAAGGTTTTCCTTCCTCTTCTATTTTTTGGAATAGTTTGAGAAGAATAGGTATTAACTTTTCTTTAAATATTTGGTAGAATTTGCCTGCAAAGCCGTTTGTTCCTGAACTTTTGTTCAGTGGCAGTGTTTTGATTTTTTTTCTCCCCTGGTTGTCAGATGCATTATTTCTATAGATACCACGGGGTAGAAAATGGGTTAGGTACACTTTATTCCCATACTAGATGTTAATGCTATTCAATTTTTCTTCATCGTAATCCCTTTTGTTTCTTGCTGCCTTAAACTTCTATTTAAATTCCAGTTAACAGACAGTGTTCTATTAGTTTCAGGTGTACAATGTAGTAATTCAACAGTTCCATACATCACCCTGTACTTGTCACCTATTTTACCCATACCCCTAGGCACATCCTCTCTGGTAGCCATCTAATTGTTTTCTATAATTAAGTCTGTTTCTTGCTTTGTCTCTCATTTTTTTCCCCTTTTTCTTGTTTTTGTTTCTTGAGTTCCAGACATGCATGAAATCATACGGTATTGTTTTTTTCTCTGACTGACTTACTTAGCATAATACTCTCTAGCTCCATCCATGTCATTGCAAATTGCAAGATTTCATTCTTTTTTATGGGTGAGTAATATTCCATTGTGTATATACCACATTTTCTTTATCTGTTCATCTGTTGATGGATGCTTGGGCTGCTTCCAGGTTTTTTGATAATTAATTCAATCTCTTTGCTGGTAATCAGTCTGGTCAAATTTTCTATTTCTTCCTGTTTCAGTTTTGGTAGGTTATAGGTTTCTAGGAATTCATTTCTTATAGGTTGCCCAATTTGTTGGCATGTAGTTTTTCATAATATTTTCTTATAATTGTATTTCTATGATGTTATGTCTCCTCTCCCATTTGTGATTTTACTTATTTGGGTCCTTTTCCTTTCTCTTGTTTTCCTGACAAATCTGACTAGGGGGTTCTCAATTTTATTGATTTTTTTTTTTTTCTTTTTAAACAACCAGCTCTGGGTTTCCTTGGTCTGTTCTATTGGTTTTGCTTTTGTGTCTTATTTTTTTTTTTTCCTATATCAATGATTCCTGCTCTAATCTTCATGATTTCCTTCATTCTGCTGGCTTTAGGTTTTGTTCTTTTTCTAGCTTCTTTAGGTGTAAGGTTGTTTTAGTTTTGAATTTTCTTACTTGTTGAGATAGGCCTTTATTGCTTTGAACGTCCCTCTTATGACTGCTTATGCTGCATTTCAGAGGTCTTATTTTCATTTGTTTGCATGTACTTTTTAACTTCTTTTTCTATTTCCTAGTTGGCCCATTCATTGTTTAGTACCATGTGACTTAACCTCCATGTATTTGTGATCTTTCCATATGTTTTGTGTTTGACTTCTAGTTTCATAGTGTTGTGGTCAGAAAAGATGCATGGATGACTTCGATCTTTTTGAGTTTGAGGCTTGTTTTGTGGCCTAATATATGATCTGTCCTGAGGAATGTTCCCTGTGCATTTGAAAAGAATGTGTATTCTGTTTTAGAATGGACTGTTCTGAATATACCTTAAATCCTTCTGGGGGACATGTGGATGGCTCAGTCTGTTAAGCTTCCGACTTTGGCTCAGGTCATAATCTCATGGTTGTGGGTTGGAGTCCTGTGTCAGGCTGACAGCTCAGAGGATGGAGCCTGTTTTGGATTCTATGTCTCCCTCTCTCTCTGCCCCTCCCCTGCTGTTGTTTTCTTTCTCTGTCTCTCAAAAATAAATAAATGTAAAAACTTAAAATCCATCTGGTCCAGGGTGTCATTTAAAGCCATTCTTTCCTGGTTTTTCTGTTTAGATGATCTCTCCATTGATGTAGTGGGGTGTTAAATTTCCCTACTATTATTGTGTTATTATTAATTCGTTCCTTGTGTTTGTTATTAACTTTTATGTATTTTGGTGTTATCGTGTTGGGTGTATAAATATATGCAATTATTATATTTTCTTGTTGGATTTTCCCCTTGTTATATAGCACACTATTTTGTCTCTGGTTACAGAGACTTTGTTTTAAAGTCTATTTTGTCCCATATAAAGTACTGCTACTCCAGCTTTCTTTTGACATCCATTTGCATGGTAGATGTTTTTCCACCCCTTCAGTTTCAATCTGCAGGTGTCTTTATGTCTAAAATGAGTCTCTGATAGGCAGCATATAGATGGGTCTTATTTTTTTTTATCCATTCTGTCACCGTGTCTTTTGATTGAAGCGTTTAGTCCATTTACATTCAGAGTAATTATTGATAGGTAAGTGTTGCCATTTTATTACTTCTGGTGGCTATTGAAGATTTTCTCTGATCCTTTGTCTTTCTTTCATGGTTTGCTAATTTTCTTTAGTGATCTATTTGGATTTCTTTTTCTTTATTTGTGAGTATTTATTAGTGGTTTTTGATTTGTGGTTACCACTAGATTTGCATATAGAAGCCTGCATTAAATTATTGGTCATTTAAGTTTGAACCCATTCTCTACTCCTCTCCTCCCCATGTTTTAGGTATATGGTGTCACACTTTACATCCTTTTGAGTTCCTTGACTGATTTGTTTTTTTTTTTTTTACAGAAATATTCATTTTTACTGCTTTTGTGTTTCCTACTTTCATACTGTCATTTTGGGCCTTTCCTTTCCACTCAAAGTGTCCTCTTTAATATTTCTTGCAGGGCTGGTTTAGTAGTCATGAACTCCTTTAGTTTTTGTTTGCCTGGGAAACTTGTTATCTCTCCTTGTTTTCTGAACGATACGCTTGCTGGATAGAGTATTCTTGGTTGTAGATTTTCCCCATTCAGCACTTTGAATATAGCCTGCCACTCCTTTTAGGCTTGGAAAGTTTCTGATGAAAAATGATAGCCTTATGGAGTTTCCTTTGGATGTAACTGCCTTCTTTTGTCTTGCTGCTTTTAACATGTTTTCTTTATCACTATCTTTTGCCATTTCGATTATAATATGTCTGGTGTGGATCTGATTTTATTGATTTTGTTGAGGGTCTGTGCCTCCTGGATCTGGATATCTGTTTCCTTCCCCAGATTAAGGAAGTTTTCAGCTATTAGTTCTTGAAATTCTCTGCTCTCTTTTGTCTCTTCTTCCTGGACTCCTATAATAATGTTATTACATTTGATGTAGTGACTGAGTTCCCTAAGTCTGTTCTCATTTTGCATAATTCTTTTTTCTTTCTTTTGCTCAGCTTGATTACTTTCCCTTACTGTCTTTAGATCATTAATTTGTTCTTCTTCCAGCCTGCTGTTCACTCCATGAAGTGTTTCTTATTTCATTTATTGAGACTTTCATCCCTGTTATGTTATTCCTTATCTCTGGTAATGGTCTCTCATTGATGTCCTCCACTATTTTCTCAAGTCCAGTGAGTATCCTTACAACAATTGCTTTAAATTCTCCATCAGGCATGTTACTTACATCTGTTACTTACATTTTAGCTCTCTGGCCATGGTCTTGTTCTGTTCTTTCATTTAGGACAAATTCCTTGGTCTTTTCATTTTGTCTAACACTCGTGGCCAACTTTCCTAACACAGAGAAACAGCCTCAATCTCCTGTTCTTGAGGTTAATGGCCTTATGAGGAAGAGGTCCTGTAGTGCCCTGCAGTGTAGTGTCCCCTGTTCCCCAGAGCCTGGTGCTTCTGGGACTGTCTTCAGGTTGTGCTGCCTGTGCTGTGCTATTGTGTTCTAGTCACTTTATCCTTCAGGCCAGTCCTCTGCAGAGGCTCTCTCTGCCTGTGTGGGGAGTGTTGATCCCTGGCCTGAATGTGGCATGTTTTAACTAGGTGTGCTCTGATCTGCTTGTGAAATGAAACTTTTGGCCACCAACAAAACCGAGGCCTCACAAAACTCCAGTTTAGGAGATGTGGTGTTGGCAGGGGGTTGGATCAGTCATCTGGGGAAGGGGGCTCACCACAGTGGGACTAAGACAAACATGACTGGGAAGGGCAGTTCTTCCAGAGTGCTGGGGAGGGTGTGCGTGGGGAAGGGGTGGAGGGCCTTAGTGTAAACAAGGTAGGCAGTGAGTGTTGGTGCTGCACTGTTTCCTGGAGCTGTCCCTGTGCTTCTGTTGAGGGTTGGGGGAAGGAAATGGCACCTCCTAGTTCCTTTGTTCCCAGAGGGGTCTCTCACGAGGCTGCCTCTCTGGGACACACTCCAAGCTGAGCAACTAACCTCCCCACTTGTGCTCCAGGTGCTTTTCAGGTCACTGTTTCTGTGCTGTATGTTTGCAGGCTGTTTGCCTTTTCTCCAAGAGCAGCCCCAATGTCCTCTGAGCAATCCGAGAGCTTTAAGCCCAGCTGGTTGCAAAAATTCAGGCCTTCTCACTTTCCACGCCAATTGCTATGGAGATTTGTTTTTCCCCTTGAGCTCCCGCCTTGCTTGTCTGTCTCTCACCCTCCTCTACAACTGCGGCTCCTTCCCCACCCTAGCAGCCATGCTCTCTCTCCTAAGCCGTGTTTCCACATTCCCTACCTTCCTCCATGTGGCCTCCTTCTCTACCTTTAGTTGTGGAGTTCGTTCTGTCAGCCTTCAGATTGATTTCTGGGGTATTTAGGATGATTTGATGATTATCTAGTTGTATTTGTGGGTCGAATGAGCCTGGGGTCCTCGTACTCTGCTGCCATCTTCCCAGCCAGGTCTTCTAGGGTTGATTTATGTTCAAATACAGTGACATCATTCCAGTAAATGAGCCTTCCACAGAAGTCATTTTAGAGTTGCTGATATGAAGATAGTACTAATTAAAGGATTCCAGTCCTAACATTGGGACTATAGAAAGTCTTAATCCTATAATCAATATATGTGATGTTACGTTGCCAAATGTAACTACAGGAAATGATTACATTAATAGCGTTGCTCATTCGTTTACTGGATTGTTCTTTAAAAATCATTTGTTCCCAAATTTTGGCATCCCCGCCCCCAACGATAAATTTCATCCTATTTTCATGATCATGTTCACCTTTAAAAAAAAAAAAAATTGTGAAGTAATCAAATCGATAGAGTACTTTCTAAGAAGAAAAGTTTGGCTTTTATCAGAAACATGAACATTCCAAGACTTTTCATCCAAAGCGTGCTGTAAATGCAGCTCTCCAGGGAAAAAGGTTCCGGTTTCTAGTGTTTGCCATATTTCATGGTGTAAATTCTCCCGTCCTGGCCAATGGCAGGATCACAGTGCTGTGTCGCACACGCAGCTCAGGAGCAACATGACATTGCTTCCACCCCAGTCTTTGAGTAATCTTCTTTAAAACTTTTTTTTTTTTTCCCGTACCAGCATCCTAGAGTAGATTTTGTGTAGGTTCTTAAAATGATATTTGCGGTACTTGCTACGTGTTCCTTTAGTGGTAGATCAGGCAAGTTACTACCCTACCCCCATTTTTAATCTGGGATTCTATGGCCTATAACTCTCCCTCCCCACAGTGCTACCAGGCCCTTCAATATTCTTGTCACACAGTTGTGTGTATTCATTCTTCCTCTGACCTTATCAGGCCTTGGATAGCATCTGTTTGCGGCACAGCTTTCTCCTTGAGGTGATATGTGGGCCTAGAGGTTCTCCCCCACCTCCTCTGTTCCTTTTTTGGAATGGCTCACTTGAGTGTGTTACCAGCTTAATTACATTCCCTTCTCTGGTGCACCAAAGTCAGGCACTGCTTGCTGAATCTCTGGGCCACCTTTCCTTTTGTTACTCCTTTGATTTCTTCGTTCTGTAAATTAGGCCCTGTAGGGACTCAGAGGAGTCACCTCTCTGGCATGGATATTATCTTGAAGCTGAATACAATCAGAGGCCAAAAGACTCAGGAAGAAACTTTGACCTTCCCACTAACTGCCTAAAAGAAGTTCCGTAGAGGACCTGCTTCAGGAAGGGAGCTATCGCCATAGATGTTATGCTAGCAACTAGGGGTGGTGCACGGAGAGGAAACTAGCAAAATCTGTTAAAATTCCCCTCTGTGTCCCATTGTTTCTGGATGGCCCAGGGAACTTTGTTTACCGAGCATTTACTCCTCATCTTCCTGTGAATTGTCTTTCTTCCCTTTGAAGTCCTACCCATCCTCTCCACGTTGGGAATGACCTGTATACCTCAATTTTGTCCTGCCTTGGAATCTCATGTTTATGTGGATCCCCAGGACTTATGAAATTAAATTTGAGGACAGTTTTTCCTCCCCAACATCCCCAAAAGAAAAATTCAGGAGTCTGAGAGGAAAAAAAACCAGCCCAAAGCGTCACTTTTCAAACAAATCGTACCCCCTAAGTGGAGCATATTTATCAAGCCTAATTTCTTTTCTCTGACTTACCAGTCCTCTCTTTCCATTGGAGACCACTAGTTTTTTCTTAAATGTTAATGTTGATATAAAATTTTAAAGATAGCAAAATATCAACAATAGTCCCGTTTTGAAACAGCAATTTAAATAATTTAATGAGTGTTCCCCCCGCCCCTATTAATAAACAGCATGTTTTTCCCATAGCCTCATAGATGTAAATACACACATATGCACACATGTAGTCCTAAGTCAGTGTTTATAATAGGATGATTTTTATAATCTTGAACGTTCTGAAGAACAGATATATGTGGACAAGAATAAACCAAAACACACCTGCAAACAGTGTAACGACTGAACATAATTTAGGAAAAGAATGAAGAAATCGCTTTTTCTAAAATAGAAATCCCCAGAAAGCAAATTTAAATAATCTGGTATTGTAGTAGTCGGAGTTAACAAAGCCCATCAGGCATTTTAGAAAATGCTCAAGGACAGTATAACCTCTGTCGTTAAGAATTTAAGGTAAATGGAATAATTCTTATAGCTACATAATTTGCAGTATAGGGGTTTTTCAAGAGTTTTTCATTTTATAAAGATACTACTTTTGTTACTTAATTGGACACCAATTTTACATTTTTATAATCTTAAAGGTTAATGTAATAAGAGTTATCTAACCATTCGGCAAGTATTAAGAATTAAGGGCATTCCGTTTAATGTAGTGTCCTTGTTTTTGTTTTTGTTTTTGTTTTTAAATCAAAAGTCGCCCATGAAATAAAACTAAAATGCTGTGTTTGCATTTTCACTACACACTGATAGTTATGTTTTCTCCCCTGATTGTCTTTTAAATGCCAAATTCACTGAAAATTTTCAATTATCAAGTGATTTAATGGTGGCTGGTGGTGTTATGTGAACTTGAATTAAAATGTAATTATTTTGCTTCCTTTTACCTCACAATCCTAAATCTTGGGTTAAAGAGTTCCTTGGAAGCTTTTAGGATCACTAATACCGGGTCTAATGATCATTTGCATATCTTTCTTGTTCAGTAGCTCAGCAGGGATGATGCCAAAGGGTTTAAGCCCAAAATGGATCTTCCCTTTTCTCATGCAGAAACTTTAGAAAGAGAGGTGGTTAGGGAGTTTCAAAGCCATCCCATTAACTTGCAAGACAAGGGAAACGAGGGATGTGAGAAGTTTGAAACTTATTAAATGGAACATAGATCGCATAAATTTTATATGTAAAATAACTCCAAGATTGTGTTTTAATCTGGCTGTGGTGGGACAGACAGGTGAGAGAAGGTAGGTGGTTGATTATCTTACCAATATCTTGTACGTCTTACAAAGTTTTATCTACGTGTTCCTTTTGTATTTTTTTTTAATTTAAATTTTAGTTAACATACAGTGCAATATTGATTTCAGGAGAAGTCAGTGACTTATCACTTATGTACTTATAAAATTTGAAAGATAGCAAAATACCAACCATTGTCCAGTTTTGAAACAGCAATTTAAATAATTTACTGAGTGTTTCCCTCCCCGCCCCTATTAATAAGCAGCATGTTTTTCCCATAGCCTCTGGAAGTCGTCGCTGAAAAAGGAAATGGCCAGCAACAGCCCCTCAGGCGCCCATGGTATCTCTGTCCCCCTTCAAGAAACACCTCTTTTCCGCCCTACAGAATTGTAAATGCAGCCCCATCTTGGCCTTCCATGCGAATGTGGTGCAGCCTTCTATTTCCAGAGGTGTCAGACCCTAGTTATGGTAGGTGAGCACACTTGAGCCCACTCTGGAGAAGGACCATCTCCGGTGCCATCAGGGTGAATACAGCCGCGCTTCCTGCAGGTAATCAGAGCAGCTGTGGCTCTCTGTCTCCCAGGGCCATTTCTTCCTGTTCACCTACACTCTAAGAACTCTTCAGAAGCCATAGCAGTGTCCTGTCCTTGAGACTTGAAGAGCCAAGCCTGTTACTCCTACCAAACAGAGGACTGCCGGAACCAAGTATTCTGGGAACCCAACCCCTGGCTATTCCCTTATGCCTCATGTCCCCCAGACACCTCCTTACCTCCTGTAAGCCTAGAAGGTGCCCTGGACTGGGTATCTTCCCACCCCCCACCTCTCCTTTTCCACCTTCCTCCCGTCTCCTGTTTCGTTTCTTTCTCCTCCTTTCTCCTGGATCTGGAGAGTTGGGAGCTAAGTAAAGGACTCCTCAGTGGAGCTAAGTAAAAGGACTTTTTTTCCATCCAGAGTGACCTGAGCCAGGACAGGTTTCTTGAGGTTTGAGCACAGTCCTCTTAGAAAGGTAAGATGTTCTCTTGTGCTGGGGATGATCTTGCTAGAGTTGCAAATGTCTTCTATTTCTGGCACTTTATTCGGTGTTGTCTTGTGCATTTAACAGCAGACTCCAAAAATTTTTTTTGGCAGGGACTACAAGAAGATTTAGGTGAGGGCAGAGTATCCAATAGGGGTATGTTACAGTAAAGACCTTCAAGCTCCATCCATATCCAGGGCCGAGGAGTCCTGTTCATAGGCAGATTTCCTCCTAAATATGATAAATCCATAATGAAAAAGAAAAACTCATGACGGAGAATTTGTTAGTGCTTTTTGCTTTAAGTATATGTGTCAGAAGGCATTGATAACTTAGATTCTAGGAAAGAGCAATAGAATGTATACAGCTTAATATTTTCAAATTTTGCAGCTTAAAAAACAATATAGTTTTCAAATTATACAATTCAAAAACAATGGAGAAAAATATTGGGAAAAAATGGAGGGCCTTAAGGACTTGTGGAACAATTGGATATTGTAGGGTTAATTGTAATCCTAGGGGTAAAGGAGAAAGAACTGCGCAGAAAAATATTTAGAAATGATGGTCAGGTTCTCCCCCCCCCCCACACACACACACATGTGGGGAAAGACATAAATTTACAGATCTAAGAAGCTCAGCAAACCCTAGGTAGGATAAACACATGAAAACCATGACTAGGCATATCTTTACTGAACCCCAAAGATAAAAAGAATTTTGTAAGCATTTGGAGAAAAATATATACATGGGGAACAAAGATTTACATTATCACTGACTTCTCAGAAACAGTAGAGACCAGAAGACCAGTGAACAACATCTAAAGGTACTGTAAGAAAAAACTGTCAACCTACAGTTCCATATTGAGAAAAATTGTTTCCTTCAAGGATGAAAGTTAAAGACCTCTTCAGATAAAAGAGAATCTGTTGTCCGCATCCCTGCACTACCACAGTGTAAAAATGTGAAATTCTTCAGGTTGGAAAGCAATAATACCAGAGGAGACTTAAATCTTCAGGAAGGAATAAAGAGCACTGCTGGAAATGGTTAATATTTAATATTAATGCCCATCCTTTCTCTGAGTTTTTTTAAAACAGACAGGCCTGTTTACAGTAAAAATTAGGGCATTGTCTTATGAGGTTTATAATATATGTTAAGGTAATATATATGATAAACCTAGGATGGTGATGGATACATACAAGATTTTTATATACTTTGTGAACTGGTACAATACTGAATGTGAAAAGTCAAGGATAGGTGTTGTGACTTCCAGAGCAACAATTTACAAACGTAAACAAAATAGCTAAAAGCCAACAGAAAAATCGAATCCATTTCCTAAAGGGAGCCATCACACTCTCAAAAGTAACTCTTGAAAATAACTACTGTCACAGGACTTCTCTCTGGTTTCCATTGGTTTCTTCCTTGTACTTCATCCATCTGTTGTCATTACACTGCTTTGAGACAGTATGTTGAGATACTATAGCACACAGACCACACAGTGAAGGAAAGCCTGGGTGAGAGTGTGGGCCCGTGAGCAAGAAGGGTTTCTTCTCTGAGAAGAAGATTGGAAGAACAAAAATCTTTACTATTCCTTAGTTCATGTAGGTATAATGCTATGGACACTACGTTATAAGCCAGGAGACCTGGGCCCGAGTCCTGGGCCAGCCACTCAGACACCCTTTTGACTTCCCCTTGTTGCTTGCCCTGGGTGAGTTTCGCCACCACTAATGTGGAGTTGGTCCACATGTCTCCTAGTCTCAAGATGACTGTCAGAATATATGGTAGTACCATGTATGACTGTTCACAGCTTCCAAAGTACCTCTGAGGAGTCTGAGAACAATTTACAACTAGTTAAATCCCTTTAGCCTCTACAGCAAGTCTGTAGCCCAGAATTTTTGTTTTGAATTGAACACTGCCATCTGGTGTGTAAGTGTAGGAAATAGCAAGAATTCAATTCCTAGAAGAGTCCTTAAAAATCATTTGCTTTGGGGCACCTGGGTAGCTCAGTTGTTTAAACATCTGACTTGATTTCGGGCTCAGGCCATGATCTCATGGTTCATGAGTTTGAGCCCCATGTTGGGCTCTGCTTGGGGGATTCTCTCTATCTTCACCCTCTCTCTCAAAATAAATAAACTTAAAAAAATGATTTATCTTCTTTTTGGGGAGGTAGGCATTTTGTTTTGTTTTGTGTTTTCATTTTAGTGAGGTATAATTAACATGCAGTGATCTGTGAGTTTCTGGTACAGTGCTGATTCAACAATCCTATACCTTACTCGGTGCTCACCATGATAAGAGTAGTCACCATCATCATCAGACAATGTTATTACAATATTTTTTACTATATTCTCTATGCTGTATTTTTCATCTCCGGGACTTATTTATTTTACAACTGGAAGTTTGTACCTCTCAATACCCTTTATTGGTTTCACCCACTCCCTTACATACCTCCCCTCCTGCAACCACCTGATCTTTGAATTTAAGGGTCTGTTTTTGTTCATTGGATTTTTAGATCCCACCTATATGTGAAATTACATGGTATTTTTCTTTGGCTTATTTCACTTAGCATAATACACTCTAGCTCCATCCATGTTGTTGCAAATGACAAGATCTCATTTTTTATGGCTGAGTAATATTCCATAAATAAATAAATACCTACCATTTCTTCTTGTTTTAATTTTTTTATGTTTATTTTTGAGACAGAGAAACAGAGCATGAGTAGGGGAGGGGCAGAGAGAGAGAGAAAGACACAGAATCTGAAGCAGGCTCCAGGTTATGACTGCCAGCACAGAGCCCGACGTGGGGCTTGAACCCATGAACTGTGAGTTCATGACCTGAGTTGAAGTTGGACACTTAACCAACTGAGCCACCCAGGGGCCCCAGACATACCACTTCTTTATCCATTCATCTATCGATGGACATTTGGACTCCTTCCATATCTTGACTATTGTAAATAATTTTGCAATAAGCAGGGGTGCCTGTATATTTTTGAATCAGTGTTTTTGTTTTCTTTGGGTAAATACCCAGAAGGGGAATCACTGCATCATATGCTATTTTCATTTTTTAGTTTTTGAGGAACTTCACTAAAATGAAAAAAAATTGCCTATCCCCCAGAAAAGAAAATAAGTGATTTTTTTTTTTTTTTTTAAGTTTCTTGATTTTGACAGGGTGGGGAGGGCCAGAGGGAGGAGAGAATCCCAGCTTTCCACAGAGGCTATACAAATTTACATTCCTACCAACAGTGCATGAGAGTTCCTTTTTCTCCACATCCTCCCAACACTTGTTATTTCTTTTTTGGTACCAGCCGTTGTGACAGGTGTAAGGTGGTATTTCACTGTGGTTTTGATTTGCATTTCCCTGATGAGGAGTGACATTGGGCATCTTTATATGTCTGTTTATTTGTAATGTCTTCTTTGGAAAAATGTCTATTCAGATCCTCTGCCCTCTTTTATTCTGATTGTTTTTGGATGTTATGTAAGTTCTTCATATACATTTTTGATATTAACCCTTTATCAGTATATCCTTTGCAAGTATCTTCTTCATTTCAGTAGATTGCCTTTCTGTTTTGTGGATGGTCTCCTTTGCTGTGCAAAAGCTTTTGATTTTGGTGGAGTCCCAGCAGTTTAATTTTGCTCTTACTTCCCTTGCCTGGAAAATGTTGCTACATTTTTCTAGATATATTTCCTTAGACTTCCTCGGTTTCTTGTCTCCTTAACCTCATGTTCTAAATGAAAACTCAGGATATCAAAGAAGAATTCAAAATTGCCCTGCGTAATTCACTAAGACTTATTTGAAAGGGTTGAACTAAACTTTAGAGGTCAGGTAGGATTTGAGTACGGGTCAAGGCAAAAGTGATGGGTGACATACAAGGACAACCACTGGAGCCCTGGGAAGGCAGGATAGTGGTTAGGAGCTGAAGACATACTTTTTAAGCAAATTTCAATTATACAGTATTATGCTGTTTGCAGTGTTCTTATTTCACTGAACATAATGTTCTTCAGATTCATCCATGTGTTGCAAACAGGATTTCCTTTTTCATAGCTGAGTAATATTCCATTATGTATACACACCACATTCATCCATCGATGGACCCTTAGGTTGTTTCCATAATTTGGCTATTGTAAATAATGCTGCACTTAACATGGGAATGCAGATATCTCTTTGAGTTACTGATTCGACTTCTTTGGATATATACCCAGAAGTGGGATGGCTGCATCATAAGGTAGTTCTATTAACTTTTTGAGGAAACTGCATACTGTTTTCCATAGTGGCTGCACCAACTTACACTCCCACCACCAGTGCACAATGGTTTCTTTTCCTCCACATCCTCACCAACACCTGTCTCCTGATTTTGATGATAGCTATCCTAACAGGTATGAGGTAACATCTCATTGTGGTTTTGATTTGCATTTCTCTGATTAGCAATGTGGAGCATCTTTCCATGTGTCTGTTAGCCATCTGGATATCTTCTTTGGGAAAATGTCTATTCACTTCCTTTGCCCATTTTTAATCAGATTATTATTTTTGCTCTTGAATCACAGGAGTTTCTTCTATATTTTGGTTATCAATCTCTTTTCAGAGAGACAGCTATGTTCAGCAAGAAAAGCATTGAGTAACCTTTATGTACTGGGTGTAGCTAAGGTAAGGCTGCCAAATAAAATACAGGATGTCTAGTTAAATTTGAATTTCAGATTAAAAAAAACACTTTTATTTTTAGCTTGAGAGAGCATGAGCAGGGGAGGGGAAGAGAGACAGGAAGAGAGAGAATCCCAAGCAGGCTCCACATTGTCAGCATGGAGCCTGACATGGGGCTCGAACTCACGAACTGTGAGATAGGACCTGAGCCAAAACCAAGAGCCAGATGCTTAAACAAGTAAAGCCACCCAGGTGCCCCCAAAAACTCTTTTATGACATATGTTCCAAACAGTGTATGGGATATTTTATAACAAAAAAAATTCACTGTTTATATGAACTCTAAAATGAACTAGGCATCTGTATTTCTATTTGCTAAACCTAGAAATCCTAAGGAGTAGATTCCATGGGCACACAGTTTGGAGGCAAAGAAGGCAAAGACATCAAGTCACTGTGTGTTTCTATATTTATTCCACATTTGTATAGGTTTTAACGTGGAGAGAAATCCAGTAATCATAGCAATTGATCACCTCTCCCCAGCAGGTAGGTTTAGTTTTCAGTAGTTCATGTATCACTTGAAATCTGGGGCAAGATCCCATAGATTTATATCCTAATTCTGTCAGTCATTAACCGTGTACCTTGAATATAATTAGCCTCTCTGTGTCTATTTTCTCATATATGAAATGGGAATACAAGTAGTTCTTGCCTCATGGAGTTACTGTAAAGATTAAATGAAAACCTCTTGTAGATACACAAGAGAAAGGAATGAAACAAAACATGCCATTGCAAAAAGAAAAATCACAAAAGACCTAAGAGGAACAAAGAAACAAAGGAACTACAAAACAGTAAGAAAATAACAGAATGGCAATAGTAATTCCTTACCTATCAATAATTATTGTCAAGGTACATTGATTAAATTCTCTAATCAAAACACACAGTGGCTGAAAGGATTAAAAAAGAGTCCAACAATGTGCTGCCTATGAGAGATTAGCTTTAGAGACCTATAGCCTGAAAGAGGATAGAAAAAGATTCCACACAAATGGTAAGCACAAGAGAGTGGGGGTGCTGCACATGTATCGTACAAGAGGTAAAGAAGGTCATTATATAACAATAAAGGGGTCAAGTCATCAAGAAGATGTAATAGTATGTATGCACCCAGTGATAGAGTACCTGAGTAATATTAAGCAAATATTAAAGGAGAAAAAGGAATATAATAATACTAGGGGATTTCAGTAACCTACTTTCAACAATGGATGGACCATACAGAGAGAAAATCAATAAGGAAACAGAAAACTTGAATGACACTCTAGACCAAATTCATCGAACGTACAGAATATTCCATCCAGCAGCAGCAGAATACATATCCTCAAGTACAGATGGAACAATCCCCAGTATAAATCATTTCGGGCCACAAAAGTCATCAAATTTAAGAAAGTTGAAGCCATTCTAGGTCTCTTTTCTGACCACAATGGTATGAAACTAGGAATCATTCGCAGAAGGAAAATAGGAAAATTTACAAATATGTGGAAATTGAGCAACACACTCCTGAGTAACCGATGAGTCAAGTTTAAAAGAGTACCTTGAGACAAACACAACATACTAAAACTCATGGGAGGTGGCCAAAGCAGTTCTAAGTGATAAATATCTACATTAAGGAAAATGACAGATCTCAACCCCACTTCACACCTTAAGGAGCTAGAAGAAGGACTGAGCCCAAAGTTAGCAGAAGGAAGGAACCAATAAAGATTAGAGCATGGTGACGTGATAAATCTGACCTGGGAAGGAGAAAACAGAACCGTGGAAAGCCCAGTGAGGCTTATGTGCACCCGTGAGTGGGAGAAATCCCCACAAAGTTTCGGCAGTCTACCATGTTGAAGTTTTTACAGGTACGGTGGTTACTGCACCTGGGCCATCTTTTCTACCATGAATCAAAAGGGCCAGTACTAGGTAGGTCTTTGGATTTTGAAAGACCATCCACCATGCTTGGAACCACTGCTCCAACCCACTCCTGGGCTGACCGAAGGCCGCCAACCTTCCATGGGGCCAAGAACCAGGAAGCAGTCGCAGATTACAGGACTGGAAGTGGCAGGCCGCATGACTGGAAGACATTCTGGTTCTAGGGCAGGGCTCAGCGAACCATGGCCTATGGGCCAGCTGCCTGTGTTTATAAAGTCTTATTGGAACATAGTTGTGATCATTGATTTACATATTGTCCATGATTGCTTTTATGCTGTGAAGGGAGAGCACTGTCCCTTTAAGAAGTTTTCTGCTTCTGTTCTCTGTGTGTGTACCTGTGTGTATCTGCTCTGAGGGCCTCCAAGTAATGGCCCATCAGTCCCAAGGAGCACACCCGGTGCCCCATCTTGGTTTCTACCACTGTCAACTAAAAGGAACCAAGGCTTCTTGGAGAAAAGGCTAATTTCAGGACGATGACAGGGAAAATGCACAATGAGCTTAGAGTATCTTGTGCCAGAAACTAATAACGTGCTCAAAGAGTGAGAGGGATGAAAGGGCGGACCTACGCCAGCCAACTCCATCTTGTTCTGTGTCCTTCCCCTTGACCACACCTCCTCCCCTTGAGTAACCCCCCTCCACCTGCCTAACAGGACTCGGACCCTTCCCCAGGACCCTTCCCCAGCCAATCGGCTGAGGCCATAGCCATTACCTCACCAACTGCCCCTAGGCCCCAATAAAACCTTTGTCCTTTTGAAACTCGCTCTCCCCAGTATCTCACCGCTGTGTCGGGTGCAGGTAGGGGATTGAGCTCGAGCTAGCTGGAATAAAGGCTCTTTTGCTTTTGCATCAGACTCGGCTCCCTGGTGGTCTTTGGGGATCACGAATTCTGGGCATAACAAGGGAGACAACAAAAGAACGCCTAGGCCAGCTTGAAGAAGGTCTCTGGGCCAACTCTGGGAAAACCTGAATGGCAAAATAACAGTAATGAATTACATCCTTCAAAAAAATAAGAATCCACAAATCTTTATGCCTATAAATGAACAAAGATATAAATAGGGAAGTCTCTTTATGACTAACAACTAATACATATGTAAGAAACAACTGAGTTCAAGAATTAGCAACGGATACTAGAATTAGTGGATAGAAGTTTGATGAGTAGACATTTTCAGAGTTCAAAGTGTCTCCCCATAAATTGCCTGTTAATTACAAAGGGGAAAATATTAAGTTTAAAGTTGAGAAATCTAGCAGTCACCTCTTAACCAATTGGTCGGACTTAACATCCTTGATGTGGGAGCAAACCAGGATCTGGTACCTTCTGACAAGACCCACTGAGGAGGACACAGCATCACTTGTGTGGTATTATTCCTGCTGTGCACAGCCTGGATGGAATCAGGAAAAAACCTCAGATGGACCTAAATGATATTCTTTGACACTTTTTTTTTTTTTACTAAAGGGGAAAAAAAAGACTTTTCAAAAATAATAAAAGGAAGGATGAGCGTCCCAGTTGAAAGACATGATGGGGCACCTGGGTGGCTCAGTAGGTTGAGCAACCAACTTCCGCTCAGGTCATGATCTCATGATTTGTGGGTTTGAGCCTTGGGTCGGGCTCTGTGTTGACAGCTCAGAGCCTGGAGCCTGCTTTGGATTCTGTGTCTCCCCCTCTCTCTGCCCCTCCCCTGCTTGTGCTCTCTCTGTTTCTATCAATAATAAACATTAAAAAAAAAAACCTGATGACCACATGTAACTTTATATGGGATCCTGCACTGGGGTGGCAAAGGAGGGTGGGGAACTGCAAAAGACATTAAAGCAAGTGATAGAAATTTGAGTATGGACTACAAATTAGAAAATATTCATGTTAAATTTCCTGAGTTTGATACTTGTTCTGTTCTTATGTGAGAGAATGTTCCTGTTCTTAGGAAATACACTTGGGTACACTTCAGGATAAAGGACTTTGAGGTCTTCAACTTACTCTCCAATAGTTTAGAAAAAAATGTGTATGCCTGTGTCCACATACGTTTACACACGTGCACGTGTAAATATATGTACTTGCAGAGAAACAGGAAGTATAACCACTTGGTGACTGTGGGTAAAAGCTATACAGAAGCCTTTATACTATTCTTGCAACATTTTCGCGGTTTTGAAATTACATCAAAAGTGAAAAGATTGCAAAAAGAAAGAGGAGGCTTTGTGAGGCTACAACACCGGGGCCTGGCGGGTCATATTCAGGAGCCAGGACTTGACCCAGTGGGATTTGGTAGTGGGTTGTGGAAAGGGGGACTTTAGAGAGGTGACTTTGGCCACACAGTAGAGGCAGAGGAAGACTGGAGTCAGGGAACAAGTTTTGAACTCAAACCCTAGCAAACACAAGCACCCCTTAACGTGGATCCTATAGTGTCCTTCTACTGAAGGGCCGAAGTGAGAAAATACACACCAAGCTCTCCTTGACTAATCCTTCCTCCTCTATCAACATCCATTAGAGTGAGGTAGCTTATTCAATGTCAGGTGGTAAACTTCTAAGACATAAGATTTATGGAAATAACTTTAATTTTATATTTTTGAAAGCTCACACACATGCAAGTAAGGGAGAGGCAGGGGGAGAGGAGGGACAGAACCCCAAGCAAACGCTATGCTCCACAGGGCTCAATCTCCTGTGAGATCATGACCTGAGCCAAAATCAAGAGTTGGATGCTTAACCAACTTGAGCCACCCAGACACCCCTTGTGGAAGTAACTTTAAATGAATGCAAGTCCCAGGAACGTAGAAGCATCCCTAAAAGCCATTATTCCAGAAACTTACATTTTCCCCAAGAGAGGTTTGTCCTTAAAACAGCCTGGTAGTTGACCTTTATGCACTGGGCATGCTTTTTCGGGAAGGGATCGTGAATATTGGGAGAAAAGTAACTCACGGCTCGTTCTGCTGGTATCCAGTGGCCTTGTCTTTATACGGAAAAGACAGGTCTGTACCCGGATACTTGAATACTCTCATTCTCAAAAGAGATAACTTCCTAGTATTTCCAATTTGCTCACAAGTTGCTGCCTCAAAGTCCTACAGTAAAAGAACAGCTGGTCTTAGATCACAAGTCAGGATCTTTAACACTCGAGCACACAGTGCCGAGGTTAATAGCACTCGTGGGCTCCAGGGACAGGCCTTCTGCATCTGGGGACCCGGCATCATCTCTTACTATTTATGTGCTCTTGTACAAGACGTTTATCTCCTCTCTGCTTCTGTTTCCTCACCTATAAAGTAGGTATGTTATTGGCACTTACTTCAGGGGGTTGATAGGGAAAAACCATAAGTAAATTCATCATCGATTTGTCCCTGAAACACGTAAGTGCACAGTGTTTGCTATTATCAGCAATAGAATTAAGATATTTCATAACACTGGGGATTGATTTCATTCCTTGAAAATGACTAAGACTCAGCACTCCTCAACTGGGGCTCAGAAGCTCAGGTTTAACTACACAAATGGCAGATGGAGTCCCAAACTATCTGTGCTGCTGCAGTGAGTTATTTCTGTCCTGGATCAAATGTTAAGTGAGAGAAACACACACACACACACACACACACACACACACCGGAAAAGAAAAACGTACAAACAAAACAAAAGGGGCGCCTGGGTGGCTCAGTCGGTTGAGCGACAGACTTTGGCTCAGGTCATGATCTCCCTGTCAGCGAGTTTGAGCCCCGCGAGTTTGAGCCCAGCATTGGGCTCTGTGCTGACAGCGCAGAACCTGGAGCCTGCTTCTGAGTCTGTGTCTCCCTCTTTCTCTGCCCCTAACCCACTCATATTCTGTCTCTGTCTCTCTCAAAAATAAATATATATTAAAATAAATGTTCACCTCCCTTCCTTTGTTGGACACTGTCAGTGCTCTGCCCCAGTGCCCTTGGATGCCTTTTACTGTTTCTCTGTGCATCTGCCCCAGTCTTGGTGTGCAATGTCTTTCAATGACTCCTACTCGGCTCTTTTCTTCCCAGAACTGCCCTTAGGCTGCTGGAGCTGCCTGATTTGCCCACCCCATAAAGAACACAAAGAGCTGAGTTTAGACTCCTCCTCCCCACCCCCGCCCCCCTCCCCAGCCCGCTAAATGATTCTGATTCCAAGTCTCAAGTGGGGGCAAACTCTGAGACTTCGCCTGCTCTCGAGTTCCCCTCCGTTATCAGGCCAGCCCCACCGTCTCTTTCTTCCTTCCCCATCCTGCTTCCTCAACTCCTTTTTCAGTTGCTTTTGGGAGCCTGTCTTTCCCAAATGACTTACATGCAAATCCTCACAAGCAGGGTCTATTTCTGCAGGGCCTGAGCTGTCTTAGTCCCTTTTGGACTGCTGTAATGAAATACTGTAGACTGAGTGGCTTATAAACAACAGAAATGTATTTCTCACGGTCCTGGAGGCTGGAAGTCTGAGGTCAGGATGTCCGTGTGGCCGGTTGAGGGCCCTTTTCCGGGCTGCAGATTTCTCGTTTTGTCCACACTTCAAAGAAGAGGGCTGGGGAGCTCTGTGGGGTCACTTTTATGAGACACTAATCCAAATTATGAGGACACGATGCTTCCAAAGGCTTTACCTCCTCATAGCATCACCTTAGGGATTAGGATTTCAACCCGTGAATTTAAGGGGACCCAAATATTCAGACCATAGCGTAAACCAAGATATTTCCTACACTTATTCTCCTTTTAGTGCCTCTGCTGATGTGGATTCCCTTGTCTAAGGTCCCTCCCCTTCCTCCTCTCTCCCTCCTGCTTCCCTCATCCTCTCTCCTCCCTCTCCCTTCTCCCCTTTCCTCCTGCCCTCCCTCCTTCCCCCTTTTCCTCTCTCCCCTCCTTCCTCCTCCTCCCCATGCCTCTCTCCTTTCCCCCTCCTCTCCCCCTCCTTCTTCCCCTCTTCCTGCCTTTCTATGCAGTTCCCCTTGCTGAAATAGCCCAGTCTCCACATTCCCTGTGCTTGTACATGACAGTTTAATAGAAAATGTTTTATCTTTCAAGGAACGACTTTACAAGAAGAGTGCTTGCTGGCCATAAGATCTGTAAGGGATCACAGGGCCAAAAGCCTTCCTTTCAGATCCAGGATTCTTAGAAGCAGGAGTTTCGTGAAGGTGTCATGGTTTGGGAATCGAGAGACCTGAGGTCTAGACCTGATTCTCTTGAGGCCTCATGGTGTGACTTTGAGGCCCATGAAGTATAGGTGACTTGGCTAATTTCTACACCTGCAAAGTTAGGGGACTTGGGCTTGTACCTTCCTTTGAGAATCCAAAGAAAACTAAGAATCCTGTTCCCTGAAGAGAAGCCCTTTCCCCACAAATGCAATTTTATATTCAATTCCAGGTTTCTGGATCTTCTTGGAATCCATTGCTGGATCCCTTACAGGATGATTTCCAATGATCTTATTCTCCTACTTCTAGGTTTTCTCAAGTCTATGCAAACCTAATCAATGACAGATGCAAATGTTTGAGTAAGTATAAACCCTTCGGAAGCAGGAGTGGTCAGAACTGGTTTTAATTTATTTTTGTTTTTTGTTTTTTTTTAGTGGAACAAAGACATTGACTGTCAAGAAGCAAGCGGGTGTTTAAAAGTGAAGTCCTCCCAGGTGGGAGGAGAAAACACTTGGTAACTGCACACATCCTTAGCCCTTTTGTCCTCCAGGGGGACCTCTGGACTCCCTGTGGTAGAACAGAGTTCAGAGCCTCACTACCTGTCAGGTTTGTGGTTTGGCCACGGGTAAGACAGTTCAGATTTAAATTCTTTCTCTGTTAAAATGGCAAAGACCCTCTACCTTCCTTACAGTGTTGTAGTAAAAATTAAACAAAATGAGACAATGTTCATCCATTCCTTGGCACAGGATTCTCCTCCTCCTCTGTTTTATTTCCAGTTTACATGTTCCTCTTCCTTTTCTTAGAGGGTGATGTTCCCTGAGGAGTTTCATCCTTGACCCTAGTAATCATCTTAACATTTCTACTCTCCTTGAGTTCTACTGCATTGCTGATAACTTCCAAGTGGTTACCTCCAACCTTGACCTCTCCCTCCATATTCCAGTCATATCATCCACCCAGATGGATATTTTTCCCTTGGAGTGAATTTCTTTTTGTTGGCCTGTCTATAAAACAGAACTCCTCTTTGGTATTGGGACTTCTTTTCCTCTCAGGGGTTTCCCTGACCCTATTCCTCCCATCAGAGACAAGGGTGCATAATCCACAATCACCGTCAAAGTATCTCTTCCCTCCACGCAGTGATTTTCCAGGGGCATACATGTCTCCCCAGAGAAAGCTGTTTAGAACTCCATTTTAGGAGTTGGCATGGTGGTTAAAAAAACCCAAAAAACCCAAAAAACCGAGGGGGCTCTTCAGCTGTGGTGATGGGTGGATAGTACCTTCTGGAGTTGAAAGCCATTACCACCACCGTGGAGAAAGGACCCCAAGAATGAGGTAACAAAGGAAATTTGAGCTGAGAAACTGAAAGAGATTATTGACGACTTTGGTTGAGTTTCTGAATCCCCCTGTGGTAGGTATAACCATGAAGCATTTCAAAACCAATCCAAACTAGCTTGTATAAAAATAGGAGATAGCTAATACAACTAGGAATCCATTGCATTAGATTAGACTTGTAGTCTCAAGTCATGGACGCCCAATGTGTTGATTCATTCTCTCAATTCTCCTTGAATTCTTATTTCCATTGGAGATCCCAACAATCACCCAGTCATTCCAACCAGTGACCCAGAGTCTTCCTTAACTACCCCTGCTGCATCCTCTTTGTACCCATTGGATCCACCAGTCCTGCTGTTTTCTCTCTGCTATTTCTCCAATTGCTCCAACTTTCTCCATCTCCACTCTCTCCACCTAGTTTTGACACCCACCACCTTCTCTCTTGATTATCTTCTCTCTTGATTATCATTAGAGTTTCCTAACTAGTCTTTTTGGCTCTGGTCTTATTTCATGCTACTGTGGTGAAACCAAAGAAAGTAGATTGACATAAAACATCTCTGACCATGGCATTCTCCTGCTTAAAACCCTCAGGTGTCCTGTTACCCCAGGATAACATCCAACCTCTTCACATGCTACATAAAATCTTCCATATAATATTTAGCTATTCCACATCACCATCCAGAAACAGCATTTTTTGTAGCTACCCATGGACAATGTGCTGGAACCCACCTCTGTGCATTTGCTCATCACATTGTGAAGGCTGCATGGCCTGTCTCTATTAAAAGTTAGGCTTTAGACTCTGGAAAACAGTGTGGAGGTTCCTCAAAAAATTAAAAATAGACCTACCCTATGACCCAGCAGTAGCACTGCTAGGAATTTACCCAAGGGATACAGGAGTACTGATGCATAGGGGCACTTGTACCCCAATGTTTATAGCAGCACTCTCAACAATAGCCAAATTGTGGAAAGAGCCTAATGTCCACCAACTGATGAATGGATAAAGAAATTGTGGTTTATATACACAACGGAGTACTATGTGGCAATGAGAAAGAATGAAATCTGGCCCTTTGTAGCAACGTGGATGGAACTGGAGAGTGTGATGCTAAGTGAAATAAGCCATATGGAGAAAGACAGATACCATATGTTTTCACTCTTATGTGGATCCTGAGAAACTTAATAGAAACCCATGGGGGAGGGGAAGGAAAAAAAAAAGAGGTTAGAGTGGGAGAGAGCCAAAGCATAAGAGACCCTTAAAAACTGAGAACAAACTGAGGGTTGATGGGGGGTGGGAGGGAGTGGAGGGTAGGTGATGGGTATTGAAGAGGGCATCTTTTGGGATGAGCACTGGGTGTTGTATGGAAACCAATCTGACAATAAATTTCATATATTAATAAATAAATAAATAAATAAATAAATAAATAAATGAATGAAAGGCTTTGGAATGATACTGACCTGTGTTTGAAATTTTGTTCCAGTGTGTACCAACTTCTACTTGGGCAAGCCACTTACTTTCTCTAGCTTCAGTTGTCTCATTTGGGAAATAGGAATGCTTATAGTAGCTGTTTCATAAGGCAATATGCTCATGTTTAAAGGTTCCGGATCCAATTTCAATGGTTGTGTGTGTGTTTCTGATGGTGGTGGGGAGGGGTGGGTTTTGCATAACAACAATTGTTGAGACACCAACTGGGTGTCCTACAATTCAATTCAATTCTGGCACTATCTACCCAGAGAGAGCATCAGGTTCAATCCTACAAGACTTTTCCCCAATTCCTCCCTTCTACTTCAGTCACAAGTCCACAGGTTGTCACCTGTGGTTCTGACCAATTGACCATAGATTGGAGGTTCCAATGACCCTGTCCCTGTCCTTGGGTTTGATGAATTTGCTAGAGCAGAACACAGAATTCTGAAAAGCATTTTACTGGATTACTGGTTTGTTATAAAAGGAACAACCAGATGGAAGAGGAGAGGAGGGCAAGGAATGTTGGGGAAGGGTGCAGAACTCCCCTGCCCTCTCAGGCACATCACTCTCCCAACACCTTCCTGTGGTCACCAGCCCAGAAGCTCTCTGAACCCCATCCTTCTGAGGAATCCCCTCCTTATGGAGGCTTCATTACCTAGTCATGACTGATTGGCAGATGACTCAATCTCCAGCTCCTATCTCTTCCAGACAGGGGTCAGGGTTGGGACTGAAGTTTCTAATCCTCTTATCAAAGTGTTGGTTCCACTGACAAGCAGCCCCCATCCTTAGGCAAAGTCCCAAAGTCCCCTCGTCAACATAACAAAAGACATTCCCAACACTTAGGAAATTCCAAGAGTTTTATGAGCTCTGTGCCAGAAAAGCGGATGAAGACCAAATACGTATTTCATGTTAAAGTTCAAAGAGATTTTGTGAAAATCACGTGGCACAGCACCAGAAGGCAATTAGATTTGGTGTTGGACACTACTTCCTCTGTCTAGAATTTTCTCCTTGCTGAGTTTGTCCCACTACTCCTCTTGCTTGGCTCATTCCTGCTCAAACTTTGACTCAACTCCCATATCCTCTCTTTCAGTGGGTCTTCCAAGACCCTTGGGGGTAGATGGAGGCTGTTTGGGTTACGTGGGGCCATGTCTGTCATCTCTCTTGCCTTGCTGTGTCCTCAGACTCCCCTGCTCATCTGGGCTCCTTAAGGGCTAAGGTGGTTCCTCCTCCTCCTCCTCCCCCTCCTCCTCCTCCTTCTTCTCCCTCTTCTTCTTCTCCTCCCTCTTCTTCTCTTCCTCCCTCTTCTTCTCCTTCTTCTCTTCCTCCTCCTCCTCCTCCTTTTTTTTAATGTTTATTTATTTTGAAAGACAGCGGAGGAGGGGCAGGCAGAGAGAGGGAGAGAGAGTGTGTGCGCATGATCACAGGAGGGGCAAAGAGAGAGGGAGAGAGAGAATCCCAAGCAGGCTCTGTACTGTCAGCCCACAGCCCAACATGGAGCTTGAACACACGAAATGAGAGATGGTGACCTGAGCTGCAATCAAGAGTTGGGTGCTTAACCAACTGAATACCCCACGATGGTATCTTGCAATCTCCAGTTCCCAACAACTTTTGGATTGAGTTGAATAGAAATGTTAGCTTCCTAAGCCTATGACGGGAGCATGAGAACTAAACAGCCAGCCTCCTTTCCTTGGATCCTCTTGCTTGTTCTTTTTCATTTGTTTTTCCCAATACACATAATTTAGAGCCATTATACCTGTCTGCTTCCATCCTGTTAGGCTTGGCAGGTGACATTTGGGAAAGACAGGGCTTGTGAATACGAACGAATAGAAACAACTTGAGACACTCTCTTTCCCTTCCCACAAAGGCAGCTCTTTGCCTGTTGTTCATCGGCCTTGGAATGATGGATTGGGAAAATCGAATCAACATCTTTTCTTATGATGGAGTCTAAAGCTTTCTGCAAGAAAGTGAGTCTAGGGGAATGTAAAAGACCGGCTCCTGCCAGCTTCTCTGCCTTGTACCTGCCTCCCCGCAACCCTCAGTGATTGGATGGTCCACACTCGGTTCCTAGGTAATTACAACGTCTAGGAATTACTGAGTTGGAACCAGAATATCCAGGGGAAAAGACTTGTGACTCTAGTTTGTTTCATGAATCAGAACTCTAAAAGCTGCTTGGTTTTTGTAGTGAGAAAAGCAGTGGGTTTGGAAATGATTTTGAATGTCTCTTTTGTAGATGAAGAAACCAGGACTCTTGGCAGGTTAAATAACCCTCCCAGGATCATCGAGCTAGTTAAATGTTAGCGTTTATTTCCAGTAAGGGCTATTGGGAGGAGAAAATTACATAAGATGTATATAACACCTAGCAGAGTGGGGCACTGAGAGCACCTGACACTTTTTCGCATGCCTGGTAATAAAAAGGCTGGTCCTAAAATGGTGCCCTCCTTCCCTTTCCCGATTTTCAGTGTGACCTCTGAGATGGGTGTCCTAGCACTCTCCTGTTCCCATTTCTCACATTTTCAGGGGTAGAAGGCATTTTCAGCTCCATTCCCCAGAAGTATATAAGGAACACTTCCAGCTCTCTTTTGCATGACTTTCACTCTTGCCCAGAGCAAGAGAGGCAGTCAGGCCTCTTATGTCCAGGGGCATGAAATGAGCATGCCTTGCTGGCCACCCTGAATGCTCATCTTTTTCTCATTCGCCCTGCCCACAGGATGCACCCACTCTCCTGCTTCCTCTTGGGGGACTTACAAGGACAGACAGGTCCCATAGGGAAGATTGTGTTCATCCAGTGGGGTTAGGGACTGGGTTTCAGGTCTCTACATCAGCGTGAGCCACGAGGAGGCAATGGTGACCACACATACAAGCCACACCCACCCTCCCATCTACCGTGTCAGCAGCGGAGCTGACGTGTTTAACTTCACCTGTCTGACTTCTGTGCCGTCTCTCTGTTGATTCCAAATTTGGGAGTGGATAAAAGGGTTTTAGGAAGACTAATTACTAATGCTAACATCTTGATTCACTGGCCAGGGACTTTGAGACACAAATTGTGGTGTCTGGGAGTAAAATTAATAAGGAGGAAGAGCAAGGCTTTGGGCTTAGCCAGGGTGTGAAACCTTAAATTTTAAGACAATAGCGGTTGGGACAGAGCTCATTTCTGCATTGCTCACAAGTTAGCAGCTGTTTTTATTTGATCAGGCAGATCAGGACTTAGTAAAGAGGAGTCCTATGATGCCCTACGGCCGATCCCAACCTGGCCTGGATATGTGCAGCCATTCCCTTGGCAATGTGTGGCTGAGGCAAAAATTATGGGAAAACTGTTCCTAAGCTTTGTTTAAGGCTCCCTTCCAAATAGGCAAATCTTTCCCGCATGGCTGACTGGACCTTGATGGATGTCCTTGTTTTTACTGTTTCTTAGCCAAATCTGCAGGCCAGAAGCTTTAATCTAAAAAGACAGCTATATTTCATGTGGGGCTGAACGCGTTCCTGTAGGCTTCACGTAGGTCATACGAAGTTAACCCTAGACGAGCTGCCCCAAATTCAGTTCCTATTTGTGTTGTTTAGAATTACACCCATTTTTTTTCTTTTCAAATTTTTATTTAAATTCTAGTTAGTTAACATAAATGCAACATTAGTTTCAGGAGTAGAATTTAGTGATTTATCACTTACATACAACACCCAGTGCTCATCATAACAAGTGCCCTCCTTAATGCCCATCCCCTATCTAGCCCATCCCCCATCCGCCTTCCTCCATCAACCTTCAATTTGTTTTCTATCATGAAGAGTCTCTTCAGGTTTGTTTCAGAGCCACAGATGGGAACCATTCAGCTGGCTAAAGAAATAACAGTCAAATGTAATGTAAGGACTTTGTTCAGATCTTCATTTGAGCAATACATTTTCAGACCATTGGGGATATGTGGATGTAGACTGGGTATTGGACAATACCAAGGAGTTCTTTATAATTTCGTTAGGTGTCATAATAATATTTTGACTTATGTAAGAAGATGCCCACTTTTTAATGAGATGCCTACAGAACTATGTAGGAATGACATGTTTGCTATTAATTTTAAGGGTCTCTAAATCAATGTGAAATATTGGGACTCCTACTATGACTACACATATAGACTGTATTTTGGTAGATGTAATAATAATATTAATGATCAAGTAAATAGGGTTCAGGATGGCTCAATGATTCACTTTATTAATAGTCCCAAGGAGGAAAAACATAAGGTCATCTTAGTGTGGAAAAGACACTTGAAAAATATTTAATAGGACCTACATGAACAAAATGTCACAATATTGAGCCTTCTTATCTAAGGACAAGATGTCCTACCTATTTGTCCTCTGTCCTTTCTCTCCGCATGTTGAAGGTGGAAGTAACTGTCCATAAATTAGACCGTAAATAAATGATAATCTCAAGTTATACTACCATCCCAAAAAAGTTTCGTTGAAATGTTACTTAACTAAAGCATTTAAGCTCAACATCACTCATCATCAGGGAAATACAAATCAAAACCACCTCACACCTGTCAAAATGGCTAAAATTTACAACTCCGGCAATAACAGATGTTGGCGAGAATGTGGAGAGAGAGCATCTCTTTTGCACTGCTGGTGGAAATGTAAACTGGTGCAGCCACTCTGGAAAACAGTCTGGAGGTTCCTCAAAAAATGAAAAATAAAACTACCCTACAACCCAGCAATTGCACTACTAGGCATTTATCCAAGGGATACAGGTGTGCGGATTCAAAGGGGCACATGCACCCCCATGTTTATAGCAGCGCTATCAACAATAGCCAAAGTATGGAAAGAGCCCAAAGTCCATCAATGGATGAATGGATAAAGAAGATGTGGTATACACACACACACACACACACACACACACACACACACACACACACAATGGAGTATTACTTGGCAATCAAAAAGAATGACATCCTGCCATTTGCAACTACGTGGATGGAACTGGAAGGTATTATGCTAAGTGAAATAAGTCAGTCAGAGAAAGACAAATATCATTTGATTTCACTCATATGTGGAATTTAAGAAACACAATAGATGAACATGGGGGAAGGGAAGGAAAAATAATATAAAAACAGAGGGAGGCAGACCATAAGAGACTCTTAAATACAGAGAACAAACTAAGGGTTGCTTGAGGGAGGCCGGTGGAGGGATGGGCTAAGTGGGTGATGGGCATTAAGAAGGGCACTTGGCGTGAGCCCTGGGTGTTACATGTAAGTGATGAATCACTAAATTCTATTCCTGAAATCGTTATTATACTATATATTACCTAACTTGGATTTAAATTAAAAAAATTTTTTTTTCACTTGATTCACCCGGAGAGACAAAGGCTTAGGAAGAGCGCAGAGAGAAGGGAAGTGGTGGGTGGAGCATCTACGCAGCAAGCCAGAGACTGATCCTCAGAAAGGTCTGTGCAGGAGGTTGGTCCTGGGCTGCTGAACGGTTTCCTGCGCCGATCTGGGGTTTCTTCCCCGTGACAGGGTGGGTCGCAGCCTCCACTGTTGGGGCAAACGAGGTGGTGCATGCCCAGCAGGGTGGGGAACTCTGGTACAGGAGAGGTGGTGGGTGTGGACACAGCCAGCCCCCAGGAACGCGCACAGCCCAGTCTGCAGGGAGCTGCCCCGGTGGGCGGAGCTTCACGTGTGTGGTCACTACTTTCTGCTGCAGGAATTAAGCGCTCAGTGCATGACTCCACTGTAGCAGGCTCTCAGGAGCTGGTCCCCAATGCTCCCTGAACTTGGCCCCATGTGCCTTTGCCTTTTGCTTTTTCTGTCTGGTTACCTCTACGCGGTAATCGTAGCGGTGATTACGGCTGCACTGAGTCCAGCAAGTTCATCTAGCAAATCACCGCCCCTGGGAGCGGCCCTAGATTCCCTGACATGGAGACTTGAAAAAGGATTTTTGACAGATTAAAGGAAAATGAGGCAAAAACCGATTTGAGAGGCTAGGGAAAGGAAGCCCACGGCGAGGGTCAGTTTCCAAGTAAGGCTGAGCGATACTGAGATTAAATAGGAACTCTAAAAGTTGTTTACCAAAAGCTAAATAAGGCAACTTAGCCAGAAGGCTAGGCCAGGAGCACTGCCAAACTGAGGCGCGGGGATCCATGCCATTCTGTTTATTTAAAAGGCCAGATTGTAGGCTAGAAGTTTAAAAACTAGATACCGGAGAAACCACACCCATGTGCCTTGTCATGGATTGAATTGTGTCCCCAGAAGAGCTGGGTTCAAGTCCTAAGCTCAGGAGCCTGATGAGACCTTATTTGGAAATTAGGTCTCTGTGGATGTGATCCAGTTAAAATACACATACACACAGTCATTGTCTGAAGTACCCGATAGGAACTTTATCTTTAATTTTCAACATGCCTGATTACCTTCCTTTTGTTTTGCCACTACGAAAGGGCAGTAGATCAAATAGAAGCAGAAACACTCAAACAGGGACGATAGTTCAAACAGACAAATCCTTAGGCAAAGAACTTGAGCACTGAGTGATCCTGATCTGCATTGAGTCCATTGCAATCCAAGGAGGCTCCAGGTCGCACTGAGGGAAGGGACCTGCCCCAACACTTTGCAAGTCCCTGCAAGAAAGCCAGATGGAGGCTCAGATACACAGGCCCGAGTATTTAAAAGGACCTCACAGTTTGTTAGCTGGCTTGATATGTTCTATTCTCCAACTTTGGCAAGTATACTCTAACAACAAGAAAAATAGAAAAGATACGTGCAAAGTTATGGCTTCCTGTAACCAAAAGGTCAAAGGTGACCAATCGAATTCTGCATGTGTGTTTCTGCTGATGGGCTGGCAGAATTTAGATGTGTAGTAAAATAAACACACATGACTCGCAAATGATTAAATAGCATTCCATACTATCTATTTGGCTTTCAACTCTGCTACGTCGTTAGTCATGTTTTTATAGTCGTGGTTTTCACAGCATGTGTTCTGTTGACAGAAATGACTTGAACATACTCAAGTAAGGGTAAAAAATACAAAGTTCATGCACTTTTAAGTGAAGTTAAAAATGTTATAAAAATTACATTGAAAATGAAAAATATTGCGAATATAAAATTTTAAATTGTTTAAGTGCAGAAAAATAAAAGCGTAAAAGAACATTAATTTTTTTTACAAAAATGAAACTAATTGCAAATTTAATATCTACCATCCATTCAGTCTCCAAAGCACAGAATTGGTGCCATGCTTTCCATATATTACGTCTAGATCTGCAAACATGAAAATATGGGAGCAAAATGAGTTGTTTAATGTTGACAAATGGTTCCCAGACACCATGTGCAATTGTAAATACTGTGGTAATTTGCAAGGACCTCTGGGACTTCATGCATAATGAAAAGCAATAAAATGAATGTTCTACAATACTAGCAATGGGTTGTTTGTTATAAAAAGAATTTATTGCATTTGTGCTTTCTGAACAGAAGAGTTTGACAGCTTGTTCTTTCTCCTGCGTAAGTAAGGTCCACCGCTCGAATTGTCCACACCGTAATTTGTCCGGGAAGCAGCACAGTCCACAAACCTGGCATTCAGACACCATTGTCTTTTGTTCTTAGAACACCAAAGCAGGAGATCTAGAGAATGGCGCTTCGGTCATATCAGAATGGATGTTCAGAGTAGCGGGTTATACTCTGCCAGCTCTGATCTCAGTGACTGAGGTTCCCGTGCGTTCTTTAAACACATTCATACGTGTTTGTGATATGTGAGTCTATCCACAGTGCGGGATCTGGCGAAGGGGCTCTCCTCTTGCCTGGTTCTGCAGGTGGTGCCAGAGAGGACCCAGGTGGGTGGAGGAGGCTGCTTGCAGTCAGTCATCCAGATGAGAGAGCTGAGGTCCCCACCCAGGGTGGTAAGGAAGAGGATGGAGAAAGAGGTCATCTTCGGTGTTGTTCACAGTCATGGGTGGAGGGTCGTTCCATCTGAATTCATGCTTCTATGGAGCCACATGCAACCCAGGCATCTTGTGCCTGGGTTTGAGATCTCTTTAGTTAAGGAAACAAGATGGTTTTTACCCCAACCAAGACCAGCTGGTAATGAAGTCCATTCAGGAAAGTAAAAAATAATTCTTTGCCCTTATGGCAGTGCCTTTTGGCCATACTTCTAGTTTAAAACAAGACTCAGTACTTCGATGCCCCACAGGGACCATCTCAACTCCAGACTGTGTGAGCAAGAACCGATAGTTCACTGGATCTTTTTGTGGTCAGGAGGGAAGAGGTCTACGTCCTCAGAAATGTGACAAATGTCACGCCAACCCTCCTTTCAGTCTTTGTATTATTTTTTTAAGTGTTTGTTTATTTTGAGAGAGAATCAGTCCCAAGCAGGCTCTACCTGTCAGTGCAGAGCCCTACCTGGGGCTCAATCCTACGAACCGTGAGATCGTGACCTGAGCCAAAATCAAGAGTCAGTTGCCCAACTGACTGTGCCACCCAGGCGCCCCAGTCTTTGTATTCTTTCTCCCCATAATTTGTTCTGTCCTCAGATAGTCTCCCCTTCCTTCCATTAAGCCCCGCCCCACCCCCCCCACCCCCCCCCCACCCCCCCCCCCCCCCCCCCCCGTCTTCCTCTAGCCTCGCCTCAGTTGACCCTGTCTCCACAGTTCGCATCCCCAGGCTCCAGCGTGCATCCTCGCTCCAGCCCACCCTGCCCCGCACACAGATGAGTTCCCCTGGCCTCCCTGTCTTTACAAGATGGGGACTGGGGTAGATAGAAGGTGGAGTCAGACAGACTTACGGGACATTCCGATTCTTGTTGCGCGGGTCTCAACCCTTCCATCTTCTGCCTGGCCCAAGGCTGCACACAGCTCAGAGCGGGAGACTAGGAAACCAGGGCTCCAGGTCTGGCCGTGGGCTCCCGAACAGAAGAGAACAAAGTAAGTTAACAGCATCCTTGCTCGTGGCCCACACTCTCCCGGCTCTTCCTCCCCATGCTCACGGCTGTGTGGAGTTCGTGGCTCGTGGGGCACCAGAGAAGTGAGGCTGAGATCGCCCTGAGAGGTCAGACCACCCTGAGTGAGCTCCCCCACCCAGCAGCTTCCCCCAAGAGCTGAATGGCTTTGCTTTGCTTTTGAGCTGATTCTCCCTAACTCTCTGGCCCCAGGTTCATGAAGAACAGGCCAGGAGAAGGGTTTTATGGGCTAGAGGTGAAGGGAGGAGCCTTCTCTTTGAGATAATGTTCGTCCCCAGGAAACCTTCCTTCAAGGAATAAATCTGCCCTACAGCATCCAAGTGTAAGATTGTTTTCCAAACATGGAATCACTTTGCCACCACTGGGCACTTTTCACGCTGTTCCTTGAATCTAGAATGTTCTCCACAAACTCTACTCTTTTTAGTGGAGAGAGACAGAGACAGAGACAGAATGCAAGCTGGGGAGGGGCAGAGAGAGAGAGAGAGAGAGAGGGAGACACAGAATCCGAAGCAGGCTCCAGGCTCCGAGCCGTCAGCACAGAGCCTGACGTGGGGCTCGAACTCACGAGCCTTGAGATCGTGACCCAAGCCAAAGTCAGACGCTCAACGGACTGAGCCACCCAGGCCCCGACAAACTCCATTCTTGATTAAAAGAGTAAGAACATTCATTGCAGCCCTAACCTAGAATCAGATACTTAACTACAGAGAAGAAATTGATGGTCACCAGAGGGGAGGAGGGTGGCAATAGGTGATGGGCCTTAAGGAGGGCACTTGTGATGAGCACTGGGTGCTTTGTGGAAATGTGGAATCGCTATATTGTACACCTGAAAATAATATTACACTGTATGTTAGCTCACTGGAGTTTAAATAAAAACTGAAAAAATCAAAAAGTAGAAAAAATAAAGCAAGCCATTGAACAGCAAAAACAAAACAATTTCAGGGGCACCTGGGTGGCTCTGTCGGTTGAGCTTCCGACTTGGCCTCCGGTCATGATCTCGTGGTTTGTGGGTTCGAGCCCCGCGTCAGGCTCTGTGCTGACAGCTCGGAGCCTGGAGCCTGCTTCGGATTCTGTGTCTCCCTCTCTCTCTGCGCCTCCCCTGCTCATGCTCTGTCTCTATCTCTCAAAACTAAATGAATATTAAAAAAAAAAAAATGACCAAAACGTCTCCTTTGGGGACGCAATTGATAAATGATGTCTGTTGAATGAATAAATGAACCACCAACTCTCCCCCTCATGGTTTTGCAGGAGCCCCTGCCCTCGCGGAGGCCTTCTGTGAATAACCTCCATACCTGTACCAGGTGCTGAGCCACCGGCCCCACGTGGCCGTGGATTCCCAGGATAAGCCGAGGCCTGCTTAACGAAGAAAAAGCAAGAGTAACAACACACGTCGACGTAATGAGTTGGAAATACCTTCTGAGCTGTTGGAGGAATTAGCACGAATTAACATTGCTCTGAAAGGCTCTGAGAGTAAGAATTACAAACCGCTTAGGTGCCTCCAAGTTCACTGTTGACTGTAGATTGAAACCATAACAACATGGCACCAGGAGAATTGACAGGTGGACCCACATCACACCAGGGAACCGCATTTGGAAAATACAAGCGAATGAAGTGAGCGAGTGGAGATACAGGCTAGGAGGGGGATTAGGCTGTGTCAAGGACCTTGGAGACCAACTTACCCAGCCCCTCACAGTACAGATGGGCTTGTGGAGAGCAGGGCTGGGGAAGGAGCTTGTGAAAGGCTTGCAGCTGTTAGTAAGAGGGCTGGTGGGAAACCCATCCCAGGGGCGAAGTAAGGGGAGGACATCATTGCCTCAAACCTAGTTCTCGTGGGCACAAAATCAGTCTCGCCACCAAGCCCGTGTATTGGCAGGGACCTGTCCAGTAACACAGCACAGAGGTGAGGAACGAAAGCTCCCAGTGGAATCGTTTTGTGGTCCTGGATCCATTGTTATCTCACCTGAACCACATTGGTTGGAGAGAACTCCACCGAGGGTGATAGGGCAGAACTCTGTCCTGAGTAAGGCTTACCTCCAAGGTGAAATGTTTTCTTCTTGCCAAGAGGCAAAACCCAGAAGGCAGATTTCTGGTATCCTTCCCTGGAACCCAGAGGAGGAGGAGGAAGAGGAAGACTGGGGATCTTGGAGAGAAGTGATGGGGTACCAGAAAGGAGAGAGGGGGCCATCCTTATGTTTCAGCTAAGCCACTCACCCAGGTCATTCAGTTTGCCTTTCACTGATCTCTCTGCATCATGTAGTATCCCCGTGAAACAGTGGCTTATTGAGTTTTGCTAAGTACCCAGGACATGATCAAGTGAATGGCCAGAAGGTAATTCTCTTCTGTGTAGCTACCTGACTCTGTGTAGGGTCAGGACCATGCTTAGGTTTTTTGGCTCCTGTGAGGTTCTCTTTCTTCTAGAAGGTACGTAGCAATGAAAAAAATGAACAGTACATCAAAGAATAGTTGTGGGGGGCGCCTGGGTGGCTCAGTCAGTTAAGCGTCCAACTTCAGCTCAGGTCATGATCTCACGATTCGTGGGTTTGAGCCCCACGGCGGGCTCTGTGCTGACAGCTCAGAGCCTGGAGCCTGCTTCGGATTCTGTGTCTCCCTCTCTCTCTGCCCCTCCCCTGTTTGTTCTCTCTCTCCCCCCCTCTCTCTCTCAAAAATGCATAAACATTAAAAATTTAAAAAAAAAAGAATAGTTGTGGGCAGAAGGACAAAGGGGGTTAGGGATGACCCTCCCCACAAATCCATTATGGGGGGGAGCCAACAAGAGACAAAGGAACCAGCACTCAATTCCTGCCCGTGCCATTCCCTGTTTTGGGAACAGTCTCACTCTGGTGTTTGGGAACCTCATTTCCCCCCTATTTTTTGTTGTTTTTTTTGAGATCTCTGCTCACGTGTCACTTCCTCAGAGAGGCTCTCCCTGAACACCACATGTAAAATAATTCACTCCCTTCTCCCAGGTCACTCTGCAAACATTACCCTGTTCTCATCACAGAACGAGATCTGCTAGAAGGACAAATTAAGTAAACAAGTGCATTAATTGCCAATCTTCACCAATAGGGAGTTAGGCTCCATGAGGGTACGGACTGTTCCCGTCTCCTTCACCATGGATCCTCAGTGCTTACCGATGCTTGGGATGTAGGTGCTCAATAAGTAGTCCTGGATGGATGGATGGATGGATGGATGGATAAATGGATGGATGAAATTTGAAATCTGTCCACTGGATTGAGACTTCCACCATGGTCTCTTGGAGGTACCCCCCACTCTTGCTCCTATCTCATTGTCCATGAGGTTGTTTCTGTCCCGGGATGCTGTTCACTACATCAGTTGCTGTTCCTGAACCTTCTTCACTGGATCTGTTTCCCTTCCAACCTCCGATAACCACTAGCAGTGCTTTCCAGACTTTCCCCCATCAGATATCGTGCAAACTTAGATTGTCCTGAATTTGTCTGCAAGGAACTTGGTCAAGCCATTCGAACTGTCTAGGCCTCCAAGTCAAAGAACTACTAAGTGACAGGCTGGGACTCAAGTCACGATGGTACTTGTAGCACTTTCTTGGGTTGGTGTAAAGATAAATGGGTCAATACATGCCAAGTTCTCTGCACAGTAACTGGGACACTGGCGAGCTGATAAATGTTGGCTCTGTTATGATCATAGCTGGCAGGACTGGGGTTGTGCATCTAAAGGTTGTGACAGGGAAGAGTTGGCCTATTTAAGGGTATGGTCAAGGACACCTGAATAAAGGAGCAAGGAGAGGAGGTGACCACAGGACTCAGGGACAGGTGCTGTAACAGGAAGGACCCTCCAACAACTGAAGCTGGAGGGCCTGGACAGCATAGCTAGCAATGTGTTCCCATGGTCATGTGCTTCTGTAAACTGTTCAAAAGTGAGATATTTAACCCACAGTTGCATACGATCTTTCTTTCCACTCAGACTTTTCCTTCATCACATTCCCCCTCCTGCTTGGGTGGCTTTGGAGTATTTAAAAATTTCTCTTCAATGTTGGCTTATTTTTGAGAGAGAGTGAGCTGGGGAGGGGCAGAAAGAGAGGGAGACACAGAATGTGAAGGAGGCTCGAGGCTCTGAGCTGTCAGCACAGAGCCCGCCGCGGGGCTCGAACTCACGAGCTGTGAGATCATGACCTGAGCCAAAGTCGGCCGCCTAACCGACTGAGCCACCCAGGCGCCCCACCCCTGGAGTATTTTAAATCTAGTTAGGGAGGCGTTGGGTTTAGGAAATCTTTAATTTGTAAATTGCACACAAAAGTGTCACCACACCCAGTCCCTCCTGTGGACAATTACTGTAAAAACTGCCACGTAGGAATGGCCTCCAGAGCCTTGGGGTCTTCTGTGACATCAAGTTGCAAGACCATGGGCTATCCTGCCACTCAGATGTGTGCTTTGGACCCTTGCCCCCAGAAGTATGTGAGTAGTAGACGGAAAAGAAGGAACCTGAAGTATACGAAGCCAGAAGCTAGTCTGTGGGAAATCCTTCCAGACAACAGACGTGCAAAATTATAAGCAGAGAGTTCAGTTTGCATTGACCGCCTTGGTCAACAGAAACATTCTCCTGTCAGAGAGAAATTCTATTTCACTCTATTCCCATTAACAAAATTTTATTTGGCATGTTAATAATGCAGTGATGTAGCATTCAAGCAGCGACAAATAAAGGTCAAAGCTTCCTGTTTTCTCTGTTGAACATACGACCAAATTGATGAAAACTTCACGGTCATAAAGAGAAGAAAGATGAAAAGGTACGGAAAACGTATCATTGAGGCACGGGTAGGTTTTTTGAAGCCTGTGGTATTAAGTTTTTTGTTTTTAATTTTGAAAGTTGTGATTTCGCTTCTCATTCTGCATACATACTCATTTTACGCCTACATTTATGGTTATACTTTTGTATTCTTTTCCCAAAGGAGGACCCCAAGTCTGTGCAAACTTCCGCCCGGCACAACTAGCCTTGCCCCTGGCTGGGGCATTAGGCAGAAAAACACAGGGGCTCCTAACACAATCTGGCAATGAGAGAGCTGACGTCTTCATCCTGCGGCCCAAACTGAAGCCAGAGGGCAGGGGAGCCCGATTATTTTAGTCCCTAGAGCTCGGCCTCTCTGGGGGACAAAGGGAACAAGGGGGGCCGCAATGGGGCAAAGGGAACATTTCCAGCACGTTGATGGGAACCCTCACGTTGCCAGGAAAGGCCTTGCACAGAAGGGCACTCAGGGACCCGGCTCCACCTGCACCCGCCCCCACTCGCCCCTCCCCCCACTGGAAAAAGAATGACTTTCGCAATTAAAGGCACAGAGGCATCTGTACCTCCTGTGTTCCCTTGCACTGCTACTTGCCGGCCCCCAGAGGGCAGAGACAGTGTGCTCTTCTACCGTGAGCCCCCCGACTCCCTCCCGGGAATACCGGTGGGGGTGGGGGGGGGAGCGTATGAGCATCAGAAAGCTCTTTTGAGAAAGCGGTTTCCCTATACTGGAATAAAGTCCCTTCCAGCTCTGCCTGATGATAGCAATCGTAATATAACAATAAATAGCATGGCGATTACGGTCTAGCCCAGCCCCCACGTTTTACAGGTGAGAATGTATTTTGCCCTCAAAATAAATGTTCCATTAAAATATGTTTTATGGCTAAGCGGTTATTATTTTTAGCTTTCCCCGGGATCTCAATTCTAGCCGTACTTGAACACGCAGATAACTCCCAGGTTTTAGAGGATATTTATGTGAGTTACAAAGATAACTGCCAACAGTGATCTTTCTTTCATTCTATCTGAGGAACCTCTGGGTTCTAAATCGTGGTTTTCTCGTACGGACTTCATAGTGAAATCTCTGCCAAAATGAAAAAAGACTAGAACGAGGAACACCCTTTTCCCTCTAAATAGACTACCCAGCCCTTTAAAAGATAGGGGTTTGCATAGAGTTGAGGCCGGGAGAAATGAAGTGACTTGCCAGGTTGATGATTTGTAAAACCCAGGGTAAATGCTTAGTTTTCTAAGGGTCAAGTTGTTTCTGTTCCTGGGAAAATCTGGAGACAGATTAAGTGCGACAACAATAGTGACGAGGAGGACAGGTTCTGGCTGGTGGGAGGTGACTCCCATGCCACCTGCTTGGTCTGGAGGCACCTGCCCAGATTCTCCAGTGATTTTTATTTATTCTATTTTTTTCCCCAATATATGAAGTTTATTTTTTTAAATGTTTATTTATTTTTGAGAGAGCGAGAGCGTGGGGGAGGGCCTGAGAGAGAGGGAGACAGAGTATCCAAAGCAGGCTGTGGACTGAGAGTGGCGAGCTGGACGCGGGGCTCGAACTCATGAACCACAAGATCATGACCTGAGCTGAAGTCAGACGCTTAACAAACTGAGCACCCAGTCACCCCTCTCCAGTGATTTTTAAAGCCATGAGACCGGCGCCAGGATCTCCAGAGGCCCACCCATGCAAAGGATGGTTCTAGGAGTTCATTATAAACCATTCTTCAAAATGCCTGGGAGAAACACACACACCCAGGCTTCAAATTCCCTTATTTGGAAGCTGCAGGATTAGACTCTTGAGGTTTGACATTGAAGGGGCAGGGATTTGGAGCGAGGGACAGATGTCTCAGGATCCGCTTTGTTGGAGCTGCAGAGATGTCGGAGAGCTGGCTGTTTATTCCACAGTCTGGCTCACTAACTGCCCTTGAGCTTTGGGAGAAGACTGGAGACTTTATGGCTGCACGTACTGGGCTCAAAAAGGTAAACCGTAAAGAATGCAGGTACTTTGTGCATCAGTTCTTAGAAGTAAGAAGGTTTGAATCGGGCTCTGAACTGTTTGAGCCAACAGCTGTGGTTGGTTCGGTGTTTATAAAAGAAAACGTGAAGATTTCAGTGCATGGTCCCTAGACCAGCAGCACCATCATCCTTGGACAGGCAGAGCTGGGAGCTGTACCTTAAGGGGATCTTCTGGGACTGGTGTGCACGATAAAGCCGTGCTTCTCAAACTTCAGAGTTGAACTCACAAGCTTACTACCCACGAGGTCCTGAGAGGTCTTGCCCTCAGTCCCAGCTCCCCTGTG
The DNA here is from genome assembly GCF_027475565.1 of Acinonyx jubatus. Taxonomy (NCBI): domain Eukaryota; kingdom Metazoa; phylum Chordata; class Mammalia; order Carnivora; family Felidae; genus Acinonyx; species Acinonyx jubatus. The sequence continues at coordinate 194,487,800 of NC_069382.1, read as the reverse complement.
ACCCCACCATAAAATGACAGATGCAGAGGAAGCAGGAGGTAGGCTCATAAGAGGTGCGTTTAGAAGATAAGGCTCGGGGCACCTGGGTGGCTCAGTCGGTTAAGCGCCCGACTTCATCTCAGGTCATGATCTCACGGTTCATGGGTTCCAGCCCCGTGTCGGGCTCTGTGCTGATGGAGCTCAGAGCCCGGAGCCTGCTTTGGATTCTGTGTCTCCTCCTCTCTCTACCCCTCTCCCGCTCATGCTCTGTCTCTGTCTCTCTCTCAAAAATAAATAAACCTTAAAAAATATTAAAAAAAAAAGAGAGAGACAGAGAGAGATGAGGCCCCAGCAAACTCTTAACCACTTGGCTGCTACAGCATCTTGGTTCACTTCTTTCAACCCTGGGTTTCTCTGTGACTCCGGGCCCAGCTTGTCCAGCCCCAGGACACTGACCTTCATTTCCTAACCGTCTCAGTCCCTGCTTGCTGCCCCCCGCCCCCCAACCTTCACCCCTGGCTCATTTTACCATTACTTACAGCCTACAGCTCTGGTTTGGCCGCTTGCTCTGATAACACAAAGTGTGCCGGCTTCCCCACCGGACCGTGAGCACCCGCTCCCTCTCATTTTCCAAGATCACTAGCAGTGCCATGGCAACGTCTAATCCCTAACCCCGAGATGGGGGTGGGGTGGAGAGAATCAGAGCAGGTGTTCTTGAGAAAGGAAACAAAGAATCCGCCAGATGAAGGCAGACATGATCAGTATTCTAGGCCAGCACTTCTCAAAGGGTCATACGCACACAAGTCCCCCAGGGATCTGTAGATTCTGCTGCGGGAGGTCCGGGATGGCACTGGAGACGTGGTCATTTTCACGAGGTAACAGGTGACTCCAAAGCTACCGGTCCACAGGCCACCCTCTGAGTAGAAAGTTCCAGGCAACGTGAAGGCAAGGGTCTCGCTGTTCTGTTCACTGCCATGTCGCGATCATGTGTCTCCGCGGAAAAGGTGTTCCACAGATTGGTAAATCAACACTTAATATCTGAGGTACCACCTGGGTGCTTGAATTCTCGTGATCTGCAAGATAGAAAATATGTTCGCTTTGGCTGTAAAATCAGGGCTCGTACTACATGCGCTGAGGCACAGAGAGGTTGAGTTACGGGCTCAAAGACACACAGTGATTGTAAGTTGTTCCTCCCCAAGTATTCCATGTTGCTCCTCTGCATTTCCTAATCTCCCTTGAAGCTGTTGAACCAATTCTAGCCCGTGGACTGTGGGGACATGGTAAGTGTCACCTGGCTGAGGCGACAATAAGCCAGCCCTCTTTCCTCCTCCACCCCTCTCCTGTCTATTTTGTACTCTGCCGTCTGAAATATATGGCCCCCAACGCAAGCTAGCAGGAATGTTGCCCCACCCTGCGGCGGACGTCACCCAAGGATACGTAGATCTTAGCTGAATCTGAACCGCTACAAATTTGAGTTTTGCTATATTTTTCCAACTAGCATGGGCTCAGTGCTGCCATCACGCAACTCTTCGCCTAAGGGGCTCTTCGCTCTGGTACCCTACGTCCTCTGAAGGTGAGCATACCCCCAAAACAGTCTGGAGTAGGCCTGCCACAGTCCTGCCAACAAAGCCCAGATGCTAGGCGCTGGGACTGTGGAAAATGATCGGCGCCCTGGAAAATGTCTGAAGGCGTGAGAGCTTTAGCAACAGCTGCACAGGGACTGTTCTCAACTCGGTGAAGGTTCGTTCTCGGACGGGCACCGTTTGCTTTCTAGCTGTTCTTTATCCACATGGAGGCACATCTCCGAGCATGCTTGGCATGAAGCAGACCTTGCTTTGGGGGGTTCTGGGGGCCGCATTCATGAGCTGAACGAAAACTCATTTTTGGAACGTTATTAATATACACCTTTTCAAGTGGTTGACTTTATGACCTGCATTGACTCAGATGGGGGGATGTGGTTTTTCCACACGAAGGTGTATGGACTCGTGTGTCCCGCGAAATAATATAAGGTGCATCATCCTACATGCGTGTAAACCCCAAAAAGACATGGCTATTGTTTATATTGTTCTAAGTATACGGAATTGAATGGCATAGAGGGGCACAAGTGACTTAATAAAAGGTAGATAACCTGAAAAAATATATAATCGGTGTAGAAATCCCATCAGTATTTGAGACTTTCCAGGCTTCCCCTCCCCCCATCCATGTTTCTCCTTTTCTCCTAAGGATGCTCCTTCAGGATGTTTTTGCTGGAGGATTAACCCTCTGAGGACCAGCTGATCTCTATTCTCTGAAACAATTTGCATCAAATGGAGAAGTGAAGAAAGTGACCCACCCATATATATCTTGATAATAGAATAGTAAAGGGACAGTACTAAAAGAGGAAATTACAGGACCAGTACCATTTACACAGATTCCAACATTAGATCTATAAACTCAGCAGTATATACACATAAATCATGACAAGATGACTGTAAATAAATTCCATGACCTTATGGAACATAAAGAAGATGAAACAGGAGAAAGATGTATTCAAGTAATATACTACATTAGAATTTTAAGAAGAAAAAGTACTCAAATACGTTATATAAATTTAACAATTGTAGTTCGTGTGGGGTGGCAAGGCAACTTATGGATGGAAGGGAATTGCCTTAAGTGGTTAAAATATATCTTCCAAAAACCTATGGAAAAAATGGTGCTGAAACTCGCAAATTATGACGAAACTCTATGGAAACTTGGGTCTCTTCCAGTATTATTTCTTTCAAGCTCTAATCTTTGGCTTACGTAGAAAATACAAAGAAGCCCATTTTAATTTATGATTTCCCATTACACTGGCTCAGACTTTTCTAAACTGTAGAGTAGAAGTGATGGGAGCATCCCTACAAGAGTTGTTTCCCCTGCTGATGTGTAGGAAATCCACAGAGTTTTATTTTTTATTTTTATTTTTTAGGCAGGCTTCATGCCCAGTGTGGGGTCCAACTTGGGACTTGAACTCACGAACCTGAGATCAAGACCTGAGCTGAGATCAAAAGTCAAGAGCTGAGCCATCCAGGTGCCCCTGCACTGATTTTTAAAATATTGACTATGATGGGGTGCCTGGTGGCTCAGTTAGGTGTCCAACTTTGGCTCAGGTCAGGATCTCGCGGTTTGTGGGTTCGAGCCCCACGTCGGGTTCTGTGCTGACAGCTCAGAGCCTGGAGCCTGCTTCGGATTGTGTGTCTCCCTCTCTGTCTGCCCCTCCCCTGCTTACTCTCTGTCTCTCTCTCTGTCTCAAAAATAAAGAAACATTAAGAAAAACATTTAAATATTGAATTTGCTCTTGGCAATTTTGCTATCTTATTGCAAGTGATATGATGCTCTAAAATTCTTTCTTCCTGCTTCATTGTTTTAATTGATTATGCAGCCTATAGTTTTTATTGTTGCCGTGAATGAAGCCTTTTCCCCTGAATAAAGGGAAAAAAATTATAAAACATTATTGGTCCAGCACAACTTTATTTCTATTACATTTTCAAATCAATTACCAGGCTGAATGGTAACAACATGTTGCCACTGATGCAAAGTTTCTTCAAATGCATCTGTAAATTCAGTGCTTTTCCAATCAAAATCACAACAGGGATTTTCTTTTTTTAAAAAAAACTTTTTTGTAATGTTTATTTATTTTTGAGAGAGAGAGAAACAGCATGAGCAAGGGGAGGAGCAGAGCGAGAGGGAGACACAGAATCGGAAGCAGGCTCCAGGCTCTGAGCTGTCAGCACAGAGTCTGACGCAGGACTCGAACTCCCAAACCGTGAGATCATGACCTGAGCTGAAGTCAGACACTTAACTGAGTGAGCCACCCAGGCGCCCCGGGGCTGATATTCAAGTGCATTTGGAAGAGCAAAGAGCCAAGAATGGCCAAGACCATTATATAGCTTTATAATATCTAACAAGGAAAGTCTCCTCACTGTATATGTACCTCTGTCAATGGTAAACTGTCTTATTAGAATTTTTGGGAGAAGAATTGCAATAAACCGTATAATGCAGCAACACAGAGGCCCAGCTGTAGAGCCACACAAATATGGAACCTGGATATTTAGAGGCAGAGATCAAAGCATTGACTCTCTGATAATGGGTGTTAGGATACCTGAGTGAGTAATTCACCTGGTACTGACATATCAAAAGAGTTGGACCCAGGTCCTTTCGGAAAAGAGTTTTACGAAGCCTGTATCTGACAGTTTGCATTTTGTCATAGTGTTCACTGTTGTGTGGAGGTTTATTTTTCATATTAAATTTCACGTAAAAAACCCTTTTGTGACTTCAAGGTAGGGAAGGACTTCGAAAACAAAGCCCCAAAACACCACACCCGAAGGGAAAAATTTTTCTTTGTGGAGATTTTTAATAGCGGCTACGTTTGCTCTTAAAAATTTAAAATAAATAATTCAGTAGTAAAACGGATGAGGAAAACCAGCAGGCCATACACGGAAAAACTGTCATGTCCAAGAAACACTTGTGAAATATACTATCTCACCAGGAATCAGGGCCACGCAGATGAAAAGAATACATTGCTTCTTCAAGTTTAGATATTGCCAAATACCACGTTGTGAAGTCCCTGTTTCTCCAGACCTTCACCACCTCTTAGCGGACTGTTACCATTTCACAACCGTCAGGTGGACAAGTTGCTTTTCACATGGGGCGATTGCCATGCTCGCTCCTCCAGCACTCGGCCCATGGTCTGCGGTCCATGCTGGTCAGTGCGCTGTGCTGTGCACAAAGGCAGTGGGACCGCTTGGCCCCTTTGGGAGGTGGTGTGACCACTTTTGGGGCAGTGGGTCGTGAGTACAAGTTCAGTGTGTTGTGTGCAGCGTCCCCCCCTCTCACTGTCACACTGATGAGGAAGCTCACGGGGTTCAGATGGTGCAGCCACGGGCTGGGGCCCTCCATCAGACAGGTCCCTCACACTGTGGATGCAGTGTGAATGAGAAATAAACATTTGTTTGGCTGACCAACCAGGGTTGCAAAATAAATGTTAAATATAACCTCAAGGGGCGCCTGGGCGGCTCAGTGGGTTGAGCATCTGACTTTGGCTCAGGTCATAATCTCACCGTTCGTGCGTTCAAGCCCCGCGTCGGGCTCTGTGCTGACAGCTCAGAGCCCAGAGCCTGTTTCGGATTCTGTGTCTCCCTCTCTCTCTGCCCCTCCCCCACTCGCGCTCTGTCTCAAAAATAAACATTAAAAAAATATGTATATATATATATAACTTCAAAAAGCCACATGTGCAACAATTTTTCTAAGATATCCGCCTAGAGATAGATCTGCCATTAACGCAGAATCTGGCACAGAACTGGTGTTTCCTAAATGTGAGTTAGTGCAGCCCAGCCTGGTCTACCCTAGTTTTAGAGCTCCATAGGTAAATGAAATCCCGTTCTTCTCATCAAGGAGCTCAGACAAGTAAGCTAATATTTACAACACATCATGTTCTACCTTGTCACGGGCTGTTCGGTGTGGTAACCACTAGCCACATATGAGTAATGGACATTTGAAATGTGGCCAGTGGGACTGAAGCACTGGATTTCTAATTTAAATGGAAACACTGAAACAGTTAAAATCTTGTCACTAAACACAGCTTCAGTGTTTTGGTAAGACTACATCCCCTTATGAATGAAAAGGTAGCATTAACATTCAAACCTTCTGTAAGTTTAAAATATGTACCAGGTTTCTAAAGACTTTGTTTTCAAAAGTGTATATAAACACACGCTTCGTATATGCGTGTGTGTTTATACACACAAAATATCTCAATAAATTTTATTGAAAATGTTTCCATATTAAAAAAAAGTTTTTTAACATTTATTTTTGAGAGACAGAGACAGAGAACAAGCAGGGGAGGGGTAGGGAGAGGGAGACGTGGAATCGGAAGCAGGCTCCAGGCTCTGAGCTGTCAGCACAGAGCCCGAAGTGGGGCTCGAACTCCTGAGCCATGAGAGATCATGACCCGAGCTGAAGTAGGATGCCTCACCGACTGAGCCACCCAGGTGCCCCAGAAATGTTTCAGTATTTTAGGTGTATCGGGTGAAATAAAGCATTTAACTTCACCCGTTCTTTTTTCTCTCCCAAATGTGGCTACTGGAAAGTTCAGATTACGTTTTGGCTCACATTATGTTCCTGTTGGACAGCACTGCTCTAGACTAAGACTACATTCCTCAGAACGGTAGTTCAATGCAACCGACGTGTCTGATACGTGCTAGAGCCTTAAGAAGTCAATTCATATTGGATGTAACCTGTGGCAGCAAAGAGCTCTACGTGTGCAAAGCAAAAGAGCTTGATAGATGCCAGGGTGCTTCCTGCCACACCACCATCTTGCACATTACTTCCCTCACCTTCACGTACACATTCATCTTTCTTGAGCTGAAGTTCTCTTCCCAATAAAACGTGGCTTGGTGACTGCCACTCCCTAACTTTCTGGCCTTGATGTCAGCTCCCGCCCAGCCCCCTACTCCGGTCACACCGCAGCCACCCCTGGCAGTCCACACCCAATACAAATCCCCCCAGAGGCTTCCACTGCCTTATTTGATTTTCACTTCCCCCTAACCAAAGGTGACCACTTATTAGACCAGATCTGTAGGATGGGAGGATGACGACTCATCTCCGCTAACAGGTGAAATCGGCAAATTCTTGAATTGAAGCAATTCACGTCTCTTTACGGTCTCAGGTCCCATTTCTTTTCCCTCGTTGACTCCGTGGAATGAGATGCGGGAATCAAGTTCCCCTCCAAATAGCCTCATCCCTTCTCCGCCCAGGTACGCGTGCAATCAGACGCAAGGGTGTTTATGGATGGTGTCAACAGTGCCGTGCCCACGTGGTCCAGCAGGCTCTTCAAATGCTGGGGAGCTCCCCCCGCCCCAACCCCTCCCAGCAGAGGCCAGACACACAGGGCAGGTTCGGTGGCCACAGACCACCTCCAAAGAGGCCACAGACCACGGGATGAAAACTGTTACTGCTGCCCAAAGCAGCATGAATTTAGGGCAGCGCAAACCAAAAAAGCAGCCTGGGGTGTTCATCTCCGGGTGTGCCGGGTGAACCAGTGGTGTTACCTAATTCGGAACACACCCCGGTGGGACTCAAGGCACCTGAGCTGTATAGGACGATGCCTTTCAGTGTTTCAGAAACAGATCACACGAGGTGATGTAATACACGGCCCTCCCCGCCGAACAGTGAAATGAAAGGGCAGAGAACATTTTACAGTTGTTTTATTTAACAAAAATGACGCCAACGTCTCTATCTATATACAAATGTGTTTCAAAACTAGAGCAGCAGACACAGAACTGTTAACGCGGGACTTACAATAATGCTTAAAACGTGTTATGCAATATTTTGTTTTCTGCTCATACTGACATTTACACATTCAAAAACGATTCCAAAGGCCGAGCCACATCACATCCTCATTTTCTGGGATGGTTTATTTAGTAGGTCGTGAAGAAACGGGATGGAGCTTTTTAGGGTTAATATACTGTGTTCAGCTTAGTTTAACAAATAGCACTTGGCCCATAGTAGGGTCACAAAATGTTTGGGGCTGGGGATAAAAATTGGGGTAAAATATGATCTACGAGACTGTGAGGTCATTTTTGAGAAATTTTCACTTTGTCATATCATAACTATAATAAGATCATCTCATTTCTGACCCCCAAAAGTTAAGAAACGCTACCTTAAGAAGTGTTTAAAATGATTTTATTGGTAAACACTATTAACAAAATTTCATGAGTACAGGTCCTTCAAAATCAAGGTAGGAGTCCATAAATACTCAGCACAGTTCTGCCCCTACCTTGTCCAATTTTGTTAGAAGTATTTATTTCATGACATTTGCCTACATGTTAACAAGCTATCTGCTAAATAAAGTTCTTTATATCGGGAGGACAGACATGTTTTGCTTTCTCATTTTTTATGACTTTCAGGAGCCCTCTCAATTCCTTAAAAAGTACTGTAGTTCCAGAAATCCCCCAAAAAGCTTAGCTACACAGTCTACTCATAAAATTTAGCTCCATACGAGTACATAAGCTGAGTTTTAGGTAATACTTGAAAAACAGTTGGTGCTGCGAAGTATAAATATTTCATGTTGACACTTAACACTCTGACCTGATTCATGGTCATCTTTCCTGAAAGGTCACGGTCTAGCCTCTCAAGAAAGATGCTACTAAGCAGTGAGGTATAGAAGGAGGAAAAAAAAAAATCACAGCCTTTTCTTCTCTCAACATCTTAGGAGCCTTCTAGCTCCTGGCAGGTACACATCTACACATGGCTGACACTGCAGAATCCTCTCCTCTGGGTGGAAAAGTGAGCGGTACACAGGGTCCATTTCCCAGAAAGCACCAACTGGAAATGCACGGGGGAGGAAATACTGTCATGAAATGATCCTCAGCGGTTTCTACCTCTATTTGTTCATATAAATCAGACTCATCACTTGTGCTTTCATTTGCTAAAAATGAGACCACACCATTATAAAAATGTGCTTCCAAAATAATTTCTAGAATATAAAACGTCTTCTATTTCTCCAGCCCACATAATTTTGTTATAAAATAGGAAAACAGAAAATCAGCTACTGCAGTTTTTATATGGTAAAAAATATTTATATGTGTACACACAAGCATATATACACATATAAAAAAAACCCAAGTTTTAAATTTCAATAAAAATTAACCAATTAGTCAACTTAATGATTATGTATTCAATTATACATAAGAAATGTTGATCTACATTTCACTTGAGAACTACAAAGAATTACCATCCCACATCAGAAGATAATCTTTCACACATGTAAAAAAAAAAATCGTAAAGTTCCGACTAACCAACACAATGGAAATCTCACTCAAGTCTTTTGCAGACAAAACGGCCCCCCATTTCATTTACTGCACTAACCAATTCCCTAAGGAAAGAGCAGGCTTAAAAGGAAGAAAAACACGGAGGTGGGGCTGCCTTGTGGTCGTCCCTTTAGGGTTCTGTGTGATGGTTGGTGCCTGAGCGGGCAAGTGAGTAATAAATCCAGTCCAAGCTCCATCTGCCAGGCCATCTATCTGGGAGGAACTCTTCCTAACGCACACGGAGGTGCTGTGTGGACCAGCCGTGGTCCTGGCCTTTGTCGGTGGAGACAGCGGTAGATGTTCTTGAGAATTACTACCTCGGAAAGGTGGGTGAGAGGGACAACGTCGCCATGACCGTTGAAAACCAGGCATACTTTTCCTATAACCTCAACAAAGATGGTGAGATGCTTCCCTTTTGCTGATTCTTGCTTGTTTTTAGCATTTTCACGAGGGAAAGCCTTAAGGGGCCTCAAAGGCACAAAAGGAAGGGGACAGGAGGTGAGCAGGGAAGCATCCTATTCCGTAGGAGGGTCTGTTCAGGAAGTTGGCAAAGGGAGAGCAGGATATGAGCTGGGGAGGGGGGCAGTGTCTGTGGAGGAAGTGTGTGCAGGCTTTGCCCGTGGTTTCGCCCGTGAGTTCTCAGACGAAAACTGATAGTCACGTTAAAAGTCATAACTACCTGCATCACCCTACCTTGCATGGTCTTCCCCAGTGTCACCTATGTCACAAGACGCCTGTTCATTCACATTTTAAATCGGCTTATGTTTGTGAGGGTGGTTAAGGGCAAACAGCAGCCTTCGTTCTAGATCTTTTCTGTGACTTTTTTTTTTTTTTTTGAAAAAGGCACATTCCCTCCTCAACTGTCGCAAACCAGGATGTTTAAAAAGAAAAAGAAAGCAAAGGTTTGGAAATGTTTCCTTCCTCCCCTAACGTCTACTGGAGTAGATTCAGGCAAACCTTGGAATCATCCTTTAAAATGGCCAACAGCAGCACAGTGCTCTGTGCTGTAAACGACACAAGTACTACAGAGGGGGTGAGGAATTTAAAAGAATAGCCATTTTTCTATAACCGAATTTAAGGTAACAAAGTAGAAAGTTTAATTTCCATTATGCACCAAATAGCACATGACTTAATGACGGGATGGCTGTGCACACCACCATCTGGGCTTAATCCCTCAGTAGCATGTGTAAAACACTCTAAACTCACCCTTTTGAATAGATTACAACAAATTTGTATCTACTCGGTAAAAGGGGTGCTACACAAAGCAGTCTCAGATCCCAGTGGAAATCTGCAAGTTTCACTTCTCTCCAGGAAAACGCCTGTACGTGGATTTGTGCGTAATTTCAGGGGCCTCAAACACATTCCAAGTTCCAGTCACTTATCTCGGGTTAAGACTCCTGGCTCTCAACATTTCTACAAGAGTTCTGAAGAATTGATGACTCTCTCATCCCTACAATCTCTATTTCTCCTACTGAGTCAGGGAGGAGAAAAAAAAAAAAAACAAACTAGAATAAACTAAAAGTAAGAAAAACAATTTGCTTCAAAGACCACTTTTTACTTATTTGCCTTTGGAGGAAAGAACATCCCAATCTCTAGTAGCTTCTATCAAATGCCGTTGGCCATGACTCATCCACTCTTCCTGGTCTTCATACAGCCGCCCACAAAACCAGCACTTAAATATACACTGGGATGAGTCATCAGGCAAGGAATCCACCACCTGGTAGTTGTTTTTATGAACTTTTTTAAGTTTCATTTTCAACATCATTTGCCTTTTTATCTGATTGGCTTCCTCCACATTCTGGTAGGTCAGGCGGACGTGATGCCGTCTGATGCCTAGCTGACACCTAGTCCTCTCTGATAAGACGACTTTGAGGACGTTGCCTTTGTACTTGTTTATTACCTTCATCACATTGGTCACTTCTGGTGAGTCAACGTCAGGATGGTTTAACACAATGACAGGCTGGTTCCGACGGGGGCATTTAATCAACTGGTCTGGTTTAGCTGCTATCAGTCGAAGTTGTCTTGTGACCTGAAAAATTGAAGGATCCTTGAGATAGCGGCTGGGGTCAGCCTGGATTTTGGTTTTCTTCTTGGATGAGTTCACTTGTTTGGTTTTATTTTTACTTATAGGAAGACTTCTGGGGAGCAGTTTCCCTTGCTTACTTGGTTCACTGCTTCCTTGGTGACTGTGTAGGGGGCCAGTTTTTTTAGGCATGGTGCTACAAGTAGCACTCTCTTTCCTTGGTTTTGGCCGAAGAGGTATATCAAGATTTTGGGACACATCTACTGGCCCACTTTTACTTGTCAAAGACTGTAAGTCTGAGTCTGTCTGTCTCACTGGGCAGAGCGGAATGGGTTTTATTAACTGTGTCTCACTGCAAGGTATACTGACGGGTGCTTCACACGTAGCCTCTATAATGTGGGCATCCTCAGAAGAATTAAGAACCCTCAACACAGCCCCTTTGGGGATCAATACTGGAGTAGCAACATGGGCCTTCCTGGTCACTCTGCTTTCAGTTTTCCCATTGCTGTCTTCCATAAACTGTGGATACATTTGCTGATGAGTAAGCTGTCCATTAATAGCGCCGTCATCCTGAGGTTTGGGGAGCGTGCCTGTGGAATAGCCGGTGCCAGTAAACGACACGTTAATTTCGTGAATACTTTCAGGAGCAGCTTTCGAGGTTCCCTTCGAGGCCTGCCCTACAGAACGGCGATGTGCATTATTTGCAGACAAAGATGAAGGCTTGCCACAGGATTCAATTAACTGAGCTATCTTTCTGCGCAAGAGTTCAATTGACTTTATTTTGGACGTGGAACTATTCCATTTAACACCTTCAGGGACATTTTCGGACCCAGAGCTCAGAGAAAATACTGACGAGATGACCGGGCCATCGAAAGAGTCTTTAGTCCTTTCTGGATTCTTTAGTTCCAGGGGTTCCTCCCCAGGCGGCAGAGCCCTGATGCTATCTTCTCCAGGTATACTTAGGTGTAAATACTCCCTTTTGCGTTGAGAGGCAATCTGGCCTGTATTTGAACCTGCCTTGTGTTCCTCTGTCTGCTTGTCCTTCAGCTTCCTGTGGGAGGGAGCCATTTTTGCAGGAACACTGATCTCATTTCTAGATTCCAAGTGATTTGTGCTCACAGGCAACAAGCCCTGGTCTCCAGAGGACACAGCTGCAGGTGGTGCAGCAAGAGGGAAGAACGAGTGTGAGTCGCTGTGTAAATGTCTTCTATCCTCAGTAAAAGAAACAGCAGCTTTATGTGGAAACGGGCTTGATGCAGTTCTGAGACCATGTAAAACACTGTGTTTTACTATAGCTGATGGAGAATGACCTTTGAAGGAGAGAGACGGAAGGGCCGGTCTATGTGGATACATGCTACTTTTTTTCTGGAAATCCTCCACTGTATCTGGGTTGAGGAGGGATTCCCCACGGTTGTGCACACGAGAATCTGACAGGAAAAAGTCGTAAGACCTCACCCACTTCATATTTTTAAGTTGTTTCTGAACCGCAGAATGGAGATTATCAAAGCCTGCGAGTTTTCCGACATTCCCTTCAATTGGCGGTGGCTTTGTATGTCCTGCAGAAGCCATTTTTTCCCGTTCGGTTGAACCCTTTTCGCTAGTCACACGCTCAGAACTCCCTCCCTCAGCCCCGCTGGCTTCAGGGCGGTTACCTTCTTCCAGAGGAAACAGTTTCAGGACGAGCTGCTGGGTTCCATTGACAACCTTCACATCCATCAACTGGGCTAGACAGTTTGCAGGGACAACTAATTCCGCCGGTGCCACGACTGTTAAGGGCATTCCCGGCTGCACGGGCTCTTTTGCAGGGGACAGCACTTCCACCTCCACGCTTTTGTTCTCAAACAGACTGACCTCGTTTGGCTCCGACAAGGTCACTTTATTCGGAACACACACTACATCTTTCTGGTGTTCCTTGGATTCAGGCAGCAACATGATATTGTGCATTTTGTCCTTATTTGTATGGAGGGAGAACCTTGAGAGTTGATCCGACAACCGATTTTGAAACGCAGTCCTCGGACCGGGAGCTTTTAAAAGCTCTGCGTTTTGTTTGGATGCGCCGGCTCTTTTCGGCTCCAGCTTGGCTACGGTTTTGGGCGGCCGCTTTCCACCGGCCCTCTCGTGCACTCTCCTCCTGTGTTTGACGATGTAGTCGTTTCTGATAGCGCCATAGTCGCAGTACTCGCACTGGTAAGGGAATATGCCCGTGTGTTTCACCAAGTGCCTCTGAAACTCCCCTTTTGTGTAGGAAATGTAGCTGCAGTGAGAACAGATGAATTTAATCTCTTCATGTTGAAGCGTGTGCTTTTTGTACTGCAGAGGGTCCTTTGTGGAAAATCGACATTTATCACAATAGTATTTGCCGGGCTTAAAGTTCCTTACCTTAAATTTGTTACTGACGGAACCTGAGATGGTCTCAGCTTTATTTCCTACATGAGCTGCACTGGGATTACTGTTCACAAAATGAAAATGGGAAGAAGCCATGCCAAGGTTGCATGTGAAGCAAACATACTTGTCGTCCTTTTGGCTTTGCCCAGTACCCTTCTTCGGATCTCGAAGCGGGATTCTGTGGACACTTTTGCACTTTACACACGTAGCAACCGTCATCACGGCAGCCTCCGCCTCTGAGCCTTGACATAACAGAGCCTGCGCTTCTGGTCTGTCTGGTCGAGTCGCTCTATTAGCATTAGGCTGTTTGGGTGACATGGTCAAGGAATTCTGTGCGTCGTTCACTTGTGTGGTATATAACTGCTGTCCGATATCCTTCATCTTCTTTATCTGCATTTCTGAAAAGAGAAATCCAGAGAGACTTCACATGATAAAATCCTTAGGGGCCATCCTTCATTTCATTTTGTGATCGGCAGAGAAACAGTTACTTCTTGGGCGCATACTGCGTCCTCCTTTTTAATCCACCACCACAGTAGGTGTAGGATCCCAAAAAATGGTTGCTTCCAATACTCTGATATTCTGGGCAACACTAAAGGGAAAAAAAGGAAATCACAAAGCATGATTAATACATGAACTTAAGGCTTAGTTAAGCTCTTTCACACTTATTCTTGGCAATTTTATGTTAAATCTTGACATTCTTTCTTACACACACGTTGACAGTAAAACGTCATCCAACAGAACTGGGAAATCACAAGCCTAAACTGGAAACATTTTTAAATTCAGCCCCCCTGAAACTCATCACTTTAAACCAACCATAAACAGGCCAGGAGCAAGGAAATCACAGTTGTCATTCAGAACAGCCCTTGATACGTGGACATATTATTTTTAGGTATCGTGGAGAGCATCCCAGCAATTTCACAGGCATAATTTCATATTTGCCTAAATAAAACCTTGTATAGGAGGATGCTATTTCAGTTTTGAAAAAAGTTTTTTTTTTTTTTTTAAGTATGTTTATTTTGAGAAAGAGAATAGAGAAGGGGCAGAGAGGGAGAGAGGGAGAGAGAATCCCAAGCAGGCTCTGCACTGCCAGCGCAGAGCCTGACACAGGGCTGGGACCCACAGATGGTGGGATCACGACCTGAGATAAAACCAAGAGTTGGACGCTTAACCAACTGAGTCACCCAGGCACCCCAATTTCAGTTTTTAAACACACAGGTTATCAAGTGGTGGAGAGAGCCAGGGCTTCGGCTCAGGTGTCCGTTTGTTTCTACACGACAGCTAATCGTCAGCTTGGATTCTCAGCTCTCTTTCACGTGCTCCATCTGTGTTCACAAATGGTAAGAAGTCAGTAATACACTGGCAATATTAGGTGTACACAAACTGAGTCCTTCAACATCTCACTGAGCATCTGTCAGGTGCCAGGCACTGTTCTAAGTGCTGTAGGGTAGTCAGCAAAACCAAGTATCATGAGGGTATAAGAGGGGAAACAGGAGATACATTTATTTCTTAAGTGGTGGTAAGTAATTGAGAAAAATATACTATAAACGAAGGCCAGAGGGACTAAGTATGTGATGAAGTTGAGGGCTAGCATGTGGAGGGGTGGGCAGTCAGGAAAGCGTCCCGTTAAGCTGACATGTGAGCACCGACCTCGGGGCAGCGAGGGAGCGAGCACTGTGGCTGTCTGGGAGAAGGGAGTTTCAGGCAGAGAGGAAGCCAAGTGTTGTGGGATGAGGGCCTGGAGCACCAGAGGAATGGCGAGGAGGCTGAGGATGGAACGTAATGAGCAGGGGGGGAGGAAGAGGACAGAACAGTCAATATGGTCAGAGGCGGGGGGGTGGGCACTGGTCAAAGAAAGATCTAGCACGCAGTACCCTACGGATGTGGCTTTTCCTCTACATGAACCAAATAAGCAGGGGGGACTGGAGCAGCGACGTGGCCCAATCTGATTTATATCCCAACAGAGCCCCTAGCGGCTGTACGGGCCAGCATCCGCGAAGGTGGAATGACAGCAGCAGGGGACTGAGGTGAGAGGCGGTGGCAGCCTGGGCTGCGGAGGGAGACGCGCAAATGTCCCTACAGCGAGTACCACGATCTGCGTGACATGATGCGTTGTTATATAAAAACACTTAATCACCTTTAAGTGCACATTCTTTCTTCAGAATATACAGAACTAGGAGCCAAATAAAAAAACACTCTAGCTGGGGATCAGCTAATAGCCTTTCTTTTATGACCTTATAGACATCAGTTCAGCCTTCTGAGCCTGTTTTTTTATCGGGCAACTAGAATGAAGGACACTTATCCTACTTCTCCCCCAGGGCTGCCTGATAACGATGTAAACTGGCTTTGGTGAAAAGAGACCCCAGTGACACTGCTATTTGCCACTACTCAAATGACCTCAGGTGAGCCACCCATTCGCATCAGCTTATTCACGTGCCTTCATCTACATGAGTAGTTTTGTCATTTTCTTTCCAAGTCCTCTGAAAACTCAGACGTGTCGTTCCTCCTGACACTGAAGACTTGAAATCTCAGACCGGACCGTAGGATCACATGCTTAGCAAGAAGCAGAGAACATCCTGATGGAGGAAAGTCCCTGGGAATTAACCAAGCCAGCCGCAGTGGCTACGGAGCGCAGGCCTCTTGGAGGTGTTTTCACAAAACCATCTCGGCAGTTATTCGGCATTGAGAATCCGCAGGAGCAAGTGCCAACAGAAAGCGCGAGGCTGTGCTTA
Organism: Acinonyx jubatus; assembly: GCF_027475565.1. Lineage (NCBI taxonomy): Eukaryota > Metazoa > Chordata > Mammalia > Carnivora > Felidae > Acinonyx > Acinonyx jubatus. The sequence continues at coordinate 194,471,859 of NC_069382.1, read as the reverse complement.
GCAAATACGGTTTAACGGGAGATGCAACGTCTAGACCTGTCCCGGTTGCAAGGATCTTCCAGGCCTCTAAACCTTTCTCAAAATTACGTGATGTTTCTACACTGGCAATTCCCTCCGTCCGGGTGATGCCAGGCTTCTTCCAAACAAGTACAGTCTCTTTGGCCTTTGACACTCGTGTGGCTAATCACAGGGGTAAAAGATAACCGTGCGCCCCGAGACAGAGGTGAATGGACGGAGTGGCAGGCCGAGAAGTAAGATGGCTTTGCTGCTGGCACCGCACGTGGGCACACCCGAGTGACAGGTTCCCACGCTCACTCCCTCTTGTGCAGCTCGATCTGGTTCACACAAGGCACAAGCACCTGGGAAGCTGGGTCCTCTTAGCAAATCACTGCCCCAGGGGCTGATGACCAAGGCTTACGTGGAGTGACAAAACGCCATGCGTGCACCTGACCCTGAGAGGACACTGGGTGAACAGTCAGCATCAACTTTGGTGTTGACCTCCCTTTCACACTCATAATGCCTGGATTACAAAACCTCTGCATTTGACCTCCTAGGACAAGAAACATACTTATTTTTCTTTTTAATAACTTAGGAGGGTTCTCAAAAACTTTAACAGCATTAAGTGAGCTTTTTAATGCATAATTATCTGCAGCATCAGCCAAAGGCGATGGGCGCACAGCATAGAGAAGAGGCACAGTGTGTCACAAACGTGTTTCCTCGAGACTCAGTCTTGCCTCTTCCTGCAGAAAGGCCTCAGGGCGGCATTCGCTGCTGGTGGCCTTCCCTTCTGACTTTGAGCTCACTTGTCCTGGTTTCTTACAGATTTATCACGGGGACACACAGAGACAAAGACTGAGTTTGTCAAGACACCAGCTCAGTGACGCGGAGGCCTATAAAAGCCATAAAGGTTGTCCGAGTTCTCCTTAAAATGGAAGCATCTGACTTCCAAATACTAGAAACACCAAACGCTCAACAGAATTAGAAGAGAAAGAAATAGTAACGCTACTTAAAGCTACAGATTCTGGAATCACCGTACAGGGACTTAAATCCCAGTGCCATCCCTTTGTAGGTGTGTGACCTGGGGTAATCTGAATCCTCTGTTACACAGTAAACAGTACCTATTTCACTGCTGGTCACAAGGATTACACGAAATAATATGACATAAGGTGCTGAGGTTAAGTCATCACACATCGTAACTGTTGATTTCTCCCTTTTAAAATGAGGAAAATAGAAGAAACCATGCCAATCTCATAAATAGTCAAAGGGGCTAATATATATCTCCCTCTTTCTTCACTGCCTTACGACTGCTGTTTCCAGAATATTCGCTGAAATCTCATTGCATGACTTTAATTACAGTCACTGGGTTGTGTAGCTGAAAACACAATTCACCTCTGGGGCAAGACCATCACCCAGCCTTAGTGGCAAAGTGGCTGGCACGAGAGGATGCTTGAACTACACACAGAGTCCTCACTACAGCTCAGGTGTACGTATAAGCTACTTACCGGACTACCCGTTTTTGTTCCTCTCTGAGCCCAGTTAACTCCCGAAACAGCCCTGCAGCGAATGCACGTTTACAGGCCAGATGTTCATGTGAAGACAGGCTACCCACTCACATCACGTGTGTGCGACACGGGTCATCACGGACGCTTCTGCTCGTGAGAGGTGCCCGCCAAACTCAGGATTAGCTGCCTGCCTGCCTCATGTTTGGACGGAGAGGCAGATTTACGGAGCTCTCTCCAGAAATCCTCCCACTGAGGCTTCTGCCATGTCCATTGCAAGGGCAGGCATGCGGCTGCTGTACCCGCCAAGATCAATGGGAATGGAGATGGACAGTCTGCAGTTCAGACTCTGGTTCTGTCCCTCTTGTCTGGGCCCTGGGGCAAGTGATTGCTCTCTGTTCACGGTCAGGCAAGAAAACAGGTTTTACTATCTTCGGACTTAAAGGGTGATCAGGAGAGGGAAACACGATTAACGTACGCAAAGCACTTGCCCGTAGCACATGTGCTCAAAAATTTCTTGTCCCTCTTGCCTACTTTATTTAGTCATAACAAAGACCGGTCTAACAAATTTTGTTTCCCAGCAAGCAAAATTTTAAAGCATTCTACCTCAAAGGGCCCAGGAGCATGTAGACAAGTAACACCTGATCAGAAAGAAAGGAAAAAAAAAAAAAAAAGCAACATTAGGCATGTAAACAGCTAATACTGCCCAGGTAGAAGAGGGTTTAGGAAGAAACTGCGACCTCACTCAGCAAGTACTTCTTCAGACAGTGACAAAGAATCAGAACTTAACTGAATGGGTAAATAGTTCTAAAGAAGGAAAAACACCAACCAAGTATTCTTTTTCTTTTTGCCACACTACTTGGCACTTCAAAATGACTGAACTGCAAACTGATGGCCCCTGAATGACCAAAAAAAAAAAACAAACCACAAAAAACTTCCAAATGTTGCTGGCAAAAATACAACCTTTGGGATTCTGAATTTCCCCTGGGTGGCAGAATGGGGCAAGAAGGTTGGACAAGGAAGCCCCTGTTCTGACCCCTCTGCTTTCCAGGTGAAAAGTATAATACAGTAGAAAGGACAATGGCCTTGTGATATCAAGAACAAGGTTCAAAACCTAGGTTTTTGACTTTAACAGCTGGGTGATTCTGGATTTGTTAACCCCTCCGGAGCCTGAGTGTTTTTTCACTTGGAAAGTGGGAATAATAATGCCTCATTTACATGCTGATGTGGGGAAGAGGTATATGCAGACAGCAGGTAATTTTATGCTAGGCAAAGAGTACGTGTACTGTTAAGAAACAAGTCAACATACTTTTGTAAGATTCCTTTGAAAATAGAAGAGTCTGTAAACTCCTGAGAAGCAGCAAGTCTTAGTTTAACAAATCAGCCTGATGAGATAAAGGCCTCTGGCAGCAGGCGGTTCCCAGGGGGGCTGGAGGCCAGGATCTTCTCCCCAACCCCATTTACAAAGGAGTTATTTGGGGATTGAGCTCTTCAACTGAGACTAACTACATTAGAAAACAAAGTTACGATAGAGGTTTTCCTTAACAGTTTAAGACCTTTAAGTATATATATATATATACACACACACATACATATATATATATACATATACGTATGTGTATATATATGACCAGTGAGAGAGTTTTTGAAGTATAAAACTTATAGCTATGTGGAAAGAAGAATGTTAAGGGGAAATTATGCTCTTGTTAGCATTAAAAAACACAAGGGAAAAACAAAGTAGTATTACAAGCAACATTACACAACTGTGTGGGACTAAACACACCTAGGGACTCGAGGTCTCTAAAGGTGATAAAATGAAGGACACATATATTTTTGAGCCCCTCCTCCCCCTTTTTTTGCCTTAACAACCGAATTTTGTGGATGAAATGGATTCAGGGTTTAATAAAAAGTATAATCAAACACAGACCTATCACTACATCAGTGATCATTAACCTTGGCTGCATTAGGGTGACAAATTTGTCATCATATGCCCGGGATGTTAAACTTATTTTTGAAGGCAGTCCCTGGGATGGTCACTCTACTGCACACCAGGATCACTTGGAGAGCTTTAAAAAAATAATGCCTGGGCCCCATGGTGAGTGTGGGAGGCTCTGAGAGTTTTAAAAGCTTCCTAGGTGAATCAAATGTACAGCCAAGGTTAAGAACCACCACCTGCCATTACAGGTGCAGAAGAGTGTGTGGGAATGGTAAGAATCTTCTGACCGTCCTCGTGCAATCTTTTATATACCCGTCTCAGCCAAGGGTGCCAGAGATGGGGCAAGGACACTGCCTTGGACGGGAGTGGGTGGCTAGGGCAAGCAGACTGGGTGCAACCCTTGCTGAGCCATGTGACCTTGGAAATGTCATCACTGATACTCGCTGTTAAGCCTGTAACGACAATAACCGCTTTACAGGTTCTTACACGTCAACGTTCCTGGCAGGATGCGGGCACAAAGAACATAAACCAGGACTGTTTCACCCCCACACCTGACACAGGCTGAGGTCCTGAAGGGGTGTCAGGGGAGCTGCAGAGCAGTCGTTAAATGGGTGGCCTCAGCGAAGTGGTAAATGCGGATCTGTCAGCGGCTGGCTGTGTTTGGCGATCCTGGTGCATCTTGACCCACGTCAGGTGGAAGGGGTGCTGGGTGCCTGCAGAGGCACATGCATATGTCACCTCACATTCCTCAAAGTATGCCTTCCATCATTTGCTTCTTCTAAGATAAAAGATCTGGAGAAGCCGTGTGTCTTTTCCAAGGTCACGGAGTTGGTCAGCCGGTGTCTAATCTAAATTCTTTGCTTTTCTGCTAGCGGGCTCTGTGGGGCTGGGAACTGAACTCACAGACAGCAGCTGCTGCCACTTGGGTAGTGTTCTTACTTCCTGCCTGGGGCCGCTGAGCTGCAGAGGAGTCAAAAGCATGGCAAGTTCCAGGGCTCTTCCTTCTTTCGAGCCTTGTCTTCTCCGGTGCCCCGGCCCCATCCGGCCTCACTTCGGGCCTTGGCACAGGCTTCCGCACTCAGAACCCCCTGAGGCTCCAAGACACTGCACAAAATGCCCTGCGGAAGCCAGGCACTTGGATTAAGTCCTGGGTCTTGTGCAGCCTTGGTTTCTCTGAGAATTTTCTCCTAGAAAATAAGAAGGAACCCCGAAAATGCTTCTCAAGCAGGGATGTGTGGCAAAATAATACAGGAGCTTAAAATAAAAAGGAAAAAAAAGAAAAAAAAGGTTTCCTAGGACTGAGGTGACCAAATGAATCAGCCGGCCTTTTCCCTGAGATGATCTGAGGCAGGCACTTTACAATTCTTGCCAAGTGATTCTGCTGCCTCACCACCCCACTCCATGATGAGAACATCTGATTAGAGTCTGGGTCCCTTCAGTCCCAGGATGTAATCTGGAAACTGCAATTGGCTGGGCTGCATATGTGAACAAAGAAAATGAAGTCTACCCCAGGCTGCTTGAGAACAACCGAGACTGGGAAGCCGCACTGTGAGGACCTTGTTTGTCACAGCCAACAGCAGAGGGCTTGCAAAGGAGACATGCCATACATATTGAAGGAACGAATAAACGAGGGAATGAATGAAAGAAAGGTCAGCCTTCATGGCAACGATCATAAAGATGTGCTCTGTTCTTCCTCTTGCCTGAAAACTGGCCCAGATCCCCTTACTTAAAGCAAATACCCTATGGGAGATGGAGGTGTTTTTTAAAATTGGTATTAATGAATTTTTAATAGTCCACACTAGTTTGACGTAAACATCAAGGGGGAAGCTCGATAAAATACTGCCCTCCTTTGTGTGCTGTTTTCAAAATGCATTTGTAATGAACGTTATCAGCAGAACAAAACTGGGTACACACAAAAGTGTTCTTTTTCAAGGCTATATTACATCCTGGATAAAAAAAAAAATCATTAAAAAAAATTCATCCCAGGTGAAAGGAACATGGATATCAGACAATTAAAACAGCCAAACGTTCTACCTGCCTTCTGAAGAGACTATATGGTATTGGTTTCTAGCCTCCATTTGCTGGGCTTCTAGAACCCTTGGCCAGAATCTCCTGTTGTACACACACATCACACAGGCTGGGCTGAACTTCGTCTATGTGACTCAGAGAAAACTCAAGAGCCACATTCCTATTCTCTCTCCCTTCCTCTAGGAAAGTGCTGCAAAGCTTCTGGGGACCCGTGTCTGGTCTTACTTAATCTTGGTGACTTCCAATCTAAAGTTGAGAGAGAGAATCTTTAAAGGTTCTAACACAACATTACAGGTTAGCCGGGTAGGCTTTCTGAAACAGGACAAAGAGCTATTTCACTTTTTCATTAATGTTAGGCTGATATATTGTTCGTCATCGCACTTTTAAAAGTCGGGGTTGTCGTAACGGGGTACGTTTACATAGAGGGACTGAAGTGTTCTCCTTCATTGTCTCCTTTGGCTTTCCCTTTCCGAGGAAGAAAAATTCATTCTTTTGCAACCGGCCTGAAACTGCCCAACAAGCCAAGGCAACAAGAGAAAAAGGGCAGCTGGGCTGGGGAGGTCCCACAGAGGCTCCCATCAGCATCTGAACGAATCAAACCTTCACCATCTCCTCTCCCCCGAACCCGCCCCCCCCCCCCGCCCCCTACTCCGGCAAACGATGCAAAGGTCCTCCACGGACAAGTCCGTCTCTGGACACACGCCGCGAAACTCCCAAGGAAAGACAATGCCAGTCCGGTTTTCAAGTTTATTGTTGGCACACTCACACCGATGGTACACGTTATCCGAGGCGAGTCCACGTCTAACAGCGTGGTGCTAGGAAGGGGGAGGGGAGAGGGCGCGGGAGCAGGGGCTTACGGCGTGGTCTCCCGGGGCCGGCCCGTGGCGGGGCCGCGGGGTCTCCGCTAACCACCGGGAGTCACACCACGTCAACGCTTACCTCCGAGGCCCGCAGGAGGCTTTAAAAATGGCCTCCTGACGACACTTCCTGCTCCCAGCCGACCGGTAGAAATCCTCGCAGGCGATGCATCATTTAAAACGCTGGGGGCGGGCGGAGGAGGCCGGCGCGGCGACTCCACACCCGCGGCACCGCAGCCCGCACGCCGCCGCCGCGGATCGCGACCGGCGCGGGGGGGGGGGGGGGGTTGGCGAGCCTGCGGGGTCGCGGCGGCACAAAGGGCCCGCACCTCGCCGCCGCCCCGGCCCCGGGGTCTGGGCGGCCCCGGGCCCCCAAGCCGCCCCCCCCTCCTCCGTCCCGCCCCCGTCCCGCCCCGGGGACTCCGCGCCGCGCCGCCGGCCGGCCGCTCGGCACGCGGGGCTGCGGCCCGCACGACCGCCGGCTGCCCGCCCCGTCCCGCCCCGGCGCGGCCTCGTCAGGCCCCCGCCCCGCGCAGCGCCCGCGGCCCTCTCCGCGCCCCGGCCCGCCTGCCCCGCGCGCGAACCCGGGGCCCTCGCCCTCCGGCTCGGTCACTCACCCCGCCGGCGGGTCCCGGCTCCCGGGAAGGGGTGTCTGCACCGCCGGCCGCAGGCCGCCGCCGCCGCCGCCGCGCCCGCTGTAGGTCCCTACTCGGGAGGGGGGGGCGGAGCCGGGCCGGCGCCGCGCGTGCGCATTGCGGCGCGGAGGCTCGGCTGCGGCGCGGCTGGTGTCCGAGGTCCCTAAGGCTGCGCGGGTCCGCGCCGGGTCTCCGTGCCGCGGGGCGCCCGAGACGGAGCCGTGCCCGGATGTTGGGCTCAGGGCTCGACCCAGCGCGTCCACACCCACTGCATGCAGCGGTCGTGCTCAGCCTGCATGCAGTGCCCGCAGGCTCAGGAGCCTCACTGCAGAAGGAGAACCGATCTACTTCCATCAGCGGCCCGGCGGACCGTTCGTGAGCGCCCGCTGGGTGCCGGCGCTGGGTCCAAGCCCAGGGCGCGGTAGCTCCCCGCCCTCGTGGAGCTTGAAGTCCAGCAGCGAGCGAGTGAAGGCGAGAGAGACAAGGAGCCCAGCTCTTCAGCCTCCAAATGCCTCCTCTTGTGAAAAAGCAGCCGTGAATGACCTGGCCTTGAGTTGGGTTCGAATCCCGACTCCTTTCCATCCTGCCTTTGGGACCTTGGGCGAAGAGATCCCCTGATCCCCTGACCTCTCTGAGGCTCGCAGTTTCCATTACTAAAGGTGGAAGAGGTCATACCTGAAGCCCAGAGTCTCCTCTATCACGTACATGGTTGTCGGGGCCAGACGAGGCAACGATTGCGGGAAAGCCTGGAGACGGTGTGAGCTCATTTAATGCGTGTTTTGTCCTGCTGCTTGGACTCGGATACCATTTGCTGGGAACCTCCTTCCACCCCCGACACACGCGCACTTTTGACCTTTCGGAAAGAAAGTGTGCCTAAAATAGATCCGTCTCTGAGGGAAGAAGGGGACCAGTCCCAATAAAAAGTGACTCAGACGTTGCTTCCTACAAAATAAAAGTGCTTCCTAGGAAGGGCAGACTGTGGCAGGGAGCAGCAATTTCTCCAGGAATAACCGTCAACAGTTTATTTCAAAGCTCCGGAAGGAGCAAGGCGGGATTCCAACACCTTCCTGTTGGAGGCCAGAGGTCAGGGTGCGTGGACGTTGGCCAGAAGCAGGGCGAAGATGCAGGGCCGGGGCGATTCTTCCACACGAAATGGAGTTCGGGAAGACCCGTGTCAGCCACAGGACCGGCAGCTAGGCAAAAATGCCCCCACCCCCCACCCCAACTGAAATAACAAGAGCTGAGCAGAGAGCATGCCGACCCAGAGAGGGATCACCGACGGCAGGTTCTTCCCCCGCTGCTCTTTGCTGCAATGCCGGACCTTCGTTCCTGATAAGGGAGCTTCCTGGTTCTCTATCTTCTGTGGCTCAGAAAAGCTAGCGGGCCTTTCCTCACAAAAACGCATTTATGTACAAAGAGTTCATATCCATAGGGCAGAGAGTTCCAGCTCCTTCCAGAGTGGGATGGCCTTGGGAAGGGCACCGAAAATCTAGCTTGGCCACTGCCTAGACATCGCTGGTGGCCAAAGGCGCTAAATGCAGGAAAAACCTGTTAATTCTAGGTGTTGGAGAAACAGAAGGCTAGGCATTAGAGGATTTTCCCTAAAATGTAGCCGAATTGTCACCTCCCCTTTTAACTTCCACTCCTGCATTGCAGTTCTAGCCTCTGGAGTCACCCGGAGTCGATGGACAGTACCACTGGCTTTCCCGGAAAGGTTTCTGGAGTTAGAGCTGGTTATAAATCCCAGCTCAGGCAAGAAGCAGCTGTGAGTCTGCTCCCTAACCTGTGTGAAACTCAGCTTCTCATGTAAAATTCAGGGAACAATAGGACCTAGCTCACAGGGCAGTTGTCAAACAAGAGAAAGCAGGTCAAGGCTTAGCATAGTCCCTGACAGATTTACATTTCTCAGAAGCCCACATTCAGTCACATAAAATGCTTTGTGGACTGTCTGGAAATGGGGGTATTTACAGCCTGGAAAAGGGCCCAGCTGGAATAGAGACCACTCCCATAGACCCCCTTAAAGTTGACATACTGTCCCCTCTTTAAAGCAGGGAGAGTTCATCTGGAAATGTTACTGCTGGCTGTTCAACCAGGGACGTTCTCCCCCTTCCTGTTTAGTTTGCCTAGTCCTTTTTCAGTGTTCCATAGATCACCTCTGTTACAGGCTGAATCACGTCTCCGCAAAAAGAGTTGTTAAAGCCCTAATCCCCAGTGAATGGAAATGCAAGTTCACCCCAGTGGATGTGACCTTATTTGGAAACAGGGTCTTTGCAGACATAGTTAAAATGAAGTCATTAGGTGGGCCCTTATCTAATATGATTGGTGTCCTTAAAAAAGAAGAAATTCCGAGAGGCGAATGCCCTGTGGAGACATAGAGAAGCATGGGGAGAAAGGGCCATGTGAAGACAAAGCCACATGGGAGTTCTGTTCCCACAAGGCAAGGAATACCTGGAGCTGTCAGAAACCGGAAAAGGCAAGAAAGGAGCTTTCCCTATAGCATTCCGAGGGAATAGGGCCCCGAGGACACCTTGATTTTACACTTCTAGCTCCCAGAACTGAGACAATGAATTTCTGTTGGTTACAGCAGCCCTAAGAAACGAATTCAAGCTCCCAGATATGATTACCTAACATACAGGAGGAGGCAAGACAGGTAAACAAAACCAATCATTGAGTGTAAGGGTTGGGGGCGGATGCTCATTCATTTACTTACCATTCAACCAACATTTACTTCGATCAGGCTCCTTCGGGGAGCATTCGTTTTGTCAGGGTGGGGGGTGGTGGTAGACCCTGCGAGGGGCAGAGTTGTGCATGTTTGAAGGAGAGAAGGAAGAACAGTGCCGATCTAGATCGTCCTGGGCACTTACAAACTGTGATCTTAGGAAGTCATTTACCAGGATTCTGCCATTGAGGACCCTGTGGCTCAGAGGAAGGTACTTGACCTGTGTGCCTCAGAAAAAGGCCAGGTCTCTAACAACCAGTTTTGGAACTCAGGTCTAGTTGCGGGGGGGAAGGGGGGGGGCGGCAGGCAAAGACATGAAAATCTCTCAGGCATTTCATGACTCTGCATAAACAGGAGCCCGGAGGAAGTGGCTTTTCTGTTGTTTAACATATTTCAGAACGATCTAGTGACTTCTTTGAGCCTTTGTATGCTCTTTTGTGAAAGCGGGAGAAAGACCTCTGCTGAGTCTCCAAGGTCTTACAGGACTGCTAAGATACTCAAATTCGGTGCTCCTCCCATACCTGGGGCACAGGGAGTGGAGACTGCAGAGTCCGAATCCCAATCTCATTATTTTTCTGCAAGGGCTGTGTGACCTTGGGCGAGTTACTAGCGTCTCTGAGACGCGTTGTATCAACTCAAAAGGGGGCGGGGGAGCACCCGACGCCAGGTTCAGGTTCCAGCCACCTAGTGCCCCCTGGCGGCGCTGCGTGCTTTTCAGGCGCCACGGGCCGCACTCTCCCGCCACGGGAGCCCCCCCTCGCAGGAGCGCGCGGTCGGGGAGCCGGGAGCCGCGAGCCGCGAGCCGCGCACCGGGCATGCGCGGCCGGTAGAGCCCCTCGAGGCAGCCTCGACGCCGCCCCGGCCCAGCCAGCGAGGGCCGGAGCTGTAGTACCGCCGGGGGCCGGTGGCGTCGCTGCGCGGCCGGCCCTGGGGGTCCGGCGCCTGTAGAACTCTACCCGGCGCAGGCGGCTCTGTGCTCACCCGGCGGTTGGCCTGGTAACCTGGGCGTCCCAGCCCGGGGGTGGGGGTGGGGGGGCGATCCCGCTCCTTTGGGGGAGGGGCGGGGCCTGGACTCGCCGAGCTGGCGAGATAACGGGGGACTCCGAGCCTAGTGGCGTGCGCTCTCGCGACCGGCGTTTGCAAAGTTGCCATTTACCCAAAGGCCAGATGCCTGCCTGGGGATCCCGAGGGTGGGGCCGAAGGAGTCCCTGATGATTGACAGCCTCCCACTCTTCGCATTTTCTTAGACTTGCAAGTAAATGGGAGCCGCCGCCTCTGGGCTGTGAGTCCCACCAGGGCATGTGTTCGTGACATGGCTCTTTTGTTCATCACTGACGCACCAGTCTGGGACAGGCCCGGCTTGCAGGACTGCTCAGCGTCCCTTGCCTAGACCAGTGGTAGCCGAAGCCTGATGGGGACAGCACGTCCCCAAAAAAGTTCCCCAGGGAGGTACAAAAGGGAGGACAAAAAGGGAGAGGAGCGCTAGCAACGTTCATAGCAATTGGACACAGCTTCGGCATCCCAGCTGGGGATCCTTGGAACAAGGTAGGGGAATGTGGGTGGGGTGTACCCTAATTCAAGTCGCTCGTGGCTCGGGCTGTGTTCTGGCCGCTTGCATTGGACGCCTGGGTGTTCCGGAAGGATGGGGCGGGGCGCCGGGGAAGACCTGGTCCTTCACCGCAGATAGTTCTAGGCTGCTGGGATAGCCTTCTGTCTCACCTCCCTGCTTGCACTCTCATCCAGGCTGAGGCAGCCAGAGTGCTCCTTCCACAAAGCAAGTGGGACGGAGCCACTCCCCAGCAGAAGGGTCCTCGCAGGACCCTCCAGTGCTGTCTGACTTGACCTCCCGCAGCGTCTCTTCCTCGACCATCCTCACTCCTGTGTTCTGCCACACTGGCGACCTCTGCAGCGCTGAGGCACCGGGTTTCTCTTGTCCCAGGACCCTTGCACATGTTCCCTCTGTCGGGGACATCGCTCATCTTTCTCCTCTCAATTCAAAAACCACCTTCTTAGGGGCCTTTCTAACCCTTTAATCTCCCATGGTCATCACCTCCCCTCGCTCTAGCGCATTCCTGTGTTTTGTTCTTTGTAACAAACTGAAATCATACTTGGGTCTTCTCATTCTCCCACAGGACAAAAGAAGTTATTGGCTTGTCTTGTTCGCATTTATATTCCCAGGGCTGGAGGAGAGGGCCTGGCCCTCAATAGACACCCATGCCCGTTGAGTTTCTATCTTGGTTTAAGTCACCACAGCAGGAAAGCAGACTTGGAATCCCCAGCTGCGCATATTGGCACTTAACTCTTTGTGTACGCTTTCATGTCTAAATGTTCTCATCTGGGAAATGATGAGGATAGTAATAGTATCTGAAAATGAGATGAACAGACTTTGTGGAAGAGGCAGGGAGATTCTCAGATGGAGAGCTCTGGGTGATTTAGCTACTGCATCAGTCGGGATGGGCTAGGTTACGCCGAAGCAATATACAACCCCCAAATCTCGTTGGCTTAAAAAGCCGTTGGTTTATTTTTCACTTTACACTTTATGTCCACCATGGATTGCCAAGAACTTGGCTCCTTGACGTCTTTAGTTCAGAAGCCCAGGCTGACAACAGCAGCCACCAACCGATGCTTTGCCAATTGCCCAGGCAAAAAGGAGAGTTCGGCTTAATAGAGTACTCTTAAATGTCCAGCGAGAAGCTCTCAGAAGGAAAGACTCAAGTTTCATGTCTTGCTTGTAGCTAGGTGTGATTATATCACTGGGCTCTAGTCAATGGGAAAAGTAAATAGAGCTAGAATATGCGTAACATCCAGAAGTGTTCTTTTTTTTTTTTTAAATATTTATTTATTTATCTTTGAGCGAGACAGAGTGTGAGCAGGGGAGCGGCAGAGAGAGAGAGAGAGAGAGAGAGAGAGAGAGAGAGAGAATTCCAAGCAGGCTCCATCCTGCCAGCACAGAGCCTGATGCGGGGCTCAAACTCACAAACCGTGCGATTGATCATGACCTGAACCGAAATCAAGAGTCGGATGCTTAACTGACTGAGCCACCCAGGCGCCCCCAGAAAGGTTCTTAAAGAAAGGGCATGCAATTCTTTGTCCCTTCTTCATTCTGCTGGTCTGAATAAAAGGATGAAGAAACAATGCTGGAGCTGGCACAGCCCCTGTGAATCATGTAGCGAATATAACTTACTGAGGAGTAAGTAACGAGGTAGAAGAATGAAGGTGGGTCCCCGAGTATCACAGAACCACCATACCTGCCATCTATCTGTTGCTTCGCCCCCGGCTGAATTTCAAAAGGGAAGTAAACTGCTGTTTTGGATTAACTGCCACAGAAAAAGCTTCTGTGAACCAATCCATGGTTTGGGACAGGAAAGGATGGGAATGGGCCAAGCATGAGCCGACATGGTATGGCAACGGAACAGTAGGTGTTGGATGCTCTGCCAGTTTAAATCAGCAGAAGCAACAACGCCGCGGGAGAAGCCTGCGGAGGAAATAGAAGTAACGTTTCTCTTTCCAACCCAATCGCTTCAAAAATCTTCAGATATGAAGTGAAGGCCAGTGCATCTCCTACTATCAGTGGGAGGCTTCCACTATTTTTATTGTAATCTCAGGGTCAAGGGTGATGTATCTTCTTTTCTTTCTTTACAGCTTTGAGAGCTCTGTGTGCAGATCGTGGTTCCTGAAGGTCAGAGGAACTCCTTCCGAATCAGCTGGTATGTCATTCACTCCCCTGAACATTTCTCCCCAGCAGGATGGCGGTCAGTCTCAAGATTGCTCAAGTAATTAAAAATGACACAAAGGAAAAATTGTGTCCAATATTATAATATTATCCAATTTGGCTTTATATTTATTGGAAATAAAGACGACGTACACTGGGAATGTGTTATTTGCAGGGAAGTGCTTGCAAGTACCTGTCTAGAAAATCTTTTTTTTTTTTGTCATTTATAAATAAAAATGTGAAAATTATAGACAGCCAGTCATGAAAACTGTTATTGATGGTGCTGCAGAAGGCACTTTGCATTGTGATCTTTGTTTTGAACAGATTTGATTCTCAAACCAAAACACAATACCTGGTTTTTAGAATATACTGAATTAACTCCTATAGGATGGAATTCTAGAATTAGAATTGCGGAGCAGAAAGATATATTAACAGAGTTTGCCAAGTTAATTTCGTAAGTGCTGAAGTAATTCCAGTGCCAGTTGTTATTAACAATTTATAGGACCTCCAGCTTGGCTTTCTGTCTTCTTGCCCCCCTACTAGGACTGAGTGTAACATTCTTCTCAACTCTTTGCCACCTGTTGGGTGAAAAACATGTTAACTCATTGTTACTTTAATTGCTACTTCCCTAATAATTGTGAAGTTGAGCTCTTTTTTTCATTTGTCCATGAACATCAGGATTTCCCCTTCTATAAAATGGCTATTTTTATTCTTTGACTATTTTTCAATTGGACTATTTGTTCTTATATTATCAATTTATGGGAGTTCATTGAAGTATCATGTCTAGGAATCTTTTATCCGACATATGTGCTTCAAAGATTTTTCGTAATCTGTGCTTTCTGATGTTGCTTATTGTCTTTTCTTGTCATGGTTTGAATATTTACATAGTCAAATGTTTCATTTCCCTTTGTTGTTGTTGTTGTTGTTTTTGATTGTCCCGGCTTGCTTAAGACATCCCCCAAACACACACACCACTGTCACAAATGCCAAGAACATACACATATTGTCATAGATTTTCTTCTAAGTAGTTATTCAATGCTTTTTAAAGATTTAATTTTCATGGAATTATTTCTTTATGTACATATGTATTATTTTTTGTGTATCTACCTTTTCCTCCCTGTTTGACAGGCAGCTTTGGATGGAACAATCTGTGTTTAAATAAACCTCCCTTTCTCCACTGATTTGTCATGGCACCTTTGCCGCACCTTAAGTTTCCTATTTGTGAATTTCTAGTATGTTTCAGTTACAGTGGCTTTATGTTAAAAAAAAAAAACAAATCTGACAAGGCAACATTGCCTCCTTACCCCTTCCCCATTAGGTATTATTTTTCAATAGAAGGTTCTTAGGTATTTTTTGACATTTATCCTCTACATGAAATGCAAGGGATTTTTGATGGTTGTCGTTTGTTGTTGTTCTGTTTTTTGTCTTTTGTTTTCTTTTTTTTGTACCTTTTATGCTGGTCCTAAGGGGTACAGAATTGGACCGATTTGATCAAGCATCCTGTTCAATGACGGGAGCATCAAACCCCGCATGTTCATGGTGGCTGGCCTTTCCCAGCACTCCCAGAAAGTGACCGTTGGGACGTGTTTGTTGCAGGGTTCCAGGCAAAGGGCACTGCTGGAGCAGGGGGAGGGTGCAGGGTGCCATGCAGCTGAGGTCAAAGGGTACATTTTACTCTGGAGGGTGCCTCCTAATTCACACAAAAGCCCCATCTTAGCAGCGGCAGCCCCGGGCCAGAACTGCCTGAGAACGGTCGGTCCACCCTACTCGAAGCTGCATCAGCCGGAGTCTGCCTGCTGCTCTTTTAGCCCTCAGGGAATGGCTTGGCTTCAGCTTCCAGCAGCCTGTGGGCTCACTCCCTGGATTGAATCCCAGCTCCGACTTCCTGAGCTCCTGGTGAACTGGATCTCCTCACTTTCACCGTAGGTGACCACTGCTCCATTCTATGCGGCATCTCAGCCTAGGACACACTGTCACTTGCTTGAGTTGTTCCAGTGGCCTCCTAACTGCTTTCCTTGCTTCTGCCTTCACGCGTCTGCGGTTGGTTCTCAGCTCAGCAGCCAGAGCAAGCCATTCGTTCGTTCATTCATTCATTCATGCCTGAGAGAGGGAGACAAAGAGAGTCCCAAGCAGGCTCCAGCCTCAGCACAGAGCCTGACATGGGGCTCGACCTCACGAACCACAAGACCGTGACGTGAACCAAAACCAAGAGTCGGACGCTTAACTGACTGAGCCACCCAGGTGTCCCAATCACACATCTTTCTAATTTACTAACTGCCACCCTTGAAAACTGGGAAAAACCCTGAAAGTTTACTGTTTCTTAAAGTTGATTTATTTATTTTAAGGGGGTGGGGGAAAAGTAGAAGGAGGGCAAGAGAGGATGTTAAGCAAGCTCCATGCTGAGCATGGGCTCAATCTCACGAACCACGAGATCATGACCTGAGCCAAAATCACGAGTAGAATTCTCAACTGATGGAGCCACCCAGGTGCCTCTAGAGCGATCCTTTTAAACTGAAGCGTTGGCTTGTATCTGAATCTCACCGCAGCCCTTGCACCGGATCCAGAGTCAAAGTCCATCTCCTCAAGGGCAACAAGGTTCCTTCTGATCAGCTCCTGTCACCTCTCTGACCTCACTCCTTTTGCTCTGCCTCTCAACTAGTTAGTTGTTCATTCATTCATCAAATATCTGTCGAGTGCCTACTTATATCTATATGTGCCAGGCACTGTTACAGACATTTGGGACACTTCAGTGGACAAACACGCGTGTGAGAGAGAGGAAGGACTAGTCTCTTGGCTGTTCCGTGAACTTGCTACCACGTGGTGGCCTCAGGCCTGAACACTGGCTGTCCCTCTGCCTGGACTGCCCTTGCCCAGAAATCCACATGTCTTATGTTTTCACCTGCTTCCATGTCACCTGCTAGCAAGGCCTTCCCTGACTGCCCTGTCTACAATCTCTAACTGTCCGGCACTTAATATCTCCCCCCAGCTATTCACTTCTCCATGACTCTTAATTTCCTCTAATAGACTTTATATTTTATAATATCTAGACATTTAATTTATGTCTGTTGCATTTCCCCCACCATTACCCAAATAGGGTGAGCTGGATGGTTTATTCCCTGTCATGCGAGTGCCTTGAACAGTGCCTGGCACAGAATGGGACTCTGGAAATATTTTCTGGATAAAGGAAAGGATGCACGAAAAGGAAGAACCTTGAGAAGGTTATTGACCTTTTTGTGCTTCCTTTCCATTTTCTAAAAATTAAGGAGTGTAATGGTCACTAACTGACATGGGCTTGTTAAAAAGGTTTAATGAGGGGTGCCTGGGTGACTCAGTTGGTTAAGCGTCCGACTTCAGCTCAGGTCATGATCTTGTGATCTGTGAGTTCGAGCCCCGCATCGGGCTCTGTGCCGACAGCTCGGAGCCTGGAGCCTGCTTTGGATTCTGTGTCTCCCTCTCTCTGCCCCTCCCCCACTCATGCTCTGTCTCTGTCACTCTCAAAAATGAATAAATGTTAAAAAAAAAAAGTTAAAAAAAAAGGTTTAATGAAATAGTACCTCTAGGGGTCCCAGGCTGCCTCAGTCGGTGGGGCATGCGATTCTTGGATCTTGGGGCTGTGAGTTTGAGCCCCACATTGGGTGTAGAGATTACTTAAAAATAAAATCTTTTTAAAAACATTTTTTTAATGTTTATTTATTTTTGAGAGAGAGAGAGAGAGAGAGAGAGAAAGAGAGAGAGAGACAGAGCATGGGTGGGGGAGGGGCAGAGAGAGAGGGAGACACAGAATCCAAAGCAGGCTCCAGGCTCTAGGCTGCCGGCACAGAGCCCGATGCGGGGCTCGAACCTACAGATCGCGACATCATGACCTGAGCCAAAGTCAGACACCCAACCGACTGAGCCACCACCCAGGCGCCCCAAAAATAAAATCTTTAAAAAAACATCCAGTACATCTAAAAGTGCTTAAAACAGTACTTGGCACATATTAGAGTTCTCGAAATGTAGTTTATTACTGTTGTTTTTGCTTCCCAGTCCCTTATATCCACATCGTGTATGTACTGTGTGCACAGACAGTTCAGGATTCATACTTTTTATCTCTTAGAGTACCTGTGAACACTGCATGGTATTGTTTTATGTGCTTTCAGAATTTACTGCAACAGCACTGTCAACAATAGCCAATTATGGAAAGAGCCCCCATGTCCACTGACTGACAAATGGATAAAGAAGATGTGGTATGTATATACAATGGAATATTACTTGGCAATCAAAAAGAATGAAATCTTGCTATTTGCAACAACATGGACGGAACTAGAATGTATTATGCTAAGGGAAATAAGTCAGAGAAAGATAACTATCCTATGATTTCACATGTAGGTGGAGTTTTACGAAACAAAACAGATGAAACATAGGGAAAGGGAAGCAAAAATAAGATAAAAACAGAGAGGGAGGCAAACCTCCCTCTTTTAAGAGACTCTTAAATACAGAGAACAAACTGAGGGCTGCTGGAAGGGAGGTGGGTGGGAGAGTGGGCTGGATGGGTGATGGGCATTAAGGAGGGCGCTTGTAGGGATGAGCACCGGGTGTTACGTGTGAGTGATGAATCACGAAATTCTCCTGAAACCATTCTTTCACCATATGTTAACTAACTTGGATTTACATAAAAAATAAATAAATAAGATCAAGTCCTCCCCACCGCCCCCCCCCCCCAACATTGACTGCAACAGTATTAGGCATTGGTTTTTGAGACTCATTTATGTTGCAATATATAATCTAGTTCTTTCCTCTTAATGGCTATGTAGGTTTCTGCCAAGGGAACTTAGCGTCTTACCAATATAGACAGTATTAAAGGGTCTTTTGTGTAGGTCTTCTTGTGCACATCTCATCCCAAATGTGCAAGAGTTTCTCAAGGAGGCATCCAAAAAGTGGAAATGCTGGTTTTGCCTGCTGTGCTCCATTTGCCCTCTCCCATCCATTCTCCATCCTTCCTTGGCTGCTCTGTCCGGGGATGCTGTTCCCTGGAGACGGCCCCATCCACCGCCTTCCCATTGGGTCTGGCCAGTGGAGGCTCTGGCAGGAGATTAGAGGGCAGAAAGGAAGGGTCCGGGTACTTTCTCATGACCTCTTTCTTTGTCCCCGTGCTTCATGTCTGGCCGTAGGTCTGTCCTTCCCTCTGGGCATCTCCCCCTCCCCTGTTCCGGCTGTGCCGGAGCCCCAGCACCTCTGTTGTCTCTCCTGGTCCAAAGAGGCCTAAACAAGGTTGACGGGTTCCCACCGTTGCAGGTTTCTGGGTACCTCACCATCCATTGTTTCCTTCACCTTGCCTGTTCCTGCCTAAGGAGTCACCTCAGAAAGCGTCCTTCATTCGAACATTTGGGATAAATTACTTTGTACGGGCACCACATGGACACATTGGCTTCATGGGACGTGCCTTAAAATCTAAGTTTTACTTTAACACACACACCCTCCCTCTCTAGTTTTGTCAAGTCAAATAGCACTGAAAAGTTTATGATGGAGAGCAGGAATCACTTTCCTTCTTTCTCATCTCCTTCCTCTCTTTTGGCTCTCCAGAGGCCACCATATTCGACTGTTTTTATCTCTCTGATGACTGATGATGCAGAGCATCTTTTCATATGTTTATTGGCCGCTTACGTATCTTTTTTAAAATTTAATTAACATATTTATCAATGTGTTAACTTTTGGATTAACGGAATGACATTTTGACTCCAAACTCATCTGGCCGGAAAGACACAGAAAGTTGTCTTTGCACTGCTGAGTCTGAAACAGTGTCTTATGCCATCGTTTCAGGGACGAAGATCGGTTAGCTCCAACACCGGCCGGTGCCTGTAGCCCGGACAGGGGAGAGCCTGCTGACCTCCGAATCGCACTTGCACAGGCCCCACGCGAGTTTGCCGACTTCTGGCCAAGGCACGGACTTGAGCCGCAATCCTGATAACTCTTTAGGGGGGGCAGATCACCAAGTTAAGCGGCCTCCATTTTCCAGACACCAGCTCAGCCCCCAGCTCTAAGGAAAAGGAAGCACAGGGATCCCTTTCCCCTGCAGGCAAGGAGAGGGAGGCCCAGAGTTCTGGGTTCCGCATGAAGTCCGGGTATCTGCTGGCCCACTGTTGTGGCCGTGTGCACCTGGGAGAGAAAGTGATACACAGCTGGAGCCCTTAGAAGGTTTCATTTGGTGCCTTTACCAGGACCTTGAGATAAAACTGAACACTTGATACTCCACTGCAAAGATGGTTTCAACTTTCAAAAAGAATCAACATCCCTCTGAAGAAGCAGAAGAGTGAACGGTTTTTTCAAGTTTCCTGATTCAAAGCCATTTGCCCTTTAAGAAGTTCAGGGACTCACAAACACTGGCCAAAGGGCACAGTCATATATGGCAACCTGATTGTCGTATTTCTTGTAAAGTTCACTATCTGGAAATGGTCACCTAAAACTTGCCGGGGTGAGAAATTAAACAAAAATCACAATTGCAAAGCGCCTGAATTTTACATCATTCATCTTCCCTTTCCCTTTGTTGTAAATAAAACTTTGAAGTTTATTCATTTTGTTAGATTTGTTCCCTTCTTTTTCTTTCACATCATGGAAACTCCCAACCAAGAGATGAAATAAGGAAAATCAACCTTAATGCTGAACCTATCGATTCTACCTTCCTTTTAATTTTCTCCTTAAAATGCTTCAGGTGAACAATTTTTCACTTCTCAGAAAAGAGAAAACTGATATCCTGGGCAAACCTTAACGCAAATGAGCGTTAAAAGTGCCATAGGGGGCGCCTGGGTGGCTCCGTCGGTGAAGCGTCCGACTTCGGCTCAGGCCGCGATCTCACGGGTCGTGAGTTCGAGCCCTGCATTGGGCTCTGTACTGATGGCTCAGGGCCTGGAGCCTGCTTTGGATTCTGTGTCTCCCTGTCTCTCTGCCCCTCCCCTGCTCACACTCTCTCTCCTCTCTCTCTCTCAAAAATAAATAAACATTAAAAATTAAAAAAAAATACCACCGAATCCACTTTTTTTTACACTTATATATATTATTTTGTGAAACGTTTCTTCAAGTCTTTTGTAATTGATCTGTGGTTCTTTATGTTTTCTAGACCTGAACTATATTATCAAATGTATATACAATGTTTTCTGTCAACCTGGGGTTTGCCTCTTACCTTCTTAATTGTCTCTTTTGAAGAACAGAAAGTTTAAATTTTGATGCAATCCAATTTCTTAAGTTTTTCCTTGATGATTGTTTGCTTTTGGTGGCACCACAAATTGTCCACCCAAGGTGGAAAGTGTACTCTTGTTTACTTGTAGCAGTTTTATAGTGTTAGAATTTGCATTTATATCTAAGACCTATTTCTGAATTTTTGTTTTGTTTTATTTGGTGTGAAATTGAGTTCATTTTTTTTTTTTTTTGTCCACCTGGATATCTAGTTT
The DNA here is from genome assembly GCF_027475565.1 of Acinonyx jubatus. Classification (NCBI taxonomy): domain Eukaryota; kingdom Metazoa; phylum Chordata; class Mammalia; order Carnivora; family Felidae; genus Acinonyx; species Acinonyx jubatus. The sequence continues at coordinate 194,451,049 of NC_069382.1, read as the reverse complement.
TTCCAGCACCATTTATGGAAAACACTATCCTTTCTCCACAGAATAACTTCGATGTTTTTGCCAAAAATCAATTCACGATACCTGTGTAAAACTATGGATTCTGGACTCAGTTCATTGATGTATTCTTTGGTCTTCATGTTAATACAAACTTTGGTCTTCACTTTTCAAGATTATTCTGGCCAGACTTACCTCCTTTGCAATTCCATGTAAATTTTATAATCACCTCTTCAATTTCTACACAATTCTGCTAGGATTTTTATTTTTTTTTATTTTTAAATTTTTTAAAATGTTTTTATTTATTTTTGAGACAGAGAGAGACAGAGCGTGAGCAGGGGAGGGGCAGCGAGAGGGAGACACAGACTCGGAAGCAGGCTCCAGGCTCTGAGCTGTCAGCACAGAGCCCGACGTGGGCTCGAACTCACAGACTGTGAGATCATGACCTGAGCTGAAGTCGGACGGCCAACTGACTGAGCCACCCAGGCACCCCGGATTTTTAGATAAATATGGAGAGAAGTGACATGTTACCCATATAGAGTCTTTCATTCAGATCATGAATTTGGAACCTCTCTCCATTTATTAAGACCTCCTTGGGGCACCTGGGTGGCTCAGTCGGTTGAGCGTCCGACTTCGCTCAGGTCACGATCTCACGGTCCGTGAGTTCGAGCCCCGCATCAGGCTCTGTGCTGACAGCTCAGAGCCTGGAGCCTGCTTCAGATTCTGTGTCTCCCTCTCTCTCTGGCCCTCCCCCCGTTCATGCTCTGTCTCTCTCTGTCTCAAAAATAAATAAATGTTAAAAAAAAAAATTAAAAAAAAAAAGACCTCCTTAACTTTTCTCAGCAATGATTTTAGCTTTTGGTTGAAAGATACTGTACATTTTTCATCTAGTGTATTCCTAACTATATTCATGATATTCAAAATGGAATTAAAAATTATTTTCCAATTGGTGGTTTCTAAGAGACAGAAATATTATTTTTTGTATATTAGCTTTCTATCCTTTGACTTTACTAAACTTAATGCTCATAGTTTATTTCATAGGTTTCTTAGGATTTTTTTTTACATACACAATCATGTCATCTTTGAATAAAGACAGTTTTACTCCCTCTTTTCTTATATGCATGCCTTCTGTTTGTTATTTTTCTTGCCTTATTGCGCTAGCTAGAATCTCTAGCATAATGATGAGTTGAAGTGGTGAGAGCAAACATCTTTGCCTATTCCTGATTTTAGGGTGAACATTTTTGAGATAAAACGGGGATCAGATTATCAAAGCAGACTCACACAATTCAGAGATGTTAGAGCAGTCCAGTGACACGGATGAGGCAGGAACAGGTTCAGAACCGCTGACACAGCAGAGCTCTTCAAGTCCTTTCTTGTGACATCTGATATGCCCTTGTGCCTTTTTAAATGCTGAATGCAGGTCACATAATTTACACACAAGTGAACCATTTAAGTCTTGAAACCATCTCTGTTTTATACTCCAACAGTACCTAACATTTTCCAGGGCACAATGCTGCATAAATGCATAGGCTCCAGGTTTGTTTATTATAAGCAAGCCTGTCCACAGGTAGGGATTCTCCTTCCAGCAAATACCATTAGCTTCTTTGCCCAGAGGTTTATCATTTCATGTTTATAAGGAAATTGAATCAGATCACCTGTCTTCTATCTTTTCCACGGGCTTCTCCCAGATACCAAGGATGCAAGAATGAATTAAAGATGCTCTTTCATCTTTTCCTTTTCAACATTCAATTTTTCACCATTAGGTGTCATGTTAGCTGAAGGTTTTTGTAGATTCCCTTAAATCAGACTGAGTAAATTTTCTTCTATGCCTAGTTTGCTACAAGTTTTATTATAAGTTAATAAAAAACTTTTAAGTTTATTTATTTATTTATTTTGAGAGAGAGAGAGAACACAAGTGGGGTAGGGACAGAGAGAGAGGGAGAAAGAGAATCCCAAGCAGACTCTGCTGACATTAAGCTTGATCTCATGAACAGTGAGATCATGACCTGAGCTGAAATCAAGAGTTGGACACTTAACCAACTGAGCCACCCAGGCGCCCCAGTAGTAAATTATTTTCTAATGCTTTGTCTACATTTACTGGGATGATCAAATCATTTTCCTCACTTTGTTTGTTAATGTGGAAAATTACACTGATTTTCAAATGTTAAACCAACATGGCGTTCCTAGGATAAGTCCTACTTTATTATATGTATTGCCAGATATACACACACAGACGCACACATTTTGTCAATTGCTTTTTTACATTTAAGAACAATTTGTGGTAAAAGTTGGGCCCCTGGGTGGCTCAATCAGTTAAGGGTCTGACTCTTGGTTTCGGCTCAGGTCGTGATCTCACAGTTTTGTAAGTTTGAACCCCACATCGGGCTCTGCACTGGCAGCATGGAGCCTGCTTGGGATTCTCTCTCCCCCATCCCCGTTCTCTCTGTCCCTCCTCTGCTTGTGCTGGCTCTGTCTCTCTCAAAGTAAATAAATACAATTTAAAAAATTGTGGTAAAAGCATATCACGTAAAACTTAGTCTTAACCAGTTTCAAGTATACAGAGCACTAGTGTTAACTATTTCTACATCTTTGTGCAACAGATCTCTAGAACTTTTTCATTTTGCAAGACTGAAACTCTATACTCATTAAACATCAACTCTCCATTTCCTCCTCCCCCTCAGCCCTTGGTAACCACATTCTACTTTCTGTTTCTATGAGTTTGACTACTTCAGGTACCTCATACAAGTGGAATCTTGTGCGGTATTTGTGTTTTTTATGCCTGGTTTGTTTAACTTAATGTCCTTGAGGTTCATCCATGTTGTACAATATGACATGATTTTCTTCCTTTTGAAAGCTCAGTAATATTCCATTGTATGGATATACCACATTGTCTTTATTCATTCATCTGTTGATGGACATTTAGGTTGCTTCCACCTCTTAACTATTTTGAATAACACTGCAGTGAGTGTGTGTGCATATGTCTCTGAGATACTGTTTTTCAGTTCTTCTGGATATACACCAAGACATGGGATTGCTGATCATACGGTAATTATGTTTTTAATATTCTGGGGGAAACTCTACACTGTTTTTCACAACAGCGGAACCATTTTATGTTCCCACAAACAGAAGGGCACAGGGTTCCAATTTCTCCATAACCTCTCTAGCACTTGTCATTTTCTGTTGTTTGTTTATTTATTTATTTATTTTTTTAATAAGCATACTGACAAGTGTGAGGTTTTAATTTGAATCCCTGTAATGATTAGTGATATTGAGCATCTTTCCATGTATATCTATTTGGAGAATGGAGAATGTATATCTTTGGAGAAACATCGGTTCAAGCCCTTTACCCACTTAAAAAATTCTTTTTTAATGCTTATTTTTGAAAGAGAGAGAGAGAAGAGAGAGAGAGAGAGACAGGGTGTGAGCAGGGGAGGTGCAGAGAGAGAGAGAGAGAGACACAGATCTGAAGCAGGCTCCAGGCTCCGAGCTGTCAGCAGAGCTTGATGTGGGGCTTGAACCCATGAACCATAAGATCATGTCCCAAGCTGAGCTCAGACACTTAACTGACTGAGCCACCCGGGAGCCCCTACTCATTTTTTAATCAGGTTATTTGTTTGTTTGTTGTTGTTGTTGTTTTGAGTTGTAGGAGTCCTTTGTATAATCTGGATACTTATGCCTTCTCAGATATATGTTGTTTGCAAATATGTTTCCCCTTCCATTGGTTGCCTATTTGCTCTCTTGATTCTTCCTTGGCTGCACAGAAGTTTTTGAGTTTGATGTAGTCGCATTTGTTAATTTTTGTTTTTGTTGCCTGTGCTTTTGGTGTCAACTCCAAGAAACCATTGTCAAGTGCAATGTCCTGAAGGCTTTCTCCTACATTTTCTTACGGGAGGTGTATCATTTTAGATCTTTTGTTTAGGTCTGTAATCCATTTTGAGTTCATTTTTGTATGTGGTCTAAGGTAGGACCCAACTGCATCCTTTTGCACACGGATATCTGGTTTTCCAAACACCGTTTGTTGAACAAAGCGTCCTTTGCCCAATGTGTAGTTTGGGCACTCTTGTTGAAGATCATTTGGCCATATATTCAAGGCTTTATTTTGGGCTCTCTATCTGTTCTGCTGGTGTATAGATATGTCTTTGTGGCAGTGCTTACACCATCTTAATTACTGTTGCTCTGTAGCATGTTTTGAAAGCATAAAGTGTGAAGCTTCCAACTTTTTCCTTTTCAAGATTTCTTTGACTGTTCTGGATCCCTTGAGATTCCATATGAATTTTAGGATGGGTTTTCTTTTATTTCCACAAAAAATGGCATTGGATAGGGATTACATTGAATCTGTAGATGGCTTTGGGTGGTATGGACATTTGAACAATATCAAGTCTTCGAATCCACGAACACAGGGTATCTTTCCATTTATTTGTATCTCCTTTGATTTCTTTTTGCAATATCTTGTTTTTTTTAAATATTTATTTTGAGAGAGAGAGAGAGAGAGGGAGAAAGAGAGAGAGAGAGAGAGAGAATGTGTGTGTGTGCATGAACTGGGGAGGGGCAGAGAGAGAGTGAGAGAGAGAGAATTCCAAGCAGGCTCCGCACTGTTAGCACAGAGCCCAGTGAGGGGCTCGGACTCACAAACTGTGAGATCGTGACCTGAGCTGAAATAAAGAATCAGACCCTCAAACAACTGAGCCACCCAGGTGCCCCAATATTTTGTCATTTTTGATGTACAAGCCTGTCACCTCCCTGGTTAGTTTTTTTTGTAAGTATTTTATTCTTTTTGCTACTATCATGAATGGGATTGTTTTTAAATTTCCTTTTCAAATGTTTCATTATTAGTATATAGAAATATATATAACTGAGCTTTGAATGTTGATTTTGTACCTTTCAGCTTTTGCTAAATGAGTTTTAATAGGTTTTTTCCTTGCGTGTGAAATCTTTAGGATTTTTCTTTTTTTTCATATTAGATCATGTCATCAGAGAGCAGAGATAATATACTTCTTCCTTTCTAGTTTGGGTGATGCTCTGTCTAGGACTTCCAGTACTCTGTCGAACAGTAGTGGCCAGAGTTGGCATCCTTGCCTTGTTTCTCCTCTTAGAGGAAAAGCTTTCAGTCTCTTACAGTTGAGTGTGATGTCTGCTATGGGCTTGTCACCTGTTAAGGCAGTTTTCCTCCTATATCCATTGTGTTGTGCTTTTTAAAAAATTCTTTTTATTATGAAAGAGTGTTGAATTTCATCAAGAGCTTTTTCTGCATCTGTTGAGAAGATCACATGGGTTTTGCCTTTTGTTCTGTTAAGGTGGTGTGTTACATTTACCGATTTCCCTATGTTGAACAGTGCTTGCGTTCCAAGTAGAAATCCCACTTCCTTATGGTATATAATCTCTTAATGTGCTGTTTTGTGAAGTTTGTTAGTATTTTGTTTGGTATTTTTGCATCAATATTCATCATGCATATCAGTCTTTAGTTTTCTTTTATTTTTGTGCCTTTGTCTGGCTTTGATATAAGAGTAATTCTGGCCTCAGAGAGAAGTGTGGAAATGTGCCCAGCTCTTCAGTTCTTTGGAGGAGTTTGAGGAAGATTAGGGTTAATTATTCTTGAAATGTTTGGTAAAATTCTCCAGTGAAGACATCTGGTCCTGGGCTTTTCTTTGTTGAGTGTTTTTTATTTTGTTAATAAAACTTTATTTTAAGGATATGTATGGCAGCTTGAAGAACAAGGGTGTTAGTAGCACAACCACACGTATAGTAATTGGAAAATTGTTCAAGATACTTCAGTAGGTCCAGTCACCTCTGAGTTCCTGCGAAGACCCTGCAACAGCAGCCTTAGCAGTCTGCTTCTGACCACCTCCTCCCAAGCAAGAGTCTCTGGTTTTCCACATTACATTGTCACCCAGGCATAGGAGCTTCAGCTCCTGAATCAATTATGTTTGAGTTTTTCAAACAATGTCTGAGCTGAAGCTGGACGCTCAACCGACTGAGCCACCCAGACGCCCCATGTAGCTTTAGTAATTTTGCTCACTTAATCAGTTTCTGAGAGATGTGTGTTAAAATTTCCAACTATCATTGTGGTTTTGCTGATTTTTTTTTCTTCCTTTTAGTGTTCTTGGTTTTGGCTTCTGAATATTTATCTCAACAGCGTTCTGTTCATATTTCATGGATTCAGTGTTATATCTCTCTGGTCATATTCACTATTCTCTTTGTAGTTTTCTTCAGCATCCCACAGTGTATTTTTCCCTTGGGTTCCCACCCCCCCCCCCCCACCCCCGCTGACCCTTTATCTGGTTTGTAGGTTTTGTTTAATGTCTTTCACATTAGAAGGTCTCCTCCAAGGTCTTGACTGTATTTAAGAGCGAGGCACAAAACGCTAGCTGGAACTTGTTTGCGCCTGGGTGTGCACTGTAGCACGGTGGGGTGGGGATCTCCTCTTTGCTGGGGACCAGCACCTGCTCCTATTTGTAGCAAATTACTCTGCTCCCTCGGTCTAGGGCTGTCATTCTGTCTGCTTCTCCTGGGAACCAAGGGCTTAAAAGGGTTGTAGTTATAAACATTGGGAATGAAACTTTAACTTAAACCCTGTGTTTCAGGACAGCACACACCTCCCATTTTCAGCAGGATCCTCTGTGCCTCCTTCTAAATATTTTCTGGAGGTATGCTCTGGATTGGATGGCCACCAGGGTGAGAAGGTCTGGCTGAGGAAGCTGCTGATTTCCCAGGGGAGGGGTGTTGGTCATAATGGATTCTCCTAATGGCCATCAGTGAATCCCCTTTGCACCCCAGACCCTTTACCAGCATTTAAGGGTAACTAGTGACTCCAATTTCTAAGTCTTTCCAGATTTTTATAATGGGAACCTGCTTGATTTTTTTTTTTTTTTGTGTGTGTGGAATTTCCTCCTAGCAGGCTTACATTTTAGCTTTTTCTATTTTGTTAACTCAGTTACTATTTGTCCTTATAGTTTCCCTCACCCCCAATTTTGTTGATGTCCCTCTTCTGCCATCGTTTCCTCCATTCCCTTTATCACATGTTCTCGACTTTTCATTTTCTCTATTGTCATTATAGTGGGGTTTCCAGAGAGAAAGGTTAAGTTCAGATTTAGTCACGTTTTAATTGGAATTCTTACTGCAGTGGGTCATACCTTTTATATTTTACTATTTTTAAATTGCTTTCCATGGCACTGTACTGATTCATGTTCCAACCGGTAGTTGAGAAATTTTACTTTAGAGCGTCACCAGCTTTTGATATTATGTGAAGTCTTTAATTTTGACCAATCTGATGGGTGGAGAGGGCTATATAATTATTTATATTTATTTATTAAAATGTTTATTAATTTTGAGAGAGAGAGAGAGAGTACAAGCGGGGGAGAGTCAGAGAGAGAGAGAGACAGAGACAGAGAGACAGAGAATCCCCAGCAGGCCCCACGCTGTCAGCACAGAGCCTGATGCAGGACTCGGTCCCACGAACGGTGAGATCGTGACCTGAGCCAAAATCAAGAGCCTGATGCTCGACTGACTGAGCCACCCAGGCGTCCCTGTAATTGTGATTTTAACTAATGTTTCTCCAGCTCCTGTTTTGGAAGTAGCTGTCGGATGGCCATGAAGCCTGGGCGTGCCAGGGGAGGCTCCTGCGTAACTGCCCTTGGCTTCAACAAGCCCCTCAGTGAGCACAGAGGAATGATCTAGCTTTCATTTGCCTATTTTGCTCTGTCCGTGTGCAGACAGGAAGCCCACTGGCCATTCTCAAGGAGGTTGCCCACTCTTTAAGCCTCTGGCCTCTCTTTAAGCATTCTGGCTAAGATCTGCCTCGTGTGGGTCACCGTCCAGCTATGCAGTTGGGGACCAGGGGAGCCAGGTTTCCATCACCAGCTCTGCTCCTTTAGGTTTCACATCATTTATCCTTAAAGATAGCTCCATTCCCTGATGGCGTCTCTCGCGATCTGTGTCACTTCCATCACTGTCCAGTTAGGATGGCAGTTCTGGGCGTCTTCCAGGCCTAAGAATTTTCATTTTGTGTGTGCATGGTTTGTTTATATTCTTTGCTCATACTTCGGTTGAGTTGTTTAAATGCCTTGTGACTCTGTCTGACTTTTTGCAAACCTTTTAAGCTTTGGTGTAATGAATCTATCAGTCTTTCCCTTTATGCCTCATGTTCCCATGTGGTTTAGGAACTCTTTTCCTATCCCCAAATCATAAAATTTTACTAGAAGAAAATATAGTACTTGATTTAAAGTTTTCTTTTCACTTTTAGCCATTGATCCATGGAGATTTTATTTTTGTATGTTACTTGAAGTAGGTACATAGTTGTATTTTTTTTTTTTTCCTGTATGGTGAACACATTTCCCCAGAACCACTTAATAGATCATCTGTCCTTTCCCCACCGGGATGCTGATTCTGTTGTGTTCTTGTACCCATTAGCTAGGTAGCCATTGTTTAACAGTTGCCAAGAATGGCCTGGAATAGGGGTGCCTGGGTGGCTCAGTCGGTTAAGTGTGTGACTTTGGCTCAGGTCATGATCTCATCGCTTGTGAGTTCGAGCCCCGCGTTGGGCTCTGTGCTGACAGCTCAGACCCAGAGGCTGCTTCAGATTCTGTGTCTTGCTCTCTCTCTGCCCCTCCCCCACTCACACTGTGTGTGTGTGTGTGTGTGTGTGTGTGTGTGTGTGTCTCTCTTTCAAAAATAAATAAACATTAAAAAAAAAAAGCATGGTCTAGAATAGAGCCCTAAAGAGAGGAGTGTTCAGAAATAGACAAAGTATTTGTACCTCTAAAGCTTGGGTTCTAGGGCTATCCTTCAACTCTTTGCTTGAACGTCTCCCCTCGGTAAGTCTCCCTGCACCCACCCCATGCGTCCAGTGCAATGTGTCTACGAATACAGTGGTGGCACAGGGGAGAGAATTAGCAAATGTATTATTCTCTGTTGCACGATTTTAATGACGTGTGTGTCTTGCTTGCCAGACCCTTAGCCCACAGGGATTAGGTATTTTTCATCTTTAGTCCCCAGATTTAGTGTGGGCTAATGCTCATATGTCAAAAATTGTTTTAGAAATTTTGGCATAGGTTTATCCTAACTATGACTTCAAAAGGGCTTTAAGGCTGCTAGGGCATGGCATGCAATGAACAAAATTAAACTATATTTTGAATCTTTTCTCTAACCCTCAGTTACAGATATACTATGACATTTAATTACGTGTTTGCTTTCATTTATTTTAGAGCAGCTATAAATCATGAATGTTCAAAAGAAAGTAAATGGGCTTAGCTAGGACAAATATTAGGATACAAAAATGGATGCGCAAATATAATGCTAATCAGATACAATACAGACCATCTTATAAAAATGTGTTTATGTGTGTACACATGACAATGGGCTAAACTTCACCATGGGGTAAAATGTGATTCTTCTGTGTCATCAGCACAGAAGACTTAACCAATTTCAGCTCTGATGTAGTTACTCAAACACACTCACAAGCCACACCCCCACATCCTCTCCCACAGGCATATACCCATGTGGGGGAATTTTCCATTGAGTAATACTGGAAAAATTTAAAATCTTCTGGTTCAAAACTTTTAAAAACCATCTCAAGTAAGCTTCATCAACATATCTAACGTTGGCCTCACTGACAAACACTCAGTGATAAGTATTAAAATGGAAATACAGTAAAGTAGATTATCTTATTTATTGGGTTCTTAGTCGTCTGTTTCTGCCCTTTAATTCACCACTAGAATCGCAACGGTCTCAAGAGTGCTTAGCAATGAATGCATATGCACTATAGAAACAAGTGCTTACAGCAAGGTATTATTAAAGATGAGCGAGATAGAAATTGATCCAGAATGATAGTTATTCAGTCAAAGAAATGTCTTGAATGCATAGATGCTGTAATCAGATAAAGCTAAGATTTCCCTCCTCTATTGAGCCTAGGAATCAAGTGACACTTTTCAATTGCAAATGAAATACTAGTTGAAGAGAGATGAACCCCCTTGGGAATTTGGGCCAGGCACACCCAAATCATTGAACTTTGAATACAGATCCAATAGGCAGCTAGACACAGAATAGCACTGTGTATGAAGACGTTGGTTCAGCCATAACTATGTCACTGTAAGATTTGGGCCAAGGAGATACAGTGTCCTCAATTATACGATGGGTTAAGAATACCTGTCCTGCCTTCTTTACAAAACTGCTGTAAGAACAAAATACAATTGAAATTTATATATCCTTACTATTCAGTAATCTATGACAAGCAATACGTCCTTATCACTGTTAATGCCGAGAACCAGAGTCACTGTGGCAGGCATGGTGGCGAGCCACTTGGCTCGCTCTTGAAACAAGAAGTTGCTGATCAGTGAGTTGTCCAACAGCCTCCTGCTGCAGCGCCTTCTGGATCTCCCATGGTAGCTGAAGGTTGTGTTTTTCCTGGGCAGCCTCTGGCAATGACTTACATGGTGTTGCACTAAGACCTAGCCATTTCTGCCCCACATGGGACTGTCTCCACTATGGGCACTATTTGCTCTGGATCGTACCGCTGGACTGGCCAGCACTCTGCCAGGGCTGCGTTTCGGTTGGATGGCTTTCCTACTCATGTCTCCCTCCTTCCCTCTCCCTTCTCATAAGAGATCAGACCACATCACAGCCTGAAGTCTCTCCCTGCCTCGTCCTGTTCTTTCTCCCCTTTATCTTTCTCAGGCATTACCTCCGATAAATATTTGCACGTCTAACTCCTGTCTTGGCATCTGAGTTCCAGAAGACCCAACTAACATCAAACCCTAATCATCTTAAAAGCAACCCTGCCAATATTTTGTATTTTTCTTTCCAGAGATTTCCCTATGTATAAGCATTGTGGGATTTTTATTTTAAGATGGCTAATTTCTTTTTCTTTTTTTTAAATGTTTATCTATTTTTGAGAGGGACAGAGAGAGAGACAGAGCACGAGCAGGGGAGGGGCAGAGAGAGAGGGAGACACAGAATCCGAAGCAGGTTCCAGGCTCTGAGCTATAATTCAGAGTTCTCCACCGTCTCCCCATAGCTTTATAGAAGGAGGGTCTGATTCTTCCTGCACAAGAGCTGTGGCCTCTGCACAGCCTGTTTCCACGCCAGCCTGGAGGTCCAGCTGAGCGCAAGCAACAACCACACTGCCTTCAGTTCTGAGCAGTCTGCTCCTGAAGTAGCCAAGCCCCAGGCTAGACACTCTTGCTTCTTGGTTCATGTGCTATCCTGTGCGGGCGCACTTGAAGGTAGGCTCAGTTGAGTATCAAGAGCTCTAACTGACAAGGAGCTTCTTCATCAAATGCTCCTGCCCTGACTCAGAGGCATTACTTCCCATTGACCTTGGGAAAGCAGAGAGCCTGTGCTCTCTTGTTGGTAGGTGGATGGTCGGGGCCCCTTTAAGGGCACTCCTTGGCTGCTATTTCAGATGAGATGATCCGGAGCATGGTTTTGTGTTGTTTCCATTGTTATCTCTCCCCTTCTAATTCTATTTTTGACTTGACTTCTGCGTTAGAGCTACCACTGCATAAATATTCCATAAATTTCACGTACAGGCTTTGAAAACATTTGAAGTCATTATGTGTATTCATTTCACCCAGAGCTCTCTCTTTTAACTTACTTCACTAAAGAGTTATTTATACATTTTCATGTGGGTAAATCTGTATTTTCAGATTGTTTCTCTCTCCTTAATTTAGCTTTTCAACTTGATGGTTCAATTCTACAGGGAATGTACCTGGGAAGGTGTGCTTGGAAGGAGCCAGGTGAAACGGATAAAAACGTGGGCTCTCTTCCTACACGGAGTGAGATCAGTAAACTTTCTGAGCCTCTTTTCCTCATCTGTATTGTAAAATGGGAATCAAATAAGATCCTCTTAGCCTTAGGAGGTGACAATATCAGGAGGCGTGCAATCTTCCTTCAGGGTCACACTTATCTGAGGACGGTTCTCTTCCTTTGAAGGGAAGTCCACCATGGGAATTAAAAAGAAATTTTTTTGAACTTTCACTCAGACTTCAGCTTACTCCCTGACTACGAATCTGCGAATTCCATTTGTCTCCAAGCCACTCGACACAGAGTCCTGGAGTCTGGGCCATGGCCATTTCACACCAGAGCATTTCTGCTTTCCTCCAGAAAGAGCATTTCTGATTTCCTCCAGGTGATATTCACAAGCAGTCTCCTTTTCTACTACAGTCGTCCGGACACTTGAATTTCCAGGATCACAAATACAATAGAGCTTACGTTCACCAATATCTTTAGCCTGAGGAATCTCAAAAATCTAAAGTCACAAGTCCTACCTTGTGTGTGGTACCACTACCTTGGAGTGGTAACTCCAGAAATAAAGGCAGGGGCAGGGCCTATAAAGAGCATAAACTTGGGAGTCTCACATAGATCTGTCCTGTGCGAATGGCAAATATTTCAGCAAACCTTCTTGTCACCTTTATTTCTCATCTGTGACATAGGCACGAGGACCACATTTACAGTTTTCTCTTTAGATGATACGCTTTTAAAAGCCAGTTTTTATTTTTTTGCTTCTTATAGATATTTCTTCTGTGGCTTGAACTTTCGAAACCGAGATTGAGTTTCCAGTTTCCATGGTAAAAGTTTTTTCTTTTTCTCCGAGGTCAAGGAAGTGATCCCTCGAAGCCACAGAACGTCATCTTTTGAAATCATTGGAAAATGGGTGGAGGCATCGGATCCCCTGAACCGGAGAGAACACAGAGCCCAGGCTACCATGGTGAGAAGCATCTGCTGAAGGAGAGCGGCTGTGTTAGGTAGCATTGCACCCTGCGGATTCCAGTTTTATCTTTCCCGTCAATTAGTACGATGGGAAAATACTTGTAGTGTTCGATCATGTCTTCCACCGAATTAAATTTCTGAAACACAGAAAAGTTAATGAAAATGTAAATATCTTTTGTGTCTGTGGGTTAAAGCACAGAATTAGATGCTTCATTTTAGTTAGAGAAGAAGTTAATTCAAGTTATATATATATATATATAATATCTATATATAATATAGAGATATATAATATATTAATATATATAATATATAAGATATATTATATATATATATATTTTGAATTGTGAAGGTGTGTCATAAAGTGTTTTTTTGTTTGTTTGTTTGTTGGTTTTTTTAAAGAATGGGGAAAGCCAGCTCTGGAAGGATGAGAGATAAAAATGATAAACTAACAAGGGAGAGCAGGGTGCTTGGGGAGACCAAAAGTGAGCGGGAGGAGAGCAAATGTCATCCTAATATTAGGTCTTAAAAAATTTGTTTACACACCGGGCTCTGTGCTGACAGCTCAGAGCCTGGAGCCTGCTTCGGATTCAGTGTCTCCCTCTCTCTGTGCCCCTCCCCTGCTCATGCTCTGTCTCTGTCTCTCTCTCCTCTCAAATAAATAAACATTAAATCAAATAAAAAAAATTTGTTTACACCTCTTGTGTTTGGCCTATATACCAGCTGTAGGCAACGGTGGACTGCCAGAAAGGTAAGTAAATCTGTTTGGGTGCACGCATAGGAGTGAGAGAAGACAAGAGAAGCAGAGCAGCAGACGGAAGAAACGAGAAGCCGTAAGCTCATGGGCTCATTGTTTGTCTCTACTAGTTTTTAAAGTTTATCAGGTTGGGGAACCTGGGTGGCTTAGTCAGTTAAGCGTCTGCCGACTCTTGATTTCCACTCATGATCTCATGGTTTGTGAGCTCGAGCCCCGCGTCGGGTTCAGTGCTGACAGTGCAGAGCCTGCTTGGGATTCTCTTTCCCTCTCTCTGCCCCTCCCCCCTCTAAATAAATAAGCAAACTTCAGGGAATGGTCTGGTGATGGAAATTGCTCCCTTCTATGAGCTTTCATGGAGATGTTGACAAACGTGATTTCTAGACTTAGATGCAGGGCTCATGTCTGGCAGCAGATGAAGTTCCTCAGGTTATTAATGGCAGGTGCCTCTCTGGCCAGGGCTGGGGTTCTACCAGTTGCTAAATATTTCCAGCCTCACCCCTGCTCAGGTACATGCATAGATGGGCACAGATTAGCAGGGTCTCCCTGGCCGGCAGGGACTCTGTGTCCCCAGAATGGGGATTCATTCAGCGAAGAGGAAGAGACAGCGTGACCACGGAGGCAGAGATCAGAGCCATGTGGCCCACAAGCCAAGGAGCCAAGGATCGCCCAGAGCCACCGGAAGCTGACAGGGGCAAGGAAGGATCCCTCCCTCAGTGTCCAGAAGCCCCGCCGATACTTTGATTTCAGGTGTCTGGCCACCAGAATCGCAGGAGAGTACATTTTTTAAAGATGTTTATTTACTTTTGAGAGACAGAGCGTCAGCAGGGGAGGGGGCAGAGAGAGAGGGAGACACAGAATCCGAAACAGGCTCCAGGCTCCGAGCTGGCAGCACAGAGCCTGATGCGGGGCTCGAACCCACGAGCGGTGAGATCATGACCTGAGCCGAAGTCGGACGCTCAACCCCCCGAGCCACCCAGGTGCTCCACATTTCTGTTGTTTTAAGCCACCAAGTTTGCAGTACTTGGTTACAGGCCCCAGAGAGTGAAGGCGATGGGTCTTTCCGAAATCTGAATTCAGACATGAGTTTCTAGCCACGTGGCTAACAGGACGATGCACATACCTAATCTGCAGTAAAATGGACCTTCCCAGGCTTATTCTTGGCAGATGCGTGTGGGTTTGCTCGCCTTCTGTGCTCGCTTTCTGGGGCCTCGTCCAGGCGTCCCCTGCAGCCCCCCACGCCCCGGGGAGAGCTGCACCTCACCTCTGCCCGGGCGCACAGGCCTGATGCAGGGGCTTTGGGGAATCATTTACGATGCAAACCCATACTGACGAAACACCTGCCCTTTATGAGTTCGGCACTCTGTTTACATCATCTCATCTTACATGTAATAACTCCCTGGAGACAGGCGTTGCTGCATTGGATGTGTGGTTCAGTTCTAAGGTTTGCAAGACAGCCCCACAGCCACGCAAAACCAAAATTGTCCCTGAAGTCCCTGTATCTCGTTACCTTTCTCCTCCAGAGTCGGACTAAGACCCTCATTCTTCATTCGAGCCCCAGGTGAAGTAGCTAGTGACTAGCCTGCACTCAGCACAGCCCTACTGTGCCCAATTCTTTCTTCCTTTTGTAAAGCTGGGAGAGTCTCCCCCCGCCAGGCGGGGGTGCCCACGCATGGAGGGGTGCAGGAGGGAGCTGAGGGCAAGCTAGACTGTCCCAGCCTTGTGCCAGTGCCCGTTCGCTGGGAGGACGGGCAGGAAGAACCAGTGTAAAGTCTCACTTCTCACCCAGTGCCTGGCACACAGAAAGCTTCCAGAAAAGTGTTAACTATTCTTCCACCCACGTTCTGGGCTGTTTTCAAGGAGGCTGGGGACTGTTTGCGTTTGGTCACGATGTTATCTGAGACCATATGAATAGTTATGCAGGATGAGAAATGAACCCCAGCCTTGCCGTGTACCTGCTGTGACGGGGGCGGGGGGGGGGGTGGTGGTGGTGGTTACTTAACATTTCTGTCTTCGTGTCACCGTCTGTTAAATGGAAATATTGGCGGCACCTAAGTCCCAGGGTCGCCATGAGGATGAAATCGATCCACTTCGTAATTGTTAACGGCATTGGCTGCTTTCTGTGCACAGCAAACATATGTAAGTGTTACATAAATACAGGAAAAAGGAGGCTTTTGCTTGGGGGAAATGCATGGGAGGAGAAAATTCCAGAATAACCCAAAAAGGGTTTTCTTAAAATAGGCATTTGGATCCTTGAGGGGTCCTTGGTGACCGTAATTGGAACAGCTCACCTGGAAGCTGGCGGTCTAATCTGGGCTGTCACAGATGGTAACTGCTTCCCTGCTGGGACAGTGAACTGGCTGACAATCTGATTAAACGCTATTCGGATGCCATCCCTGGGTCGCGCTGTTTCCTCTTTTACGGGCAGACCAAAGTGTGGCATGCTGGGGAAGAAGCGGTGACCTCTTTAGGTCTGGTAAAAGGGGCTCACGAACGCGTCCTTCCCAGAGGTTTTTGGAGGTCCAGGTGAGAGAGCAAAGGACACAGCATCTGGTAGGGGCCCCATGCGTCAGGGCGCGTGATTTCCCTATGCATCAGGGTGGTGTCCCGAGCATTTAAAAGTCGTAGACAGCTTTTTAAAATAATGTGAGCAGTTCTATGAACTGGAAGAAGACAGAGGGCAGAGGGAAACTGAGCCGGGATATTCACTAACCACAGGCATCTAGTTAAGGGGGGCTGTACCCCAGTTATTACAGTGACTCGGGATTAATAGTGAAAAATATAATAACTAACCCTTACCGTGGGCTTGCTAAACCCCTGGCCGGCTCGGAGGGTGTTAACGTTCAGTTAAGTCACTAATCCTTAATCCCAAAGGGAAGATTGGCTACTTCTCTCTAGCTTTGCCATAATACTCTCTTATTATGGCTGTATTTAGAAGATTTATGTATTTATCTATCCACTCATGCTCTCCTTTCCGTCAAAACTTTCCCAGGTTCCAGCAAAGGCCCGTGTTGACCGCAACTCTCCAGCCACATGTGATTCCTAGAAAAGGGCTCTGGGTCAGACGCTGGGTTTAAGCTGGAGTCTTTTATTTATTTTTTTAATGTTTACTTATTTTTGAGAGAGAGAGAGAGACAGCGTGCGAGTGAAGGAGGGGCAGAGAGAGAGGGAGCCGGGACCCCAAGCGGGCTCTGCACTGACAATAGACAGCCCCACGTGGGGCTCGAACCCACAAACCGTGAGATCGTGACCTGAGCCGAAGTCGGACACTTAACTGACTGAGCCACCCCGGCGCCCATAAGCCGGAGTCCTCACGCAGCTGCCGACAGGATTCCCACATACCTGCCTGCCTGATGTGTTTTGGCAGCCCCAGCAATGTTCCTCGTTTTGATTTCTAGCGAAGAATAATGGGCAGTTGTGTGAAAGTTTTGTTTTCACGCTGTATTTGTTTTCTTGGTCCTCCGTGACAAAGTACCACAGATAGAGAGGCGTGGGGGCGCCTGAACAACAGAGATGTACCGTCTCACAGATCTGGACGCCGAGAGGCCAAGATCGAGGTGTGGGCACATCGGTTCCTTCTCTCTGCTTGGTGTGTAGACGGCCATCTCCTCGCTGTGACTTCACAGCCGTGCGTGTCTGTGTCCTTATCTCCTCTTGTGGAGACACCAGTCATATTGGATCTGGGCCCGCCCATATGACCTCATTTTACCATAATCTCCTCTTTAAAGACCTTAGCTCTAACTACCCAATTACAGGGGTGCCTGGGTGGCTCCAGTCTGTTGTGTCTGACGCTTGGTTTCGGCTCAGGGCGTGATCTCACAGTCTGTGAGTTCGAGCCCCTTATCACTGCTTGGGATTCTGTCTCTCCCTCTCTCTCTGTCCCTCCCCTGCTTTCTCTCTCTCTCTCTCAAAATAAATAAATAAACTAAAAAAAAAAAATACCCCAATACAGTTATATTCTGAGGTACTACCTGTTAGGTCTTCAACATATGAATTCGGAAGAGCTGGGGGACAAAATTCAGCCTGTAATACGTACCAACAGATACAACTGAGGTCTGGAGATGCTACATGAGAATCACCGAATTAGAGAAGTCCAGACAAGAAAAGAACATTACATTTGAAGAAACCAAATCTCAGAGAAGTTACATCACTAGCCTGAGCTCACATTCTTAGTCAATGGCGACTCAGAACTTGAACCTTACCCTTTCCTGCCATCCCCTTCCCTGCCCGCCTTCCTTCCAAGAAGAGCTGCCCTCTCACTTACTCTTCATTTGTCTCTAGCCATTTACGGAATTGTCTGAGCCTCAGTTTCCCTACCTCGAAGGTCGGAGCAACTGTTATGTCAAGATGTTATGGGTTAATGTGAGGTGATTCAGATAGACCAGGACTACCATAAACACATTCAGCCCAAATCAATCTCCTTTCTTCTCTGTATTTATACAGTTGTCATGAATGCCCTCATTGACTGTCTCACCCAGCTGCCTACCAGCAGACCCGTACTGATGTGGGGCATGCTCAACGTGGCCCTGAATACTGTGATGGAACTCACATTCAATTTGGAGACACAAACCTAAGGGTTCCTAATGCAGGCGGATGTTGTCAGGAAGTCTGCGCTGGGAATTTGGCCCTGGGGCGGGGAAGGAATGTGGCCTTAACACCGACATGGGCTTCAGAGGAGGCCTCCCGGGAGGCAGAACTGAGATGTGTCCTGCAAAGTGAGTTTTCTTTAATGGGCCAGAGCCTTGCGAGGGTGCAGGAATGGTCAGGATTGGCTGGGGCCCCGAGGGCTGAAGCGTAAGGTGGGCGGGGATGCTTGTAGAAGGGGCTGGAAGGGAATTACAGTCTTCACCTCCAGGGCGGTGCTCTTTTCTCCTATCCCAGCAGGCGTGGGGATGCGACCGACTGATGGCTTGGCCAGCATCCCCCAACCTACCCCCTTGCTGTCGTTGGTCTGAAAAAGGGAAGCTGTCAGGTTGTACCCACCTCGTCTCCCCTGAGTCCTGTCCCCAGGGCAAACTGCTGATTCTTCTCCAGGAAACGGATTTTCACGTTGTAGACTCTGTTCCCATAAAACACCACCAAAACGTAGGGTTCTGCCCTGGATTTCGTGGAACAGTCTCGGACCAAGAAAGTGCCATCCTGAAGCAGAAGGAAGAATGGCCTCCTGTCAGGCAGGCCAGAACCCCACCCCAACAGTGGTGGCAAGAGTGACACTTGTGCGTATGAAGTTCCCAAATGGCTTTCTTTCTGGCAAACCAGTTCTTTGGTTCAGTTTAATTCAATGAGTATTTATCGAATGTCAATATGTTCAAGGGGTCTTGTTTTCTGAAAACTATACCCGTCAGATTATGACATCCCCTTCCTCCAAATCTCCCACCATCCCCGACTGTCCTCTTTGCCATGCCTACAACCTTAGTATGATGTTCAATGGATAGATGCACCGACCTGTCTTAGGGATTTTGTTTCCTGAATCTCGGCTTCAGCCAAGCCTCTGTTTCTCAAGGGCACTGTCTTGCTTTTGGGCGCTCAGCATTTTCCCAGGCCGCCCCATCTGCGGGGAGTAGCCCTCCACCTCCCCTCCCAGAGGGGCTTCCTTCTCCTGCCCATGTTCGCATCTTTCCTCTTCTGCCTGATGCTCAGGTGTTATTGTAGAGACAGTGGGAGCCACTGCAGGCTTTAGCAGGAGAGGCTTTTAGCATAATAAGTGGGGCCTCTGGTCGGGAGATGTCAATATAGGGCAAGGGTCCCCAAAAGACAGGTGGGGCGTCAGTCATTGATAGCACAAGTAGATATGTGAGGGAGGGGATAACATAGCCTCAGGTGAAGGGAAGGCAGGTGCAGGGGAAGAAAGAGGGGACGCAAAAAAGGATTAAGAAGATATCTGGGAGATAGGAGGAAACCCAGAATCTTCTGTATGACAGAAGCCAAGGGAGGAGATGGAGAATTTCCAAAAAAAAGGTCCATTAGCGTGAGACGGCTTGAGGGCTGCGAAGAGGCAGACTGCAGGGACCAGGTATATCCTGGGGAAATGCTCAGGATGAACGTCTGTCTGGACATAAATGGGTGGGAAATGGAGTGATTCTCCCGAACAGAAACACACCGACAAGACTTGGTTTTGTGGTTACACGCTGAAAAGTCTCTAGCTGTAATTGCACAGATTCTTACGTAGATGAGTACAAATGATCTATTAGGCTACATCTAATTAGATGGGTGCAGCACTATTTTTTATAGAGATAGATCTATGTAATAATTTATGCCTATGACTGTTACATATAGTTATCTCTATGCAGACTATGTTTTATATCTATAGATCTATAACTATATTACAGATAACTAATATAGTATTATAGATCTTGATAACAATGCTTGTAATATTATGTAATAATACTATTAGTATATTAAATTTATAAATAATACTAAAAAAACTAGTGACGTGATAATGCTGGTAGCTAAGGTTTGTCGAGACTCGCTCTCACGATGCTAAGCATGTTACACACATTATTTCACGCAGTGTTTACATAAAGCGTGAGAAGTTATTTTCTTCCTATTTTACAGGTAAGGGAAATAGAGTCTAATTGCTTAAGTGAATCCACGAATGCATCAAGGCTAATTAGTAGAGTACCTAAAAGCTAAGCCCAAATCTTTGCTCTTTAAATGAATCAGCCTCTGAGTACGTGAAGTGGGATTGAGGAATTTTCTGGAACTTGTTCGGCCTCAAACATTCAGCCGTAATTGAAGCCTTAAGATTTGAGCACAGAACACTGCCCAAGATCAGAAAGGGAGAGGAGGCCAAGACACGTCACTGATTTTTGGATTTATCATCTTAACTTCTGCAATGAGTTTGTCACAGTGAATCTGGGCAATCTTGCAACTTAAATGAAATTATCTGTCATTAATTGGAAACACGTTTTGACAAAACAGAGACCAACAGAACAGGAAAATATGCAGTTATCCAACTGAGATTCTCTTTTCTCAGTGCTTTTGTGGGAGGAGGCAGAAGGGAAGCAAAAGGAGCTTTGCCGGAGTGCCCAGATATTCCTGGAAGGACGTTATGTGATGTATATGTTGCTCTTCTAGAACCATCCACGCAGTGGCTCCTGGAAGCAGGTCTTTAAGAGTAATTTTTCTGGTGGGAGACAGGCTCAGAGAGCACTGTGGCTCATTGGGTACTGATAGCCAAGAAGAAGAGGCAAGGTCGGAGTTGGCAGCCTGTTCCCACATATACCCAGCAGCTGTCAGCCATGGTGGGATTCCCCAGGGACAGGGAAGGGCGGACCCTGTAGCCAAGGCATCACCTATGGCTCCCCATTTGAATTTAAAGAACTATAAATGGCTCCTAGAGGCAGTTGTGATTTTGTGAAGAGAGCGCTGATCTTGAATACAGGTTCTGCCGCTTTTTCCTTTACAACCAACACCTTGGTTTAGCCTCAGTTTCCTCACCTAGTCAATCAGTTCCAATTATTTCTAATAGGTTCAGGAGACTATGTTAGCAACCATTTAATTTCCTACTGCTGCTGTAACAAATGACCATGACCTTAGCAGACTAAAACAATGGATTCTCCTCCAGTTCTGGAGGTTGAATTCTGACATGGGTTTTTCCAGGCTAAAATCTAGGGGTCACAGGGCTGAGTTCCTTCTAGAGGTTCTCAGGAAGAATCCATTTCCTTGCCTTTTCCGGCTTCCAGAGGCTGCCAGGGGTCCTTGACTCACGGCCTCCACGTCTGACTTTGACATTCCCACCTCGTCTTATAGGATTCTTGTGATTACAGTGAATCCACTCAGATAATACAAGATAGTGTCCCCATCTCAAGATTCCTAATCACTTCTGTGAATTCCTTTTTCTATGTAAGGTGATGTATTCACAGGTTCTGGGGATTAGGATGTGGGCCTCTTGTCAGGGGGCATTATTGTATTTGCCCGAGAAACTTATATATAATTTATCTTGTTTAATTTTACAGTATCAATCCTGAGAGCTACATTTTATTAAAATTTATTGGGGACCTATCATTAACTGACCCATTTATTAATGAATGAATGTGTTCATTTTTGTATTTCCTCATTCAACACCAAGCATTGTACTGGTTAGCAGAGGAGAGGTTTCAATGTGGCATCACTCTTGAGACCCTATCACTTTTGAGATAGTCTCACAATCGAGTAGGGCTCTCTGCCCATAGTAGAATAGTTGCTTAATAACTATTTGCTATTTGTGATGATGGTTGTGGTGGTCATTTGATCTGCTCATAAGTGTTTCAGTGCCCCTCTCCTTTTGGTCAAAAGGGGTTGTCCTTCCCCATCCTCTTGGAAGGTAGACCTGGCTGTATGAATTGCTTTGGCCAAGGAAGCATGAGCAGAGATAAATGTTCCTTTTGAGAGGCTGTGGTAAGAGCCAGCATGTGACTGGTGGGAGCACACACCGAGTTGTGGTCTTCACCAGCCTGGGTCAACCCACCAACCTTTCTAGCCCAGGGACGTGAGCAAGAATTATTTTGCTGTGCTAAGCGACTGAGATCTTGGGTGGTTAGTACAGCATCACCTATTGTATCCTGACTATCACAGCATTCATGATCCTTGCACCTTTCCTGAAGACAGGAGACATAAAGATTCACCTGTACCTTGGGCAGACCTTTGGTAACGAGATGAATTTGGAAGAAAGCAGAAGGAAGGCACCTTCCATGGTGACCTCCATTTACACCCCAGCTTCCACATTTGATCTCCCAAATCAAGGGCTGCTTGTACTGTTCTCACTTAACAATAATAATAATAATAAAAAAAACTGGACCGAAAGACATTTTGGAATGAGAGGCAGTCACGACTAATCAGTGACACAGCCGAGTCCCCTTTTTAATGACAACCTCCTGAGCACCGAGAGATACAGGCCGGTGCATCAGAGCAGTATCAGAAGACCGTACGAGGGCAGCAGACACAGTGAGGTGGGCTTTCCAGCAAGCATTACCTTGTTCTCCCTCCTTAATGCCTCTTCCGCTGCCTGGCGACTGTGCTCTCCAACGTACCAGTTGTTTTGTGGGACATCCTGCGGTGCAGGTGAAATGACGAATAGTTTAGGGTCAAAAGGAAGTATTAATTTTAAGCAATCAATTACCTAAAGTGTACTTTCATTCCACCCGTGCCAAATCGCAGTTTGATTTATAGTAAACATGCACTACAAAAATTCCATCCCTGGATCTGGAGACGGACACAGGAATTACCAAACTGGCAACACAGAGTCCGTCTGCATCAAAAGGAGCCAGAAATTTCACCCCAGGTGTTGAGGAAGGCCCTTCGGCACCACGCTCAACATGGATAAGAAATCTCTGTCTACCACTGTGTTGTGAGTCTGCCCCTGCGGAAGCTGATTAAGGTTCGATGCGTATCGTTGGTGAAGCCAGTGCGGGCCTCGTCCTTGTAGAAACAGCAGGGGAGGGGTGTCTGGCTGGCTGAGTCAGTTAAGCATCCGACTCTCGATCTCCGCTCAGGTCATGGTCTTATGGTTTGTAGGATGGAGCCCTGCGTTGGGTCCCGTGCTGGCCGCCCGGAGCCTCCTTGGAATCCTCTCCCCCTCTCTCTCGGCCCCTGCCCCACTCATTCTCTCCCTCCCTCTCTCTATCTCTCTCTCTCTCAACAACAAACAAAAAAAAAGCTTAAAAAAGCAGGGGAAGGAAAGGAACGGTGCAGACTGAGAGCATCTTTATAGCACTCGCTTCAAGTCACAAGTGGTAGACCTGAGTCTGTCCGGCTTTCTCCCTGTACCATGATACATTATTATGCCAATTGAGTTATTCTGATTATAAAACGCACCACAACAGAAGGAAGGGAGGTCAGAGAGCTGTGCCATAGATCTGCAATTCCTGTACTGGGATCCAAGGATAATAACATCAAACAATCCCCTGCATGAGTCTAGCATCTCCAAGGCCATTCTTCATTCATTATCCCAATCCGTCCCTGCCGCAATCCTGTGTCATAGGCGTGTCTGGACGGAGCAGACTCAGGAAGTCGGCACCTGTCACGTGGTCGGCAAGGGTCAGGTCTTTGTTGTCTCAGTGCCTCTGGTCCTCCCAGCACATACAACAATGGGTACACCAAGCGTGCGTGGTGGGAGAGGCATGAGCTAACTCTAGCCCAACTGTGCAACCTCACTGGTTATCACCCTCCAGTATGAGGACATGGTCAGGCCAGCCAGATGTGTTTGCTGCTCCCTGGGCATACACAGCTTCAGGGCTTGGCACGAGCCAGCCCTGCTGCCCGGAAACCCTCCCCCTCCCCCTCCTTCCCCTTTCCTCTCACCCAGCCCTGCCATTCTCTTCCATCAAGTTGGGGATCAAAGTCACCTCTTATTTGAGACCCCCTTTGGAATAAGTTCCCTTACGGAGTGCCTACCCCCAGAGGGGAGTGGGTACTGGGAAGGCCCAGAGGCAGGACCAGCTCTGCTCCCCTTCTGCCAAGCCATGTGACAGGCTCCATCCAGAAAGAAAGGAGCCTGAGAGCCCCATCTGCCTCAGAAGTGTGAGCTCCCAGCGTACAGAGTGGTCTGCTGCTTCTGGAAGGCTTGTCAGCCAGTTCAGGGGCTTAGCAGGGCTCAGTGAATTTCATCTATTCTGATTTTATTTACTTTTTCGAACTGGAAGTGCTTAGAGATTTTATGGTCTTATTTGTCCAGGTGTGGTCACGAGTGCTGGCCGGTGAGTTTAGGTGGGACTCAAACATAGCCTTAACTAAGTCAGAAATGCCTGGGGGAGAAGCAGCCCCTTCAGTTGTCTTTTTAGACCTTTGGATAATTCAAGAGGGATGTTTCATTCTTGTTCTAGTATGTCCTTAATATCTCTCTGGCATTTCTAACCTCCCCAGTAACGGAAGAACCATCCTTATGCTGACAGCTACTAGCGAGTGAAGAGATCTTGCTATAATTTAATGGCTTTGTTCTGTTTGAGTTAAAAGGACTTCAAAAATGTGGCAAAATATACATAGCATCGGATTCACTATTTAAACCATTTTAAGTATATAATGCAGTGACACTGAGTACATTCTCATTGCTTTGCAACCATCACCATTGTCTCCCTGCAAAACTTTGGCATCATCCCGAATTGAAGTTCTAGACAGATTAAACAGCTCCCCGTCTCCCCCCCCCCCCCACCTCCCAGCCCCTGGCCACTGCCATTCTACCTCATCTCTATGAATTTGCCTATTCTGCCCTCATAGCAGTGGATTTCATGGATTTATTCTTTTGTGTCTGGCTTATTTCACTTAGCATGATGTTTTGAAGGTTCATCTATGTTATAGCATGTATGGGAATTTCATTCTTTTTAGAACCGTTCTCTCTCTCTCTCTCTCTCTCTCTATATATATATGTATATAACTGTTTTATATATATATATATATATAACTGTTTTATATATATATATATAACCTGTTATATATATATATATATATATATATATATATATGGTGGTCATTTGGATTGTTTCCACCTCTTGTCTTTTTTATGAAAAATGCCTCTATGAACATGGGTGTACAAATATCTGTCCGATTCCCCGCCTTCAGCTCTTTGGGGCATATACACTCAGAAGTGGAATGTTGCAATTAGTTTTAAGGTCACTTCCTCTCCATGGTATGTGACACTGGTTTTCTATTTAGAGCAGCGATACAAAGTGGAAAAAGAGTCAACTAATAGAATACTAATAAGGGAACATTATTATTGGTCATACACGGGTAGGTCACAAATTGTAAAGGTGGATTGAAATTGTTGGCCATCACGGAAGTCCTGATCCACTGCAAGCCTCCCCCATGCATGTGGGAGCCCAGGCTCTGGGAGGGGCGTGATTTTGGAGAGAACTCAGGGATTCCTGTGCTCCTGAAGCAGATGAAAGAGGGAAAGGAAGCCAGATACATAAAAAGGGGAAGTAACGGTAGTCTGTGCAAAAGTTTCCCAAAGTCTAACTTAAGGGTATGGGGACCTTTTGTAGAAATTAAGGTAGAAATTAATACAAGGACCACAAAAGACCATTAGGGTACTGTGGGGATTATAGGAATGGACCAGAGGTATCTTGGATGCTCTGCTTCTGCTTCAAACCTTTTGCAAGCTCCATAGCAGGATCCCAAGCACATGGGGATGCGGGATGGAGACCCAGAAGAAGCATATACTTCTGTGCCTCGTAAGTGAAAGCCTTTAGTAAGTAGTGTTACCAGGTAATTGAGGGAAGGGCATGGAAGCTACAAAGAACGTTTTGACGCCCCGCTTTCCATGTAGTAAATGTTAAGTGAAGCGTGGTCCAAGAAGATCATAGGGATGGGGAATATTTTAGAAAGAGACCAGGAAATAGATGAAGGACTAATGAGAGTACATCTATTACCTCTTAGCATCATATTTCCCTGCTCTGCGTCTCCTCTGGGCACGGACCATATCCTCTAGCATATTGTGTGGCATATGATAAGTGCTCAAACAATAGTTGTTGGACTGTTCAAATGAAATGAGTATATGACATGTGGGTCTTTTATTGGAAAAAGAATTGCAGGGGTGCCTGGGTGGCTCCATTGGTTAGGCATCCGACTCTTGATTTCAGCTGAGGTCATGATCTTACAGTTCGTGAGTTCAAGCCCCACATCAGGATCTGTGCTGACAAATACAGAGCCTGCTCGGGATTCTCTGTCTCCCTTTCTTTCTGTCTCTTCCCTGTCACACACACTCTCTCTCTCTCAAAATAAATAAACATTAAAAAAAAAAAAAGAAAAGGGTTGTAGCGTATAAATCCCTGCTGGTCCTGAAAGATTATTGAACAGCTAGTAAGTATAAAACACAGTCCTAGATATCTCTTTTTTTGAGTAATAAAAAAAAAGCCACTTTGAGAATCAGAGAGTGTGCAAATTAAAGACTGGTAAAAGAGCAATATGAAATATTATTAGCCCGTAGAAAATATTAAAAGCCAGTAATATGTAGCCAGAAGGGGAAACAAATTAAAGCTGGTCATGATGATCTCCTTCTAGGTATTGTTCACTAAAGCTCTCTTTAGATGCTTAGGTTTATCTAGAAAGACACTGCAGAGAAGTATCTGTTTTACCTTTTCATCAGAACTTGTGGGGAAAGGTTTTCTCCAGCCTGTGTTTTTATAGTGCGGCAAAGTTTCCTGAGGGCCATAGCGGGCTGGAGACTGACATCTCTGGGGAGGATGGAACTGGGTGCTGTGTTTATGATCTGAAAAGGAAATTCACACACAAATATGATTTTGTTATCGTCTCACGCCGCTCCTTCCAACCAGGAGCTGGAACTTATCACTCCTTCCTGTGCCTGGGGCCCCCTTGTTGGTCTATGCCACTGTCCTCTCACTCCGGAGGGTGATCTCCTCTGGACTGTTCTCTTGCTTCAGTTCTCTTGCCCCTTTATCTCTAGGGCATCTGGAACAATCTTTTTTAAAAAATTTTTATTAGTTTCTTTATTAGTATTATTATTGTTTTGAGAGAGAGAGGAAGTGAGCAGGGGAGGGCAGAGAAAGAGACTGAGAGAGAATTCCAAGCAAGATCCACACTGTCAGCACAGAGCCCGATGAGGGGCTCCAACCCATGTACCATGAGATCATGACCTGAGCCGAAATCAAGAGTTGGATGCTTAACTGACTGAGCCACCCAGGTGCTCCACATTTGGAGTAATCTTAAAAAAAATATGTAATTCTGACTTTGCTACTCCTCCTGGCAAAAATGCTTACATGCTTTCCTTTACACCTGAAATAAATTCCAAATGTTTTACTTCTTTCAATAAGGCCTGAATAATCTTATCTACCCATCCATCCATCCCCCCGCATCCATCCTACATTGTCTACTCTGTTCTGGTCATAACGAATTCTGTTCAGTTTCTGAAACAAGCCAAGCTTGTTCTCAACTTGGAAAACGGTATTTTTTTTAAACTTGAAGGAATAACTTTTTTCTTTTATTGGAATATCACTTTTTTAACCTAAAAGAATGACTAACAGATAAAATATGTTATTCAGACTTAGGCATTTGGTAGGTATTTTATTAGAAAATGAACCAAGGGAGGCTGTCACTTTGTGGAAAACAACTGGCAGTATTTGCTGCCAATTATAAAATTAGACTTTCCTAGTGAAAACTGGAATTTGGAAACACTTGTATCTACCACTGTTGTATAACACCATACACAACAGTTAGACCTGTCTGATGAGACTGGTAGTGTTACTTGCAAATGTGATTTAATAAACTATTATGTAATAAAATGTGTTAACATTGGAAAGATCTGCTCAGGTCTGGGAATCATTTTCCAAGTGACCAATGCACAATGCTACAAAATCATGCCTGGATAGAAGATTCTTTAAAAGAGCAAGGTAGACCAATGGATTTTAAAGTAACCATACAAAAAGTTCACTAAAAGGGTTTAGATTTCATGTGGTACCTAAGTTTTAAGATACTACCACTTGTCAAGGTTTAATGTGGTATTTCCTCCTTATGCTTCAATGAAAATAATATATTTTCACTGCATGGCATTCCCATAAACACTAATAAAAGATGAAATCAGAGCCACAAGGAAGGAGTTAAGCGTTAGGAGAAACACTAAGCAAAGGTATTTGTAAATACATTAGTAACTTTAAGCAAGGATTAACTGTATAAAAATCATAAAGCCTTGAGAATATGAAAACAATATGAAATGGAATAGTGGACAGCAATAATATAACATGGAAGAAAGGTGATTGGTGTGAAGCAGAATTATAAGCTGTATAGTCTTAATTCAGTCTACAAAATATAACTAAAGTTATAGTTCTGGTTAGTAGCTGAACAAGAACTTTGAAAAAGTGGGATACTTTTGACAGTACATTTTTGAAACAAAATACTAGATATAATGTCAGCAAATATTTACATGCTAGTTACTGTAACATTTAGGTTATATGGGTATTTATTCTGCTTCTTGTCATCAAAAAGCTGAATTTTTCTCTAAGTTTATGAAGAAGAACAGAGTACTTCTGGAGCATTTTATGTCCTATTTTAATGGTTCCAAGGATTGTGGCTTTTAATGTTAAGACCGAGAATGTTTGCTATAGGGAATTAGGTGTACAAAAATGTTTGTTGAAAAATGTTTGATCACTTAATATTTAAATTATATTCATCATAGTAAGTTAATTTCACCCACCAATTTATGACCTTAAAAATAGGAATCATGCTACAGACAGACATCTCTGATTTTCAAATTTTGTAAGTAACGAATTTGAACTTCCAAATAGTGCAGAATCCATACCATTAGAATTAGGGCATTCTGAGTTTCTTGTATTGCTTGGGAAAAGGATATGAACTTCAGATTTTGAAAATCCAAACATTCTTTTATTTAAAATGTTAAAGGTCACCTTGGAAGAGTAGAACTGGAATGTGTGACTTCCAAAGGAGAGAAAGGGAGGGGAATTAAGAGATGAACCCACTCTCTGGCAAGAAAAGAAACAGTCAAAATGAGTAGGGCAAATAGAAGGCACAAAATAATATAAAAACCGATCTAAAAGATTAGTAATCACAATAAATATCAAAAGTGTAAACAAAGCATTTATAAATTAGATGCAGAATTGTTTAAAAATTCCAGTAATGTACAGTTATATATGACAGCAGTCACTAATGAGATGGAAACTGTATGCCAGGCAAATCCTAACCAAGAGAAAGCTAAAAGTGCTATTGTAATGTTTAAAAAGTGCTTTTAAAACTTTATTTTAAACTATAGTGAAGCAATAGAGACTTATTACCGAAATGGCCGTAACTGTCTTTCCAACATAGTAAGATCAAAATAATAAGAACATACTTGAGAAAAGAAAATAACCATTCTCAGCATTTTCTATCGCTTGGTGTGTGTAGTTTACATGATAGTGTTGAGTGATTATAAATTTTTCATTATACTGTGGCAATGGATTTATTATATTTCAACTCTGAGTGCCTTGCTTGAATATTTAAAGAGTCCTACTTGAAAAAGAGTGTTTGGAAATAGCTATATGCATTTGTAGTCTACGCAGAGAATGAGCTAAATAAAACAAAACAACAAACAGAACAACTTTGCCTTTGCTGTTTTCCCCTGAAGGCCCTTTGGATCTTTGTTTAATGAGTGAATGAAATTCTGAGCGTAGAATCCAGGGCAACGATTTAACTGATTTTGTTCTAAAATAATGGCAGCTAATCTTTGGATATTATATATATTATACATGTATTATTATATACCATTATATATATTATATATTATATATAATATATTATGTATTATATATAATATATAATATACACATTAATACATATATTATACACATATATTATACATATTATATTATACTATTATAATATACCTATTAATAATAATAACATAGTATTAATATATTATATATATACACACTTACACAAATATATATGTATATATGTACACATACATACATACACATATGTACATACACATACGTACATTATATATTTTCACATAAAACTGCATTTGAGTTTTATAGCCCCACGAAATAGGGCTCGCCTATTTGGAGAACAGAGGGTCACATTAATGAACAGATTGACACAGAGTAAATAGAACTTTGGGGAGGACACTGTGTAGGTGGCCAATAAAATTTGAGGCAGTGTAGCCTAATAAGCATGGGTTGTAGAATCACACTGTTACCAATAATACTAATATTTCAAAATTCTTCTGTATATAAAACTGTTAGCACAGTGTCTGACCTGTACTGGTCACTCAAAATAAATAACACAAGCTACTGCTTATTGAATCAGTCACCAGTGGCCGATGATTTCATCAATTGTGCCTATGTAATGAAACCTCTAAAAAGCCCCAAAGGATGCAGTTCAGAGAGTTTCTGGGTTGGTGATCCAGAACAGTTCCATGTGCCATCATACAGTGCCCCAAACTCCATAAGGGCAGAAGCTCCTTTGTTCAGGACAATGCCCTATGAAACTCTTCTATCTGGCTGTGGCCTATTTGCATTCTTTTATAATAAACTGGTAATCCAGCAAGTACAATGTTGCTGAGAGTTCTGTGAACCACTCTAGCAAATTAATTGAACCTAGGGAAGGGTTTGTTGGAACCTTGGCTCTATAGCCGGTTGGTCAGAATGGCCATATGATTGGCTGACACAGGCTTGTGGGGGGGAGGAGTGCAATCTTGTGGGATTGAACCCTTAACATGTGGAATCTATGGACTCCATGTAGTGTCAGAAGAGAGTTGAACTGTAGGTCACCCAACTGGTGTCAGGAATCGTCTGGTGGTGTGGAACCCCCCCCCATTTTGGAATTGTTGGGTGCAGAATTATCAGACTCCTAATCGCTTAGCCTGAAATCATTTATCAGAGAATTGAGCCAAGTCTGTTTATCAAGGAGTAGCTGAACTATTAAGAATAAGTATTTCCCAAATTCCTTTCTCATAAAATAAGGAAGATAATGTCTACAGTGATGGAGGTCTAGATTTCACTTATTCTACATGAAGAGTGCTATGTCCCTTGGCTGAGGCATTCAAATTAAGACCAGTAAGCTTCATAGAACCCTCTAGACTGAAAACACGAGTGCCGGGATTATGTGGTTCTGCGTGCAGCTAATTTCTCCTGAGCCCTGGTGATCCAGAAATGACTTTTCACTCAGTAGAATGAACACCTGCCCAGTAAACTGATGCAGGAGCATCACAGGTGCAAAAGTAGTGGTTAGCTGAAGGGCAGAGCTGTCTCTGTTCTGTACTCATAGGGCCCAGCCCAATTTTGTGTATAAACCATGTGCTTCATGGATGTTTGATGACTGAAAGAGGAATTGATGGTGTTTTAAGGCTCTGGAGGCCCCAACATTCTCCCCGTCCATTCTGGGCTGCTTCCTTAAGCAACTGTTTGTCTAACATGAGTGGAGGACAGTTTGCAAGATCCCAGTATAGATGAAATACACCCAGTCCTGGGATGCTTGACTGGACCCATGTATGTGAAGGCCATCCACATCCACATCACTAACACTGCTACTCCACTCTTATATTACTCTTCATTTTCCATCTGTGTATGATTTTGTCTTTCAAATGAAGACTGGAATTCTCTCTAAGCTTGATTCTGCTTCCCATCCCTGCAGCATATCTTCACAATCCTGATAAATAATGGCCCTTCTGGGCCCACTCAGCCCCTGGACCTTCTACCTGGAAACTCTCTTTCTATCTTCATACATCTAGCTCTGGCCTCCAGGACTATTGTTTTTGTCATTTTGTCCCCTCATTCTTGGGGATTGAGCCTGTCCCATTAATCGCAGCTACTTTAGACTGCCTTCCTTTAAAAAAGGAAGGAGGGCACTTGTTGGAATGAGCACTGGGTGTGGCATGTAAGCAGTGAATCATGGGAATCTACCCTCAAAACTAAGAGCACACTGTATACACTGTATGTTACCTGGTTTGACAATAAATTATGTTAAGAAAAAAAGGAAAGGGAAGTCTCTTCCCTTGGGAGACTTGTATTAGCAAGGGGCACATCAGGGGAAATAAGATTTCCAGATTGGTTTTCCAATCTAAGGCCCAGACAGTATAAGGCAGAAGACGAGTAAGGACATGATAGAGGTGAGGGAGGAAACTCCTAGGTCTAATGGGTCAGTTGGGTAGGGCATCCCTGGAGAAGGAAGGATATTAAGGTGCATCACTTGCCTACTATGTGTCACATGACTGTGTGTGTGTGGATAACCCTGTGAGTTAATATTATTGTTATGGATGGGGGAGGGGGAGGATCTAAGAATGAACTTGCTCAAGATGACGTTATTGCAGGGAGAGAGGCAGAATGGGGACTCAGGTCATTGGAACCCTCTGTCATTCTACTCTATCCCACGGGAATCTGCTTTCTCCAGCTCTAAGCCCTCTTGTGGCTCAACAGAAAGAGAATGCAGAATTAGACCTCAACGCAGAATCTCCATAGCATATGGGTTGAAGAAAGAAATGCAAAAGAACACACTAGATTTGTTTGAACAAAATAATACTAACGATATCAAAACCCACCACCAGTAGGAATACAACACTATATTCATATGTTGCTGTAGACATCTCTGCAGACAGGCATCCTGTTGAGTTTTATCTTTACAACCAGTAACAGAAGTCAGTTTGATGTCCTTAATTTGACAGACTTAAGATAAATCTATTGTGTTTCACCCAAAGAATTGGCAAAAACTAAAAGTTTGTCAAAAACAACTGTTGGAGATGATGGGGAATGAGGAGGACTCATAAGCTGTTGGTGACGCCAATGTCTACTTTGGAAAATGCATCTAGAATTTTTTGTATTTAATTATGGACAAAAATCGTTATATTGACCTAACGGAATACTATCTATCAGTGAAAATGAGCTAATTACACCTACAGATGTCAGCTCAACGATGGTGAGGCTCACAAAAGCAAAGTCACAGCGCAGGAACATCGTAGTGTGATGGCTTACCTGTTTGTTTCATAATTCTTGCATAAGGCGCTCTTACCTCTGTTTTGTGCACTTTGGTTTTTCATCACGAGTGGTGAGCTAAAGGAAATGTTAGAATTGACAGCATGTTAGTGTTTCCCGTGGTGGGTAAAATTCCACGCAAAGGCAAGGCCAGTCACAATGGACTAAGTCACGTTTACAAAGCACTTTATATTTCACCGGCTGTGCTACAAGAGTTTCTGTTTTGTAAGGTAATAGGAGGCTGGTTCTTTCTCTTTTCTCAAGACAGGCAACGGATATAGAACAAATTGACCCATACAAGTTCTTTCCATTGTATTTCAATGAGCACATATCATGATTCTTTGCTTTCGGGAGCCGTGAATTCAGACTTTCCTTGTAACTACGGTCCCTCTAGAAAATGATAGGTTGGAGCTAATAGTCTACAGAAATTGTTTACCAGTTGAAGAAGAGTGAGCCATAGCAAGCAAGAGGAGAATAGAAATTATTTTTGTTCCTTCTTGAAATGTGAGCTAAGTGAGAAAACTGTGGATTATTATAAGGAAATCTGTAAGAGAAAAAGGTTATAAAAATATAATAAAAGATGATTAAAACAACAATATGCAAGAGAAGGAAGGGGGGTAATGGGGGATGGAGATCATGCCCCTGATATGCAGGCCTGGCAATGGCAATGAGAGCTGACATTCGTTGGGCACTTGCAACAGGTCTGGGAAAAGTCAGCATTCATGGACTGCATTTTCAGAATCAAGCCATTATAGGAAGCATGGACTACTGGAAAGTGTTTGGGTTTTGAAGCTGGACTTGACTTCAGTGGTAAGGAACTCCACCTCTCTGGGTCTCATTTATTGCCTCTGGGGAGTGGGTCAGAACTATCTCCTAAATTCAGTGTGGCTTCAAACTGGGATCTGCTGGATGAAGAGGGGTTTTCCAAGTAGCGAGAGGGTGGAAAGAGGGAAGAAGTGGTATAGACAGGGGAATAGCACGTGCAAATGTCCTGCATTAAGTGACAACAAGGGTTGAGATGGTGGGAGGCTGGCATGAACTGAGGCTGGGGCCACCTGGCCAGTTTGGGATCATGGGGGAACTTAGAAGCAGTCATTTTGGAGGCTCTGGAGTTTGTTTTACTGAAGCCACCACTAATTTACCGTTACAGTGACCTTGGGCAGTGAATCACTGGCCTGAGTCTTTGCTTCAGTTGGGACAGCAATTGTCACAATAACCTGATCAGGCAAGTGTTAAATCAGATAATGGCATTTTCAACGCCCAACCATCTATAAAGGTTTGTTCAAAAGTAGCTGTAAGTTTAAGTGTGGTCATCAACTGGGTATAATTAGAAATGGCCAACTTTTTTCCCCAGATTGTTTTGCATCCGTTCAGTTAATCCTGTCTAGTTAACATCCAAGCCTTCAAATCTCCCAAACTTCTCTAACAATGAATCACTTACAAATTGCAGGAAGCATAGTGCCATTTGCTTCCATAATGGCTGTGACTCGCAGGTTTCCCTTGGGGCCATCGCTGGGCTTCATTAGCAAAGACCAAAGAATCCCCATGTCTCAGGACACCTTGGTGAGTCATTACCCAGGACGACACATGGCCTGACCCCCAGGCTGAAGCCCAACAAGGAATTCCTGGCTCCTTACCTGGTGATGGCAAGAGGAGTCTCTTGAGTACTTTGATTTTGTGACAGGTGAATCGATTCAGGCTTCATCTGGCAATGAGGGACTGCATAAAGGAGTCACATGATGTAGTCAGGTTGTAAAAGGAAAATGATTGGGGACCTACTGGAACTTCTATAATTTTATCTGAGTGATCTCTGATTAGTAGGAGCGGGCTGTCAGTGGTCAGCGGAAACTATAACTTAACATATTCTGTAACACCCCTGGCTCCTGGGAGTGGCTTCTCCCTGAAGCTATAAAAACTTAGTGAATATTCAAATATCAAGATTACTGAATTTGGAATTCATCACTGAGCTTCCCGAAACACAGAACATTACATTGGGAGGTATTTGGTATTGGAAGGGCTTGACGTAGAAGTGAACTGAAGTTGAATTCTGCATTCAAATGAAAACTTACATGGGAACATAAATCATGAAGTTAAACCTAAGAACTGTCCTGAGCAATGTAGGCTATGGGGTGGCCCAGTGCTGGCCCGAGCACTCCTGAATCCCCTCACCTCTTGTGTGAAAAGGCAGGAGAGCTCCCAGAATTCTGACGTAGACCAGTAGTTGCTACCCGGCAATCAGCAGGAATATGTTTTTGTAATTTTTCCCCTTTGATCTTTCTGTTTTGAGAAGTTCTGCCAGCCATAAGGAACTGGAGTTATTTAGGAATTACATATGCCGTGGGTGTTCCCACTATTTATTTCCTTTTCATCATGAATAGATTTTAACCAGCCATCCAGAATCACTGAGGGCATGTAATAATACTAGGAGGTGAAAGGCCATAAAACACTCTCCCAGGGGCTGTCCTGAGCAGTAAAGTTAAGGAAGCGTATCAACACTGACGTGTCTTAATTCTGGTCGTTGCTCTGTGTTTAGTCCAAGGTCGGTCACAGACTGGACACCTCTGGTTGAAGGTCTGTGATTACTTGCAATGTTATGGGGGTTGATGACTGGTCTACTAGTCACCCATCCCATAAATTCCTTTCATGGCAATGTCATCAGCAGCCCTCCAGAGCACATGCCCCTCATGAGCTGAACAACGTGACATCATTGCTCCCCATGAGCTGAATGACGTGACCTCACTGCACTGATAATCATGGAAGTCCAAGGCAACAATATCGAACATTTTAATGTGAGGGTGTTGAGCTTTGGTGTGGAAAGCGGCACAGTTTCCTGTAGTTCTTAACATTATTTAGAATCACCAACCAACTCCCATTCCTCCGTCAGGGACCCTTGGGAATCTACAGACCCTAGTTAGGCCTTGCTCGAAACTAACTCCTTTGGCATAAAGAAAAGCATCCTTGAGACCCACAGAGGAAACACGACGTGGCCCAAACCACACAGTGAGTTGGTGGCAGCCTCTGAAATCCTAACCCAGTGTTGCTTTGTGGAACTATGCTGCCTGTCTTCAGTCTTTGGCCATGGCTCAGGCCCTTTGGCTTTGGACATAGTTCATCATTCAAAGTGAATGGTGAATGGTATTTAAAAGGTGAGCATGAGGGGCACCTGGGTGGCTCAGCTGGTTGAGCGTCTGACTTCAGCTCAGGTCATGATCTCACACTCGGTGAGTTCAAGCCCCGCGTCAGGCTCTGCGCTGACAGCTCAGAGTCTGGAGCCTGCTTCAGATTCTGTCTCCCCCTCTCTCTGCTCCAACCCCGTTCATGCTCTGTCTCTGTCTCAAAAATAAATAAAATCATTAAA